>NC_089221.1:162928390-163233241 GCF_963924675.1 Phocoena phocoena
TGTGAACAGCAAGCAACTTGGAAATGTGTAAAACTGTCAGAAATTCCTAAAATTTAAAAACTGCAATGAAGGCATTGTATTGTCTTCTGATGAATGGCCGTAACACCACATATGAGTGTATATAGCTAAAACCCCCAAACTGAACATGAGCCTCTAATTTCAACAATGACTTTCATGAGATGGTGAATGGCAGAGGAAAAAGGTAAATGGGTGGCGAGGACCAAAACCCAAACTACAGTAAACTTTGCAAGACACCTTGATTCCTTCAATTAATAATTCACACATTGGTGCACACCCACACAGATATCACAGTTGTACTCCAAGAAGTATGAACTACAGACATTAAAAATAACTTCAGAAACAGATCAGCCAATTGCAAGATATGGGTTTTAATAAAATCCTGACTCAAATGTTGATGAAATGTAAACTCAAGAAACAACGTTGAAAAACTAGAACCTCTGTATACTGACTAGATGATTGATTACGGAAACAACTTATTTTTATTTTTGTGTACGATAATGTTGTGCTTGTGTTCCAAAAGTTCTCATCTGGAAGAGAAACTGAAATATTTCAGTGAAATACTGCTGATGTGCTCTCAGCAATAAGCAGCTGGTTAATTATTGGGAAGTGGATGTAAGGATAAACAAGGCCAGACTGTTGATTAGTTGACAATATTTGAAGGAAGTGGTGGGCTCACAGAAGTTAGTTTTCTATACTATCAGATTTGGAGCATTTTGAAAATTTTTCAGAATGAAATTTTAATAAAATATTATACTAACTGTTCACATTACAATACTAAAAAAAATGAAACATTGCAAATATAAAGGAATTCTTTAATTTCCTGACCTAGTGAAGCTATCTCCCTGTCTGGCTTCTGTGAATTAAGAAGCCACCAATTATTCATTTATCACATGTTTACTGAGTAAACATTTATTGAATAAACATGCTTATTTTGTGTTCTATGCTGTGAGCCAAGTCAATGAATTTCCTTGACTCTGGATCTAGTGTGGCAGTGAAGGCAATGAGATTCCTGTCAAGGTTCTCCAAGTGGAAAACACTCCTCCTTGGAGTATGATCATTGTTAAGGTTCCAAAATCAAAGCTACAGAAGTTGGTCCGGGAAATTATTCCAGTAACTGACCTCTGGAATATGCAGCTCGTCAGCCTTACTGGGTGTCTAGAACACAAACCATGTTTTTCTGCTTTGCCTCAGTTTCATGGTCTTCTTGTATCCTCTGTGAAGTTGGGGCATTTTTTTTTTGAGCTTTCTAAAAATAACATAAAATGTGAAATTTGAGCAAAATCGGAAAAAAGTCTGCCATCCATGGAGAACGTTTTTAGCTCATTTGGATATTCTGCCCTTCTTCTTTCCCTGGAGAAATGTGTCTCAAAGGAGAGAGTGTATCACAATCATCTAGAGGGTTTTTAAACCTCAGATTACTGGACCTCAACTCAAATAGGTCTGGGGTGGGAATGGAGAATTTTCATTTCTAAGAGATTCCCAGGTGATGTTGAAGCCTCTGATACAGGCACCACACGTTGAGACCAGGATTTTGGGACATTATGAAGCGGATGTGAGACAAGGACAGAAAGATAAAGGTCATCAGCCAGTGTCTGGTCAAATCCAGACAGATTTATGTAATAAATTATTCAAAGACTAAAATTTACTTTCTCAAAGATTTAAAAATCCATCTGCTACCTATATTTATGCAAAGATGTCATCTTTTCAGTGATACACTACAATAAGTTGGTAAATAGAGCTTAAGATTCCAAATTCTCTCTCCACATAATCCAATTATAAGATTCTAGTCTCAATCATCTGTTTAAAATATAAAATTGATCAGTTCAACAAAAATTTTCGTATATATCTGGTAATTTATTACATGGATTTGGTCACAGGGTATGAGGTGGAGAAGTCCCAGAAACTGCCACCTCCAAGCTGGAGAACCAGAAATGCTGGTGGTATAATTGAGTCTAAGTCTGAAGTCATGAGAACTAGGAAATCTGATTTCCAAGGTCAGGAAAAGATGGATGTCCTAGCTAAGGAAGAGTGAATGGATTCACCCTTCCTTCACCTTTTTTGTTCCATTTGGGCCCTCAGCAAACTGGATGAAACACACCCATATTGGACAGGGTGGATCTGTTTACTCAGTCTACCCAATCAAATGCTAACCTCTTCCAGAAAACCCTCAAGAACACCCCCAAAATAATGCTTAATTACCTAACTGGGTATCCCTTAGCACAGTTACAAAATACTGACCATCACACATGGCTTTATCCAGCCAACACCAATGGAAACATAACAAGGTGACCTATGTAGTTTAAAATCTTATAGAACCCACACGAAAGAATATAAACATAAGCAGAGGAAATATAAACATAAGCAGAGGAAACTAGTTTTTATAACATTTGTATTTAACAAAAAATATTGATATATTAGCATTTCAAAATGTACTCCACATCAGAACGAAGAACAAGATATGTTATATCCCTTTCTTCTTTCTGAGCCTTGAAATGTAGTGTTTTATGCTTACAGCACATGTCAATTTAAAAGTTAACTTTAACCCTGTTTTATTTGATCTCTATGGAGATTTCATATGATTTACAGTTGTAAGAGAACATTCACACAGAGTATTAGTTTACCCTCTTTTATGGAGTACTTATTATAGAGTTTGACCTATTTTTCCAGGGGGTTTTCAGTAGTGTGTTTCATTTGACAGAACTACTGTATTTACGTTATTTGACTTCATGTATATTACCAGATGTATGTAACGCTTATCTCTCTCCCCACACAGGGTTTCCACCCCCATGTCCTTCTTGTGAATTTTGATAAATACTGATTCCTAATATATCTTAATATGATCTAAGTTACAGTTTTCCCCTATGTATTTGAGTTTTATTGTATTAAAGGGAATATATTTTCTTTTTCAAAACTTTTTCAAAACTTAAAGCTGGGTATAGTGTTTTTGTTAGAACTAAAATTAAGAATTTAGTAATTAAGAAGGTATTGATTCCAGCGATAGACCAGATTACTAAACTGCAAGACAGTTCAAGAGCAAATATGCCAGCAAAAGCCAAGAATGAACAATATAGGAAAACTAAGAACAGAGCTAAAAGAGAAGTGGGATGTGATTAAAAGGGGAATAGAGAGAAAGTGGGGGAGGAAAAGATATCAGAGGTGACAATACATGAGCATGCCTCAAACTGATGAAAGACATCAACCCATGGAGGCAACTGACTCAACATTCCCTGAGTCAAGTAAATACACAAGAATTGATGTGCTACACTATGGTCTAAAAAACAACATTAATGTAAAAGATTTGAGAGAATACAGAGAACAAACAAGCACAAAAAAGGCTAACTGGTGATGTCTAAACATAAATAAAAATTTGATATCCACAGGGCACCAGTTTTGAAGTGCCAAAAAAACTCCTGACAAACCAGAATTCTATACCCAGCATCAATATTGCCCCAAATAAAGATGTCTTAGAAAATGTAAAATGAAACACTTCATTGTTAGCAGCATTGTATTAGACAAAATACTAGAGTGAGTTATTAAGTCCACAGGAAAATAATCCCAGACTGAAAACCAGGAATTCAGGAAGAAATGAAGAGGAAATAAAGGATCATTTACAAATAAATATGAATAATTTTTGTTTTATAAAGCAATTCTAGATACATCTCATGGACATTAAAATACTTGTGGCATTAAAAGGCAAGACAACAGTAATAGAAATTCAGGAAAATTAAAATGGTATTGAAAGTGTTCTATGGTATTAGCATTTGGGAAAGGTGCTGAAAGTAATTATCTGTATTAGATTATTAAGGGAAGGATTCATCATTTAATCACTAATATAACTACACAATGATGTGTATATAATTTCGACTAACAAGTTTCAAGAGAAAAAATGGATTAATAAAAGAGTCAAACCCTAGTCAATGAAGTAAAGGGAGTAAAGAGACTATTTAGGTCAAATGGTAAGGAAAGAGTAAAGTAGTTGAATTCATGCCAAATTTACCAGGAATTAGTTGAAAGGTAAATGCACAAAACATTATTATTTTTTTTTAGAATGGCTGTGTGATATAGACATTACAGACTTGTCAACATACATTTTGGATATTCTATTATTGATAAACATTTAAACAGTCTCTTTTTTTTTTTTTTTTTTTTGCTATTAAAACATCCGTTTCTGGAAAGCTTTGTATATAGAACTTCCATTCCTATTTTTGTTGACTGTGTCCATAGCGGGAGAAAAAGGAAATGTTAATACATTGATAGAAACTGCAAATACCACCCCATATACAAATGTATTACATTTTTTCACCTAGGATACTTTCTGACAGTGTTAATAACCCCATATTTTTGCATTCGTGTATAAAGATTGAGGAATCTCTCATATCCCTTTGATATGAGATAGGGTGTGTCTCTGAATTACCCACGGACTGGATTACCCATTCGCTCTATAAAAGGGCAATCAGAGGCAGAAGTCATTGCTTTTGTCTGCAAGCTACAGGCTGTCTGCATCTCAGGAGTGGGTCACAGGACAGCTCTTGGAACTGGGGGAACCAGCATCGACCTCTTTCACAAATCAGCCTGTTCTGGTGAGAGTGTGCCATCTGTATTGAGGCAAGAATGTTCATTTGCGTTTTTTTTTTTTTTTGGTAAAACCTATTTAAGTTAGTGCTTAAAAGAAGTTGTTATTGAAAGTTATATCCTAAGTATTAATATTACAAAATATTCAAGGTTTTGTATATTTTTGTATTTGAAGCTTTTTTGGAATAACAGGAGAGATTTAAAAAAATATATTGACATCACTAGGAAGTATATTTGTCTCTGCTCTGTTGTTCTCTGAAAAATTCTTTACCCACACTGTGCTTGACCTTTTTTTTTCTTTCTTTTTTTAAAAATTAAGTTTTCTGCTCAAATGTGTCCTCAGTTAGGCTTTCCCTAAGCTTTTCATCATCAGTAATTTTACTTAATTTCTTCCTCCCTTTATCCCTTCTTATTTCACTTCCCCCATATTTCCCTCATTCTCTGTCTCAATGTGGACCTTACTATTTTATCACAACACTTCTTATACCTAACACTAGATTAGACATTCATTAGTATATTACCCCTCTCCTCTCACCAAGATCCAAATAAACTGGGGCAATGACTTTGTTAAGTGAAATTCTGAACCCTGGCCTTTTTTTTTTTTTTGTGGTTCGCAGGCCTCTCACTGCTGTGGCCTCTCCCATTGCGGAGCACAGGCTCCGGACGCGCAGGCTCAGCGGCCATGGCTCACGGGCCCAGCAGCTCCACGGCATGTGGGATCTTCCCGGACCAGGGTATGAACCCGTGTCCCCTGCATCGGCAGGCGGACTCTCAACCACTGCGCCACCAGGGAAGCCCTGAACCCTGGCCTTTTGTACACAACTTCGTGTATATTAGGTGCTCTATCATTAGGAGGATCAAGTAATTTTCCCTGAAAACTGGGATATCTTGAGTAATGAAAAGGATAGTATTAATAATTATGGTAGAAGAAAAGGAATGAACGGATTTCCCCTTTAAAAAATATCTTTGAGGACAGATAAGAGACTTAAGAGGAAAGGTGTACTGATAAATGTAAATTTTAAACATATTATTTAGATTATAGAGTCTTATGGATTAGACAGAGAAAGGATTTGGAATCCTAATGACAATTGATTGCAGTCTACCACAAAAGAGATTATATCACTACATGATTGTAGTTAAGTGAATTTATTTGTAAAATTTAGAAAAATCCTTTTTGTAGTCTGAATAGTTTCTTTCGAAAAAGATATCTGAACTCATTGTAAGGGCAAAGCAATAGGTAAGCATTTTGGCGTAAAACTTTAAAAGTCCACATTAGTGATCTCCTCATTGAATATCCAATTTAGTGAGGAAAACTGTATCAAAAATAGATAACAAAGCAGAGAAAATTAAAAGTTCGGAAAAAATCCATGTAGAGGAAACGTAATAAGAAGTTTGATTACTGGATCAGGAAAGGTCCCTCGGTTCAAAATGACGTTTTGCAGAAAAGCGGAAAGTTGCTCAAGATTGGTTCAAGGGTGGCAGCGGCTCCAGAGCAGTAGCGGCATCACCAGGTCCCCGGTGGAGGTGCTCCTACAGGTGTTGTTGCTGGAGCAGCAGAGGTTCTGTTCTCAGCGCAGGGCCGGGGCCCTCCGGTTCACGATAGTCTTCGGAGGTCTCCCTCATCCCCCTCAGCTTCGGGAAAATGGCTCAAGCGAGTAAGCCTGCGATGAAGAGAACTTCAACATCGGTTCCTTTGGAGAGGAATAAGAAAGAAAAGGAACAATTCTGTAAACTCTTTATTGGTGGCTTAAGCTCTGAAACCACAGAAGAAAGTCTGAGGAACTACTACAAGCAACGGGGAAACCTTACAGACTGTGTGTTAATAAGGCATCCTGCCAGCCAAAACCCAGGAAGATTTGGTTTTGTCACGTTTTCACACATGGCTGAGGTGGATGTTGCCATGGCTGCCAGACCTCATTCCATTGATGGGAAAACGGTTGCCGCCAAACGTGCTGTCCCAAGAGAGGACTATGGAAAGCCGGGGGCTCTTGTCACCGTGAAGAAGCTGTTTGTTGGTGGAATTGAAGGAGATACTGAGGTGCATCATCTTAGAGATTACTTTGAGAAATACGGAAAAATCGATGCCATTGAGAGAATTACTGATAGGGAGTCTGGAAAGAAAAGAGGCTTTGGATTTGTTACTTTTGATGACCATGATCCTGTGGGTAAGCTCGTGTTGCAGAAAGACCATAGCATCAATGGTCATCATGCAGAAGTAAGAAAGGCCTTGTCTTGACCTAAAATGCAGGAAATCCACAGTTCTAGAGGTGGAAGAGGAGGCAACGTTGGTTTTGGAGACTCTCCTGATGGTGGTAGAAATGCTGGAGCAGGGCCAGGACGAGGAAGGAAATTTGGAGGACGATCTGATGGATTCAGGAGTGGTCGGTGGGCTTGGTCATGGCTCTAGTAGGTGTGGTGGAGGACCTGGATCTGGCAACCAGGGTGGAGGCTCCGGGGGTTGGTATGGCATCTATGGAGGAGGAAAGTGTGCAAGTGGAAATGACAATGATTTTCAGAAATCATAACCAGCAACCTTCTAACTAAACTTAGCAAAGGGTGGAAACTTTTGCTGCGGGAACAAGGATTACACCATGGAGGAAAGTATGGTCCAGGAGGCAGTGGAGGAAGTGGGCGTTATGGAGGGACCATCCGATACTGAGCTTCTATTTGCTGTGGGCAAGCGTGAAAGCCCAGAGGCAGCAGAACATCTTCAGGTCATGGAAACTCTTCCCTCAGTCAGAAATATGCAGTGATATGGCAGAAGACATCGGAGCAGATGTGGAGAGCCATCTGTGAACGGGTTGGATTATTTAAGAACATTACCTTATTATGGAGGAAAGATTGTGGAAAAAAATGCTTCTGAGACAGTTTCTTAGCTTTCTAATTGTTTCTTTCTACTGGTATTTGTAAGAGTGTAGAAGCATACCTTCTTTGATAATGTTGAAATTTGTGTCGGGTGACATATGAAACAATTTTCAAGAATTTTCTCACAAAGTTTTGAAAAGCTGTTATCCAGGACCATGGTGTAATGAGACATAATGTTACAATGTATTCCTTTAGAAAACTGAAGTGTCTGTGTAGACTTAAGAAGCTATTGTACACTTATGATTTAATAAAGACTTCTAAAGGAAAAACAACTGTTGGTTGTCCTCTTTCATTGGTCATTTTTTACATTTTTATTTTTTATCTTTTAAATAAATATTTCTTAGTTTTATGAGATCACTGACATACAGCCCCATATAAGTTTAAATGCGTCAAGTGCGGGTCTCGCTCAACCGAGGAGTTAGGCTCTGTTTCTGTCCTGGAAAGTGGAGTCTGCACCCCAGCCTTTCTGTCTCAGTCTAAGATTGGGGAGCCCCCTACATCACCTCTGTGACCCTGTGCGCCTGCATCCTGACCATCGCGTAGAACACCCTGGAAGGGGCAGGGCCTGGGCGCGGGGATACTCACAGTGTCATACACAGAGTAGGCTGCCAGCACGTGGAACAGGCTTGCTGCCTGGGGAAGGGCACACAGGGGTGCTTGTTTCATGCTAATGCTCTTGGTTTCATATTGTCTGACAAACTCTCATGACAAAACAGGTGTGTTTAAGAAATAAGGCAAAAAAGCAGTGAACTCTTCAGGACACCTCAGTGTGAAACATTTTTCATGGGTAAAGTGTACATGTAAGGAAACGCATAGATCCCAGGTGTACCATGTGATGAGCTTTGATTTTCTTTATTTTTTCAGTTTGCACACAGAACAGCTCAGTCTCTGGGATGCACGGCCCGTGGGTTTTCACACAGGGTGGGGCCGCCGCATCCGCGCTCCAGCGTCAGCCCCCAGCCTCGCAGCCCCGGCAGCCACTGCTCCTTATCCTCCCGGGGTTGCGCCTTTTCCAGAACGTCCTGTGAATGGAGTCATACGTGGGTCTGGATTCTTTCACTTAGCAAAACAAGTCTAAGACTCACCCGTGCTTTGAGTGAATCAATAGCTGGTTCCCTTGTGTCCCTGAATCGTAGTCCGTTTCATGGAATCCCGCGGTCTTTCCGTTCCCTCTTTGAAGATCATCTTGGTTGCTTCCAGTTGTTAACGGTCATGAGCAGAGCAGTGAAGGTTGCACGCAGGCTTTACGTGGATGTATGTTTTCAAGTCCTTTGGGTAAATCCGAAGGAGCATGATTGCTGAGCACATGGTGAGCACATGTGTGCGGTTTTGTAAGAAACGGTCAAGCTGTCTCCCACGGTGGCTGCGCCATATGCATCCCCACCGGTGCTGGACGGGAGTTCCTGTTGCTCCACGTCCTCGCCAACACTTTGCTTCTTATTCTGCACGAGTCTTTCATTAGGTAATACGATTAGCAAATCTTTTCTCCCAGTCTGTAGCTTTTTCATTCTCTTAACTGTGTCTTTTGCAGAATGACAGTTTTACATTTAGATACGGTTGTACTTGTCGCTGCTTTCCATCAAGCTTTTATTAAAGTTCCTTACTCATGGAACTCATGAGTTTCTGACTTGATTTTCATGTGGTTGAAATCAGCCAGTTTTTAAAGTGGAATCCAGGATTTTGTCTGACTTGGAAAGGCTTTTGGTAATTACGGGAGCATTAGTGTAATCTTTATCTGTGTCTTGTAGCTGGCGTGCCTAGTCCCTCTTCCACGCGTTTACAGGGTTTTCCCAGCAGTTCTCGCTTAGTTGCTCTGCATGTGAACTTTCGAATCAGCTCCTCTAAGTCCCGAAACAGCTGGCACGACATCTTCTCGGGGCTCCTCCATGTCACCGACTCAGGTCGCGCATGTCCTCAGGGCACGGCACCCCGTGTGGTCTCTGACACCTCCCCACACCCGGTCGTGGTGAGGGGTCGGCAGGCTGGGCACGTGGTCAAGTTCCTGCAAGGAGGGCCCTCGGGGGTCTGTAACCTCTCAGAACTAAGACACCACTAAAGCAGAGCTACGTGAATAAGGCCCTGCGTGGGCATCACACCAGCCTCCCTGTGCTGTCGGCCTGGTTCCACCACGTCACCTGGCGCAGGTGTCCCCCTCCAGCTCTGGCTCCCGAGGAGGCCTGTGCGTGCCTGGGGTGGGGTGGGGGGCGTCCCACTCCTCCTCTGCACCCAGAGGAGCTGGAGCAGATGGGTGCTCCCCAGATTTGCCCCCCAACTCCGTCTAGGAGTGGCTGGGGGTACAGACTGAGGGGCGGGGGCACGGGCTCCAGGACTGCCCGGAAGGGCAGGAATCAGCAGACTTTCCCATCCGTCACCCCTGCCTTCCGTCCTCCTGACAGGAAGGGCCGGAGCCCAAGCCAGCGGGACTGGGTGGACCCTCCGTACCAGGCGCCCCTGACCAGTCCCAGCGGTCAAGGTGGCTGGGGACCGGAGACGTGAACCCACCACTCGCTGTCAGCTTCTGCCCCGCAGTCAGGGTGTCAGGTGGGGCCTAGAGGACAGGAAACAAGACAGAATTGTAAATGACTGTGGACTCGGCCGGTTATGCGCCCACAGCCCTCCCCCTGCGCAGCCCCCGACCCACAGGGACGGGACAGGCAGCGACAGCCCAGGCCCTCACTCCCCAGGGGCAGGGACGAGGGCCGGCACCCCCAGGGCCCTGACCCTGCTCAACCGGCCCTCTCCTGCTTCCAGCCCTTGAATCCTGGCCCCAGCACACCAGCCACCCTAGCCTGGAGACCCCACAAGCCACGCCCCCGTCCATCCTGTCCCACCCCTGGGCGTCTAAGCCTCCTCCCCGGAGGGAAGGACGGAGAGCCCCGCCCACTTGACCTGCCCCACTCCCCTGCTCCAGTTTTCTCTTGAGCACTTAACACAGTGAAGCACCTGAAAACATTTTACTGATTCCCACTGTTTCCTGAAGTTCACGTGGGCAGGGTGGCATCTGTTCTAGTCTCTGTGCCCTGCACAGCTCCTGGACACATAGCAGAAGCTCCAAAATGAAAATAAGTTTAAAAATGCGTGACATGGGCTTCCCTGGTGGCTCAGTGGTTGAGAGTCCGCCTGCCGATGCAGGGGACACGGGTTCGTGCCCCGGTCTGGGAGGATCCCACGTGCCGCGGAGCGGCTGGGCCCGTGAGCCATGGCCGCTGGGCCTGCGCGTCCGAAGCCTGTGCTCCGCAGCGGGAGTAGGCTGCGACAGTGAGAGGCCCGCGTACCGCAAAACAAAACAAAAAATGCGTGACAGATAACTTTTAAAAATTGTGAATCACTATGCTGTACACCTGAAATGAATATAATATTGTGAATCAACTATATATCAATAAAAAAGAAAGTTCAAGCTAAAAATAAAGACGTGTGTATGACTGGAAAACATCAGTTCTAGAGGCACCTGTGGTTAACACTGCGCTGTGTACTTCAAATGTTCCAAGGGTAGAGCTCATGTGTTCATAGTACAAAGAAAAGGAAAAGCAAGGTGAACACCATGCAATGATTGTAAGTGAAATGAAATAAGTTCTCTCTAAAAGCAGTTATGAACAACACCCCTAAGTGTGAGGACGGGAGTGTGGTAGGGTTGGAGGAGGCTGTGCTGGTGGGGAATCTGGGGGCAGCCTTGGGGGCTGACAGCATCAGGGACACGCTGTCTGGAGACGCGGTTCCAGGGGAAGGGATAGGACCCAGACTGTGTTCCTCTCACGGCCTCAAAAGACAGACACGAAAACCGATGGAACCTGAGAGGGACAAAATGCCTGAATGTCCTGCGTGTCGTAACCAACGAGTCTTATAGAGATGAGCAAATTCACAGAAGCCTCGATGAACGGCTGCTGAGCGTGATCAAGGGGACACACATGGAACTAGGGCGCTGCCTGTGCTTCTGGAGCGTACGTGCAAAGGTAGGAAGACTGATCATATACCAGGGAGAAAGCAAATCTCAACAAGTACCAAAGAAGCTGTACTGGGACTTCCCTAGTGGCGTATTGGTTAAGAATCCGCCTGCCAATGCAGGGGACATGGTTTCAAGCCCTGGTCCAGGAAGATCTCACATGCCGCGGAGCAATGAATCTTGTGCGCCACAGCTACCGAGCCTGCGTGCCACAACTAGTGAAGCTCCCACCCCTAGAGACCGGACTCCACACCAAGAGAAGCCACAGCAAGAAGCCAGCACACCACAATGAAGTATAGCCCCTGCTCGCCACAACTAGAGAAAGCCTGTGCGCAGTAACAAAGACACAACACAGCCAAAAATAAAAAATCAAAAGAAAAAGAAAAAAGCAGCAGTATCATAAGGAACATTTTCTAATCACAATGCCGTTAAGTCAGGAATCAACAATGAAAAGATCATTTTAAGCCCAGGGAGCTGTTCCCGTTCTCCCACTCCGGCCACATCTAGGAATGGACCTAGAAGCCCACCATGGCTTCTACAGTCTGGCCCGCTTACAGCCCAATCTCAACACAGCAGCTAGAGCAAACTTAGAAATCAGAAAAGGACATCACATCACATCATTTTTGCTACAAAGCCTTCCAGTGGCTTCCCATCTCTCTTACATTAAAACCCTAATTCCTCACATGGGTCTATAAAGCCCTGAATGACCAGGACCCTGACTTTTGACCACACCCATCTCACACTATTTTCCATGTTGCCTTCTGAAACACAGGCCTGTGATTCAAATATGTCAAACCAGTTCCTGCTTCAGGGCCTTTGCATGCGTGATTTCCTCTCCCACGAGTGCGAGGTATACTTTTCCACTCCCCTTCTGCTTGGTTGGCCTTTTCTCAACATTTCTGTCTTATATCCAAATGTCACCTCCTCTGAGAAGCCCCCAGGCTTGCTCCAGCACATAGCCCTATTTTATTTTAATCATATGCATCATTATCTTTACCTGTTTATTTATCCTTTGTCCCTTTGCATAACCTCACCCACAACTAGAAGGAAATCCCATGAGGGGAGGGTCCTTATCTGACCTGTTTATCACTCGATCAAAAATGTAAGGTGCTCAAAAAGGGCTTACATGTTGAATGAACAAGGGGACATCTGCTAGGCTGACTGCAAAGCAGATTAGCAAAGGACTCTGTGAAGGTCCTGACATCCCCATCATTCAGGTACTCCTGACCTCAGGCTCATTCCAACACTCACGGCCAAGGTACCTCATGCCCATTAGGGCCTGGGCATTGCCTTGTCACTCAGGTGACTCTTTGGAAAGCTTGCCCTCCTCTCCACTGCTTTGATATTTGTTCCAAAGCAAGGTCCACAGGTGTCCCAGGGATCTAGAGCAAGACTTGACAAAAGATATTTCTTAATCTAGACTTGTAAAAAAAATGGAGATGCAGTAAGATGTTCCCTAAGGGAAGCTGGGTACCCTGGAGGCCACAACCAAGAGGAGAAGTGGTTTAGGAAGAAAAGGGTGTAATGAGGGCTGAGGTGTGGGGCTGGAGGATGTGGAGATGAGGTGAGGGCAGATCCCACAGGTGGCTCCAACGCTGCTCCCAGTGGGTAGACGTGGCAGAGCAGGTCACTCCCCTGACCCTCGAGGGGGAAACTCTCTAGAAACAGTCAAAACAGCAAATTATTTAATGGGAAGTGAGGGGATTCAGCCCCAGATAATCCTCTTATTTTCTTCTCCTCTGGCTCACCTATCCCATACCAGGAGGAAACGCCCTTGTGCCATACCAGGTATCAGTCTGGCCCTGAGTCCCAGACTCAGCTCTTTGTCTCTGATCTCTGTCATTTGTCCTCTATCGGGAGAAGCAAAGATCATAGAGCCCAGACCTTCAGAAATTCCATTGTGAGGACCTCGTGTTGCTTAGAAACTGCTGTGGCAAAGAGGTAAGAAGGAGGCAAATCTTTTCCTTGCATGCTTTCCTGGCATAAAGGCAGGGATGTAGGGGGAAGAAAAGCCCACCAAAACCAAGAAAAAGTCCCCAGCCCTGGAAAGAGCTCTCCAAGCCCCAGTCTACACTCTTATGTTCTTTTACCTCTATCTCTAGGTCAGCTCTCCTTTCGTTGTCCCTCAATTCTGGGCTTCCCCCTCATAACCCACTCTACACCCACTTGAATATCCTTCCCCCCATTTTTTTCTTCAGGGGGACATTTCTCCATCTACAGAGCTTCTCCCCTATGCCTAACACTAAGCTAGGTACTGCACATAAAGAGGGAAGTATAATGTATTGCTCTCCTGGGAGGATGCAAAACCAAGAAATGAAACACGTGCATGCAGTGTGATAGCTTGTCCCAGGTGTGGTCCAGTTTCCACAAGGTACGGGGAGGTCCAAAGAGAGTGTGTTCATCACTGCCTGGGGATGGCAATGAAGATTTCAGGACCGAGTATGGAAGGGAGCATAGGACTTTTCCAGGTGAGAGAGGACTCATCCAGTGAGAGCGACTGGTAAGTGCAAAGGTCCAGAGCTATGAAATTGTACAGGATGTTCCTAGAATTATAAGATGTCGAGTAGTTGAGTATCTAATGTCAAAGTATTATATTCCAATAGATAAAAATGTGACTCTACTACAAATATATAGTGAGCGTATGTCAAGGACATTTATTAATGAGGGAGCCAGGTGAGTAAAGCTAGTTTGCAGAGCATTTGAGGAACAGGATTTATTTTGTCAGGAATGATGGATTTAGTTTTTCAAGTTAGATACAAAAATACAGAAAAATAAAACCTTAGCCCTTGGAGTTATCTTTTCTATCAGAGAAGTCTCACAGGGCAATAAAACATAACCTTTGGGGTAATATTTTTAGATGAACAGAAATAATTTGCATTCCACTGGACAGAAACTGCTTGCAATTTATTAATCTCCTATGAGTTAACACTAACTTCACAGTCTAGGTACGGAACAAAGGAACAATTGCCCCCAAAATGAGAGAAGTAGGCAGGCCTATCAGACAATACTTCAGCATGATATTGAAAAGAAATGTAGCTATCCTTTTGCCTTATTGAAAAGTTTTGGGTAATTTTCCCCTTAATTCAAAGGATGGATTGGAATACATGATGAGGGTGGGAGTGTGGGAGACAAACCTGGAGTAATAAGACAGGGACCAGATCGTGGAGGACACTGGGATTTGGGCTTTCTCCTGGAGGATATAGAGCCACTGAATGATTTTTTAAATGCATACAAAGACACTGAACTATTCTGACATCCCCTGCAGGATGAACTTAGAAGGAGGCCAGTCTGCAGCCCAGTGGAGAGGTTATGCGGACCTGAATTAAAGCAGCATTGGTGAGTGAACAAACTGTCCAGTGGCCGTTTCTGTTGACATCTGGATACCAAAGGCAGTCAGACTCTCCCTAAACAGCAATCTTCGTATGCCCATGTGCTTTATTAATCAGTATTGGAGCAATAGCCTTCCCCACTCAGTCCTGGCTTCATATCCTACTGCATGTCTGAGTCTCAGATGTTCCCACTGACAAAGTTCCTCTCGCTTGTCTGCCTATGATCCACGGAGTCCTGAAGCAATAAACCTGCATCTGTCACGTAGTCTGATTATATTCCTCCCATACAGATCTTTTATTCTGTATACATATCACTACCACCACCACCAAGTATTCAAAGTCAAAGCAAATATCTCCAATTCTCTGCTAGAGTCATCAGCAATGTCTGCCTCCCATTACTGGATGTTACCCAGTTTGCAATCCCTCATTGTCATTGCAGCCAGGTGGAGATCTTTTAGTTCTGCAGGCTGTTACCTTTGAAATGAACACACCAATTATAACCTATACAATTCTGTGATGGTAAATATTTGGTCAAACATTACTCAGGGTGTGTCCATGATGTTTCTGGATGAGATTAACATTTGAATCTGTAAACTGAGGAAAGCAGATTGCCCTCCCTAATGTGGGTGGGCCTCATCTGATCAGTTGAAGGCATGAATAGAACAAAAAGGCTGAGTAAGAGAGAATTCCTTCTCCCTGATGGCCTTCAGCCTGTAACTTCTTTTTCTTTTTTTTCCAGCTTTCAGGCTGGAACTAAAATATCTTCCTGGGTCTCAAACCTGCCAGCTTTCAGACTGGAACTATACCATCAGCTCTCCTGGTTCCTAGGCCTTTGGGCTCAGACAACTATACCTTAGTTCTCCTGGGTCTCTAGCCTGCCAACTGCAGACCTTGGGACTTGTCAGCCTCCATAATTGTGTGAGTTAATTCCTTATAATAATCTCTTTAACACACACACAGACACACACACATCCCCTGCTGGTTCTGTTTCTCTGGAGAATCCTGACTTATTATATAGTTTCTTCATCTTTTCTTTTTTTAAAAACATTTATTTTTGGCTGCGTTGGGTCTTCGTTGCTGTGCACGGGCTTTCTCTAGTTGCGGCGAGCAGGGGCTACTCTTCGTTGTGGTGTATGGGCTTCTCATTGCAGTGGCTTCTCTTGTTGCGGAACACGGGCTCTGGGCGTGCAGCCTTCAGTAGTTGTGGCATGTGGGCTCAGTAGTTGTGGCTTGCAAGCTCTAGAGCGCAGGCTCAGCGGCCATGGCTCACGGGCCCAGCCGCTCTGCGGCATGCGGGATCTTCCCGGACCGGGGCACAAACCCGTGTCTCCTGCGTTGGCAGTCGGATTCTTAACCATTGTGCCACCAGGGAAGTCCCTTCACCTTATTTTCATCTTTATATTTTTATTTTACTCCTGCTTTCCCTTTTCTTTCCTCTTCCAACCACTATTCCCTCTCAGCCTAGAATAATGGCTTATGATAAATTATCTTTTGTTGAGGGGGCTATACCTGACCTACCCCATGGGAACAGGGAGAATGGAAAGACCATCCTGAAATTTGTTCCAAGACATGAATATAGTTCTCTATAAATAACTTTTTCTGATCACAAAGTATCAATAATATATCCTCATTGTGGAAAATTAAGAAAATGTAGGGACTTCCCTGGTGGTCCAGTGGTTAAGACTCTGTGCTTCCACTGCAGGGAGCGTGGGTTCAATCCCTGGTTGCAGAACTAAGATCCGGCATGCCATGTGGGGCAGCCAAAAAATAAAATAATTTTTAAAAAATGTATAATAGGAAGAAAAAAAAATCCAAAGAAAGTAGCCACCCATAATCCCATAGATATAATCAATGTGGACATTCTGGTGAATTTCTTTCTAGTCACAGAGTTCATCTCCAAATTGCTATTGTTCTAAATGAATGGCTTTCTGTCCTATTCTCCCCACTTACGATTATAACATGGACTGTTAGTGTTCTCAACCGTCCCGTTTTGTTTGTTCAAAAATCTCCACTCTATAAACATTATACGCTAACAGCAATACTCCAAACAGTATTCAGACAGTCCCTGACTTACAGTGGTTTAACTTTACTATTTTTGACTTTATAATGAAGTGAAAGCGATTAGCATTCAGCGGTCTCATGATGGACAGTGGCAGCCACCGCAGCTCCCAGTCAGCCAGAGCAATCAGGAGAGTAAACAACCGATGATGCACTTACAACCATTCTCTACCCATACAACCATTCCGTTGTTCACTTCCAGTACAGTATTCCATAAACTGCATGAGTGAGTCAACATTTTATTATAAAACAGGCTTTGTGGGAACTATACTCAATATCTTGTAATATCCTCTAATGGAAAAGAATATATTCTTTACATATAGATATAACTGAATCACTTGGCTGTACACTTGAAACTAACACAACATTGTAAATTAACTATACTTCAATTTAAAAATGGGTTTTGTGTTAGATGATTTTGCCCAACTGTAGGCTAATGTAAGTGTTCCAAGCACGTTTAAGGTAGGCTAGGCTAAGCTATGATGTTGGGTAGGTTAGGTGTATTAGATGCGTTTTCAACTTAATGATATTTTCAATTTACAATGGGTTTATCAGGACATAACCCCTTTATAAGTCAAGAAAGATCTGTACTCTAACAGTAATGTTCTATAAACATTATACAAGGCCGACCCCTGAGATATTGTGAGTTTGGTTCCAGACCACCACAACAAAGCGAATAGCACAACAGTGAGTCACACGGATTTTTTTTTGGTTCCCCAGTGCATGTAAGTTGTTTACATTAGACTGTAGTATATTAAGTGTGCAATAGCATTATGTCTAAAATAACAGTGTGTATAACCTTAATTAAAAAATACTTTATTGCTAAAAAATGCTAACCGTCATCGGAGCCTTCAGTGAGTAATAGTAGTAACATCAAAGATCACTGATAATAAACAAGTATAACATAAGTAAAGTATAATATAACAAGTATAATAAAGAAAAAGTTTGAGACATTGTGAGAATTATCAAAATGTAACAGAGACATGAAGTGAGCAAATGTTGTTGGTAATACGGCATCCATAGACTAGGTTAACAATTCGTAAAAAATGCAGTATCTGTGAAGCACAGTAAAGTGAAGGGTATGCCTGTACGGTAACAGCAATACTCCACAGTACATTCTAAAATACCATAATGGATGTCCCTGGTGGTCTAGTGGTTAAGACTCCACACTCCCAATGCAGGGGGCATGGGTTCGATTCCTGGTTGGGGAACTAAGATCCCACATGCCACACGGCATGGCCAAAAAGAAAATCATTCATTCATCCATTCTGTTCAATAAAATAAAAGTACCATAAGAAGTAATGTTGCAACAGTCTCATACCTAAATCTTTTGGGACCAATCTAATAACCTATTTTCTTAGAATTAAAATAGAGGGCTCCCAGTGTATATATACATTTGCAGGGTTCCAAATACTTACTAACTTGATCTCTAGAATAGCTTAGCCGAAAGGTGTCTTTTCAAACACAGTCATGCCATTTCACCTATTATGACCAACATTTGATAGTCTCATTAAATCTGGTGCTGGTTTTGTTTTGCTTTGTTTGCTATTTCTTTAAATGGAAACACAGTCTTGCCATATTACCCATAAGTTGTGTTCCTAGTATTGACCCAAGTGAGTTGTAAACTTATGTCCACACAAAAACTTATACAAATTTTATGTAGCTTTATTCATAAGTGACCAAAATTGGAAGGAGCCAAGATGTTCTTCAGTAAACAAACTGTGGTTACATCCAGACAATTAAATATTATTTAGGAATAGTAGGGAGTGAGCTATGAAGCCATCAAAGGACATGGAAGAACTGTAAATGCATATGTAAGTAAAAGAAATCAGTCTTAAAAGGTTACATGATTCAAACCATATGCCATCCTAGAAAAGGCAAAACTATAGAGACAGTAAGATCAGTGGTTGCCGGTGGTTGGAGAGGGGAAAGATTACATGGAGCACAGGGGATTTTTAGGGTACTCTGTAGGATACTATAATGGTGGATAAATAATCATATGTATTTGACAAAACCCATAAAACAGTACAACAGCAAGAGTTAACTCTAAAGTAAACTATGGACTTTAGTTAATAATAATGTATGAATAATGGTTCATTAATGATAACAAATGTATCACAACAATGCAAAATATTAATAATAGGTAAAACCAAGGTCCAGCAGGGAGAGCAGTAATAAATGGGAACTCCACTTTCTGCTCAATTTTTCTGTAAACTAAAACTACTCTAAAACTAAAGTCTACAAAAATAGCATCTAATTGTTCCTTTACTTTGGTTTTCATTGATATATTTATGGAACTTGAGCATTTTTTTCATGTTTTTATACACTTGTATTTAGCCTTTTATTTTTTTCTACTTGTTTTTTTTTCTTACTGTTTTTACAAGCTTTCTAATATGTTGTTATTGCACTTTTATATTTTCTTATAAATCCTCCCTACCTCATGTCACTTGGTATTATTGATAAACACATGATTTATTGAATGTATTTATTTATTTATTTGGCTGCGTCGGGTCTTAGTTGCAGCATGTGTGATCTTCATTGCAGCATTCGGGATCTTTCGTTGCAGTGCGCAGGCTACCCTCTAGTTGTGGCACGCAGGCTTAGTTGCCCCATGGCATGCGGGATCTTAGTTCCCAGACCAGGGATCAAACCCGTGTCCCCTGCATTGGAAGGTGGATTCTTAACCTCTGGACCACCAGGGAAGTCCCTACTGAATGTTTTTTAAACTACTCATCTAATCCTTTGTGATTCCTTTCACTGCTCTTCTACTTAGGAAGCTTGAACACTTCATGAAGTCATATAAATACATTATTTGTATTCATTTCTAATAGTGTTCTGATTTCAGTTTTGCCACTCTCTTTTCTATTAGGTATTTATTTTGGGGTATTTTTCAAATGTTTTCTAGTTTTCTAAACACCATTTATTATATCATTTATCTTTTATGGGTTGTGATACATCTATATTACAAACTAAATTCTCATATTGGCTAATATCTGTTTCATGACTGTCCAGTCTGTCCCACTGATATTTCTGTATTTATATCCATTGCACTGTTTTAAAAGTTGCCTGCCCTCATTCATCTCCTTTTACAAACTTTCTTGAATTTTCAACTAAGTTAATATTCCTTAAGTATGACCAGGTAATACTACTAATCACTTTCCTTGAGTGGATGGATCATAAGAGTCTTAATCAGAATAATCACCTCAGAGGAGTCAAAGGCAGCAACATTACCATAACACTCAACGCTACAGGAAAGCAGAGCCCATGCCTCTTACCTTTCTATACTTAGTTCTAACCCACTGCCTGGCATACAGTAGGCACTCAAATAATTGTGGAATAAATAGAAGATGAGGAGATGCAGAGAATCATTTAGATGTCTACAAATATCTAAATATTATAATGACAAGAGAAATGATCTTCAGAGAGAGGAACTAAAACCATGTAAGTTATAAAAAGACACATTTCAACTCAAAGGAAGGAACTTTTTCTTAAATGTATATGAAATTGAGGATAACTGTCTCTTAGTTTAGAAATTCCCTCCAGTGGTAGAGACGTAATATTCAAACAGAAATTAAGACTTTTTTTTTTTAATTTTAAGGAGGGACATAAAAGGTAGAAGGCTCTCATTCTCTTTATTTTCAATTGAAAAGGCTTCATGATAAGTGGTCTCTTTGTTCTTGGTTAAAAGACTTTATGATAGGGACTTCCCTGGTGGTGCAGTGGTTAAGAATCTGCTTGCCAATGCAGGGGACATGGTTCGATCCCTGGTCTGGGAAGATCCCACATGCCGTGGAGCAACTAAGCCCACGAGCCATAGCTACTGAGCCCACGTGCCACAACTACTGAAGCCTGCGTGCCTAGAGCCTGTGCTCTGCAACGAGAAGCCACCGCAATGAGAACACGCACCACAACGAAGAGCAGCCCCCACTTGCTGCAACTAGAGAAAGCCCGTGTGCAGAAACGAAGACCCAATGCAGCCAAGAATTAATTAATTAATTGAAAAAAAGATTTTATGATAGGGAATTGCCTCTACAAACCCTGACAATTTCTGTCATTCATTCAACAAATATTTATAGAGCACCTATTATATACCAAGTACTGTACTAAGTGCTTAGGTTACAAAATTAACATAAAACAGAAGAGGCATAGTCCTCTCAACGTAAAGAAATTTAAAGAACTGCAACACGAGCACGCAGGGCACCATTAGAATGTATGGTGGGAGTTCTGATTTGGTCTTTGGAATCGGGGTGTATTATGCTACACTGATCATTACGACAACGACAGAGGGACAAATTGGGAGAGTAATGGAGAAGTTACTATATGATAATGGAGGAATTATCTATAAAATCTTGGCACGATATCCTTCTCCGAGTCAAACCTGAGACAGAGAATGGTCTGCTTCAAGATATTATTTCAAGGCAAATGGCATGAGGGTAATAAAACATCATTAAATTCTGCAACTCCCAATGATCTCTTTCTCTCTACGTTTCCCTGGAACTTGAAGAGACCACAATGGCAAGGCAGAAAGGAGTTGTTACCGAGGCTGGTACTTTCGCAGGAACTATACAGCAAAGGAATAGTCATGAGTCAGGGAAGATGCAAGACACCCCTGCATGGTGTGGGACATTCATTTTTAAAGAGGTGTTCCTGGTAGTAGTGGTCGAAGCAGGGGAGGGAGGGTATTATTGAGGAGATCTTGGTCTAGAAAATGCTAGATAAAACGTAAGACTTTGTAAGTGAATGAGTTTCAAATGTATGGCACATTCCTGTTTTTGTCATTGTTTGAACATTATTCTTGCCTCTTTCCAGGCAATTTCCATAAGTTATATGGAAACAGGGAACCAAACAGCTATTTCAAAATTCATCCTTCTGAGCCTTTCGGAAGATATGGACCTGCAGCCCCTCCTCTTTGGGCTGTTCCTGTCCATGTACCTGGTCTGTGTTATAGGGAACCTGCTCACCATCCTGGCCATCATCTCAGACTCCCACCACTACTCCCCCATGTACTTCTTCCTCTCCAACCTGTCCTTCACTGACATCTGTTTCAGCACCACCACAGTCCCCAAGATGTTAGTGAACATCCAGACGCAGAACAAAGGCATCACGTATGAAGGCTGCCTTACCCAGATGTATTTTTTCATGATCTTTGCTGGGCTAGATAATTTGCCACTGACAGTGATGGCCTATGACCGGTTCGTGGCCATCTGTCACCCCCTATACTACATGGTCATCATGAACCCTCGCCTTTGTGGTCTCCTGCTTTTGCTTTCTTGGTTGATCTGCCTGACATATTCTTTGTTGCAAAGCTTGGTTTTGAGGGTGTCCTTCTGCAAAGAGGCAGAAATCCCCCACTTTTTCTGTGAACTTGCTCAGATTCTCAAGCTCACCTGCTCTGACGCCCTTGTTAATGATATCCTGCTGTATTTTGTAACTGGCCTGCTGGCTGTTATTCCCCTGACTGGGATCCTTTTCTCTTATTCTTATCTCCTCCATAATGGGCATTTCATCTACTGGTGGGAAGTATCAAGTCTTTTCCACCTGTGGGTCTCACCTCTCAGCCATCTCCTTGTTCTATGGTGCAGGCCTTGGGGTCTCCCTCACTTCTGGAACAGCCCATCCCTCCAGAAAGGATTCAGTAGCCTCGGGGATGTACACGGTAGTCACCCCCACACTGAATCCCTTCATCTACAGCCTGAGGAACTGAAGGGGGCTCTGAGGAGACTTTTCACTAGAGGAACGTACTCTCAGTGAGATAACGGAAGTTAAGGGCAGGCAACAGAGATCCCAAGTGCTGATAACTGGTGTTCCTGAATATGTTACCTGAAGACATAGAAAAGAAATACCATTTATGATATACTAGAAGAAAACATTCCTGAGCCAAAGACAAACTTGAAGCAGCACACCAGAATGTTCACTGTCCACCAAGAAAGAATGGCCAACTCTATATAGGAAAAAAATCTAAAAAAGAGTGGATATATGTATAACTAATTCACTTTGCTGTACACCTGAAACCAACACAACATTGTAAATCAATTATACTCCAATAAAAAGTTTTTAAAAAAATGGCCAACCAATAACAAAACTTCTCATGAGAACGAACTATTTCAAGGATATAGATTCCTACAAGCATCATGGGAGGAGAAATCAAGTCAAGGAATGCAGATGGGGAGAAGAGAGGACAAAAGTGACAACAAAAGTTTACACACTGGCTCATCTTTTAACCCTCTCGGGTTATTCTAGCTCCATGCCTACTGGACCATGTTCTTCCCTGGTCTTGGTCTGAAAACCATTACTTGGACCGTCTCATACCAACCTCCCTCACTCCATAAGATTTTACTTACTGATTCTTGCTTTGGTGTTGGCTACTGACCTATACTAAGGATAATAAGAAAGTTAATAAGAAACTTCTTTAGGAAAATCATTGTAGTGTCTACTTTAAGAGAAGGGAAATTCTGGTCTTCATCAATCCATTTGATCTGGAATAAAGGTCCAAAGCAATCTACTCGCTGTCTTCCTTGGCTGGCCCATGCTTCCCCAGATCTTCACACACCTGTTTCCTTTTCACAAGTTGGGCTTCAGATCAAAACTGTCAGCTCTTCCGAGAGCCCCACCCTGACCACCATCCTCCTATTCGTTCGTGTCCATAGCACTTATCATATTTTGAGGGATGGCAGAACATAGAGGCTAAGAGGGCCCTGGGTTAATACTGCCATCATTCACTACAAGTGCAACCTCATGCAAGTTATTTAACTTCTCTGTGCCTCTATGCCCCATAATATATTTCCTGAAGAGTTTTGGTGGGGATTAAATGGTACACATAAGAGAGCCCAGAACAGTGTCTAGTATAAGCACTCAGTAATTGTTTTTTTTGTTTGTTTGTTTTGCGGTACGCGGGCCTCTCACTGTTGTGGCCTCTCCCGTTGTGGAGCACAGGCTCTGGATGTGCAGGCTCAGCGGCCATGGCTCACGGGCCCAGCCGCTCCGCGGCATGTGGGATCTTCCCGGACCGGGGCACGAAACCGTGACCCCTGCATCAGCAGGCGGACTCTCAACCACTGCGCCACCAGGGAAGCCCAAGCACTCAATAATTGTTATCCATCAAAAGATCCACGAGAGCTGTCTGGGTCCATGTTCACCACGTGAAGGTACAAAGGGATCCATTATCAGCAGAACAGGTAGAAAAGCTGACTAGAGAGGGTTGATCAGGCTATGGATTTAGATGAGGCTGAATGAATCCCCAGAGCTCTGACTTAGGGCACTGAGGACATCATGTAGGAGGGGGCCCTGTGCAAGGCTCAGCCCTCTGAATTGCCCCAGGAGCACCATGTGCTGGAAATCAGATCTGTAGAGTCCAGGAGAGAACCTTCCTGGATCTAGAGACTAAGGATTGGACCAGGAAATGGCCCCAAACAAGGACTCCCTACAACAGGGAACTGGGAGGGCAGAGCATCATTTATACTGGTGGTTCAGCTCCATGGGGAGATTCTCTTGAAATGAGAGCAAAGAATTAAAACCTGTCTTGGGTTGACTTGAGGAACGAGGAACCCTCTTGTTGAATACAAGATTTGGACGCAGGCAGATCCCAATGTTTGAATCCTAACTTTATCATTTACTCTCTGTCTCTAAGCAGCCTCAGATTCTTCATTTGTAAATAACTGCTGGGGTGATTACAGAAAATCAGTGTTAAGTACCAAATGTACACATTTTGAAAAAGCAGTGGATACCATATTCATGAACACAATATTTATTTATTTGTGCCCCCATCTTGTGCCCAAAAGAGGTATATCTATTGGCAGGATCCTGCACCCCACAAAGCTCTGCCCAGCTGCATTCTTCTCCAGGAGAGGTCTGAGTGTGAGATAAAAACTGATTGCTGGGCTTCCCTGGTGGCGCAGTAGTTGGGAGTCCGCCTGCCGATGCAGGGGACACGGGTTCGTGCCCCGGTCCGGGAAGATCCCACATGCCACGGAGCAGCTAGGCCCGTGAGCCATGGCCGCTGAGCCTGCACATCCGGAGCCTGTGCTCCGTGATGGGAGAGGCCACAACAGTGAGAGGCCCGCGTACCGCAAAAAAAAAAAAGATTGCTACTGGAAAAAAAAAAAAAATCACTTTATTCAATGCAATGTCTTAGCTTACAACCATTCTATGGGACCTCTGGCCCTGGTGACCTGGGGCACTGGAGTAAGATGAAGCCAACATAGGACCATACTAATAAGCCTGAACAGTATCTGACTGTCCTCCATCTTTCAATTAGTTGCAGGTATAGAAATTATTATTCTACCACAGGGTTTTTCAACCTCGGTACTGTTAAAATTTGGGGCCACATAATTCTTGGAGGTGGGGACGGGTACTGCCCTATGCATTGTAGGATGTTTAGCAGCATCTGTGGCCTCATCCACTAGATGCCAGCACCTTCCGCCACCCTTACATCCCATTCAAAAAAGTAAAAAGGGCTTCCCTGGTGGTGCAGTGGTTAAGAATCCGCCTGCCAATGCAGGGGACAAGGGTACGAACCCTGGTCCGGGAATATCCCACATGCCGTGGAGCAACTAAGCTGGTGTGCCACAACTACTGAGCCTGCACGCCACAACTGCTGAAGCCCGCACGCCTAGAGGCTGTGCTCTGCAACAACAGAAGCCACCACAATGAGAAGCCTGTGCACCACAACGAGGAGCAGCCCCTACTCACCACAACTAGATTTCTCTAGTTGCGTGCAGCAACGAAGACCCAACGCAGCCAAAAATAAATTAAGAAAAAAAAAAGCAAAAAAATAGGGAATTCCCTGGCGGTCCAGTGGTTAGGACTAGACCCCTGGTCAAGGAACTAAGGTCCTGAAAACTGCACAGTGCTGCCAAGAAAAAGGAAAAAAACCTCCAGATATTGCCAAATATCCCTTAGGGGCAAAATCACTCTTGAATGAGGACCACTGATTTACCACGACTCAGAACAATCAATGAAAGGAAAATCAAGGGAAAAAAAAAGTAAGGGTTAGACCCTAGTTTTCCTAAGGCCCAAAAGAGAACGGACCTAAAATACTGGTCTCTAGACAGAAGAGTCCTTGCATGGAGAAGGAGGCCATAGGTCTGGAACAGACCATCAACGGACATTTGTTGAACAAACAGATGAACAAATCTTAGTGACCGAAGCGCCAGAGAACAAGAATCTTATCTGTTCATTGGTTGCCTGGGTAATGATGGGGGAGGATTACAAAGGGACATGAGGAAACTTTTGGGGGATCACCACCTTGACTGTGACAATGGTTTCACAAGTGTACATATAGGTCAAAACTTATCAAATTGTATATGTTAAGAATGTGCAGCTTCTTTTATGTCAATTGTATCTATATAAAGCTATTCTCCCTCATCTGAAATTCTTGCAATATAAACACTGGCCTTGTGGCAACTGTAAAAATAGGTACCATTTCTTCCCTTTCCTGCCCCTTCTGTGTAATTCTGAGGACCCTTCCACACTGGGCTGACTCATGTGACTGCACTGGGCAATGGGGTGCAGGCCAACATGACACATGCAGGGGCTTGAAAAGCACCCTGCAGAGTGGAGCTTGCGCTCTTCTGGAACCCTCTGGCATCATGTGTACGGGCCCCATCTAGACTACTGGGGGATGAGACCGGAGTGAAGGGCAAGTAACCAAACCAGCAGCCAACTGCAAGCACATGGTAAGCCCAGCTAAGAACAGCCCAAATTGTCAAGCAACAGCATTGTAAACGAAGTAAATGGTGGTTGTTTTAAACCACGGTGTTTGAGGTAGCTTATTATGCAGCAAATATGAACAGGCCCCCTCCATTCCATTCTACTAAGGAGCACGCACAGGCTACCTTTCTTCCTACGCAGCAAATCGCATCAAATGCCAATGGATTTCCATCAACTTCCTCTAACATTTAAATTGAGAGTGATAAATTCCTGATGTACGTGTGTGAGTGTTATGTAATGTCCCATGTTATCTCTTCAGCTTCATCTCCTACTTCAAAGATTGTCCTTTTACATGTCAGAGAGTGTTATATGTGTTTTTCTGTGCCTTTGCACTCAGATTGACATGCTGATTCAAATCTGACCCTGAACACTATAAATAAGCCTTCTACACGTAGCTTGCATCATCTCTTCAATATGGCTTTCCTTGAACTCCCAAAGTTCAGCATCCCTCCTCAGGGCCTCGTTAATGGATTACCAGGCCATACTAACTATCTCATTTGTTGTTTATATCTGTCTCTCCTCCTAGACCTTTACTCCTTCAAGGACAATACCATGCCTTTCTTCCCAAAGCCTAGTCCAGTGTAAGGCACTTAACTGATATTCACTGGTTGCCTAGAGAGGAAAAACTCCTGAGTGGAGTGGAGTTACCCAAACATTACATAAGACAGAGCTGCTTCCTGCTGGAGAGGCCCCAACAACGGAAAGCCACAGTGAGACAAGAAGACCGGGTAGGAGTATAATTACAAGTCCTCTCCAGAGAGACTGTGTAAGGTATCACGTCTGTCCCAAGAACTGGCAGAACAGTGCAACGAGATGCAAGAGCTCTGAGCCACTTAGGTGGCGATGGGAATTCAGTTTCCTTCTGCCCTGTTACTTGACATGATGGAGGAACTGGGTTGAGGGAGTAGCTGTGTTGGATTCCCAGGGCTCCTAATTAAAGAAAGAGTCATATTTTACTCAATGCTGAGAGAAAGTGCTCTTCTCCCCTTGGGCTTGGCCTCTAGGGTACATTTTTTTTTTCAAATGTAGGCAAGAGCCAGTCAATAATTGCTATTTCTTCACTAATGAGCTGAGGAAAACTTCTGATCTGCAGAACACTCACCACCTTCACTCACAGATGTGCAACTGCCCCCCACCAAGCACCCAAAGACCTGCATGGAGCACTGCAAGTGGACAGGGTGCAGGGACTTCAGGAAGACAAACGGAAGATGGAAGCCCTGTGACCTGCCCCCCTGACATAATGCACTATAAGCCCAACTGATCAGGTAGTGCCAGCATGAAAGGTACTGCAGTTGAGAGATGAAGTGAGGCTGAACAGACAGCACTCAATAAATGGTCCCAGTTTTCAGCTGATAAGTTGACTTATTTCACCTGTGTCTTCTCAGGTGAACGACTAACTTACAGTGGTGTGTAGAAGACGGCAGTTAATCTATGTTACAATATTCAAATCTGCCTTCTTCTTGGGTAAGGTAGAGAAACTTTTTTAGTTATCACAAATATTAAGTCAGAAGAATTGTCAAAGGCCTGAGGCTGGAACTTGTCTTTAGGAAGCAGATTTATTTATCTACTTAGATTCTCAAAGCGTAACTGAGTACTTTTTTAAAAAATCAGCTTTTATTCTGAATTCATAAAAGTAGCAGTGGGCTAAAGACAAATATAAAGGAACGCACGTAGCTTAAACTGAAGGGAAAGGATTTTCCTGGGCTCGTGCAGAACAAAGGACTACAGTTTAAAGAATTGCTAGTCTTAAGCTCCTATTTAAAGAGTCTCTAGGGAGTTCCCTGGTGGCCTAGTGGTTAGGATTCCAGGCTTTCACTCCTGCAGCCCGGGGTTCAATCCCTGGTTGGGGAACTGAGATCCCATAAGCTGCACAGCATGGCCAAAAGATAAAAATTAAAATTAAACAAACCCAAATAAATTTCAGAGGCTGCAAAAGTAAGTAAATAAATAAAAATTTAAAAAAGAGTCTCTAGAAGAACCCAAGGACAGGGAAGATAAAAATAAGGACACTGGAGGATACTTTAGCCTCCGACACAATAGCTACAGCAACCAGCAAACATAGGCTATCTTCTAGCTAGAAAAATATTAAGCACATTAAAGGACTATCTACTGCGGTTCACTTTACCCAACACATTATGTCAAGATTTCAACAAAAAAACTGCAAGCCGTAGTAAAAGGCAAGGAAAAAAGAAAAGAAACAGTCTAAAATAAGAAAGCAAGCATCAGAACCAGACTCAGTTATGGCAGAGATTTTGGAATTACCAGACTGGGAATTTTAATTAACTGTGGTTAATATGGTATGGGTTCTAATGGATAAAGGGAATATGTAAGAACAAATGGGTAATGTAAGCAGAGAAATGGAAACTTTAAGAAAGAATCAAGGAGTTCCCTGGTGGCTCAGTGGTTAAGAATCTGCCTGCCAATGCAGGGGACATGGGTGCAAGCCCTGGTCCGGGAAGATCCCACATGCCGTGGAACAGCTAAGCCCATGCTCCACAACTACTGAGCCTGCACTCTAGAGCCTGTGCAACTACTGAGCCTGCGTGCCACAACTACTGAAGCCCGCGCACCTAGAGCCCGTGCTCCGCAGCAAGAGAAGCCACCGCAATGAGAAGCCCGTGCACCGCAACGAAGAGTAGCCCCCGCTCGCCGTAACTAGAGAAAGCCCGCGCACAGCAACGAAGACCCAATGCAGCCAAAAATAAATAAATTAAAATTTAAATTAAAAAAAAAAGAATCAAAGGAAATGCTAAAAATAAAAAACACTATATCAGAAATGAAGAATGCTATCAAAGGATGGGCTCAATAGACTGGATGTGGCTGAAGAAAGAATGATCAGTGAGCTTGAAGATACAGCAGTGAAACTTTCAAAACTGAAATGCAAAGAAAAATATGAAAAGAAAAACAATATCCAAGAACTGCAGGACAATTTACAAAAGGTGTAAATGCATATAATGGAAATACCAGAAGAAGAATGAGAGAAAAGAACAGAATATTTGAAGTAATAACAGATGAGAATTTTCCAAAATTAATGACAGATAGCAAACCACCACAGATACAGGAAACTAAGAGATCATCAATACAAACGGGATCAATAGAAAAAAGGACAAAAAAAAGCCTAGATCTAGGCATATTATATTCAAATTGCAGAATAATCAACATAAAATAAACCTAGACTTTACTAACAAAAAGAAGAAGGGCTCTTGTACCTGGATACTTTTTTTTTTTTTTTTTGTGGTACGCGGGCCTCTCACTGCTGTGGCCTCTCCCGTTGCGGAGCACAGGCTCTGGACACGCAGGCTCAGCGGCCACGGTTCACGGGCCCAGTCGCTCCGCGGCACGTGGGATCCTCCCGGACCGGGGCACGAACCCGTGTCCCCTGCATCGGCAGGCAGACTCTCAACCACTGCGCCACCAGGGAAGCCCTGTACCTGGATATTTAAAAACCTTATTAACTCCTAAGTGAAAGTAAAAATACAAACTGAAATTACAAAACTGTAAAGAAATGATGATAATCAAAACTACATATTAAAATCTATAGGATGCATTCAAATCAGTGAGCAGAGGAAAATTCACTGCACAAAACCCTTGTGAATGAAATGAAAGATTAAGAATAAATTAGGGCTTCCCTGGTGGCGCAGTGGTTAAGAGCCCGCCTGCAAATGCAGGGGACACAGGTTCGTGCCCCGGTCCGGGAAGATGCCACATGCCATGGAGCAGCTAGGCCCATGAGCCATGGAGCGGCTAGGCCCGTGAGCCATGGCCACTGAGCCTGTGCGTCCGGAGCCTGTGCTCCACAACGGGAGAGGCCACAACAGTGAGAGGCCCACTTACCGCAAAAAAAAAAAAAAAAAAAAAAAAAAAAAAAAAAGAATAAATTAATTACTAGTTAAGAAAAAAAAAACCTAGAAAAAGAAAAATAAACGAAAAGAAAGCATAAGGAAGTAGTGGAAATAAAAGCAGAAATTAATGAGGAAGAGACTTCCCTGGTGGTCCAGTGGGTAAGATTCCACGCTCCCAATGCAGGGGGCCCAGGTTCGATCCCTGGTCAGGGAACTAAGATCTCACCTGCATGCCGCAACTAAGAAGTCCGCATGTCACAACTAAAGATCCTGCATGCTGCAACTAAGACCCGGTACAGCCTAAATAAATAAATAAGAAGAAGAAATTAATTCCATTTTTTTCAAAAAAACAAATAAACCACTAGCTTATTTGATGCACAAAATGAGAAAGCAAATATACAAAAAATAAGAGGTGATGACCATTGAATCAAAAAATATTTTTAAAATCATATAACCACTTTGCTGACCTCTATGTTAGATGAAATGAACAATTTCCTAGGAAAATACAGATTACCAGTGCTGACTCCATTCAGGTTAGAAAGCTTAAGACAGACTAATTTCCATTAAAGAAATAAAGTTCCTAAGAAAACAAACCACTAAAAAGCACTCCACCCTGATGGTTCCACAAAGAATTCTACCAAATCTTCTAAAAACCACATAGTCTTAATGCTGTACAAATTATTCCAGAGCATTGAAAAGGAGGCAAAAATTCCTAATTCCTCTCATGAAGCAGCCATAATACTAATACCCAAACCAGACAGACAGTACTAAGAAACCACACATCAATTATTCATGAATACCAATGCAAAATTCTAAACAAAATACTAGCAAACAGAATCCAACAACACATTAAGAAAATAATATACCATGGCCAATAAAATTCATTCTAGGGATACAAAATCTGTTGAGTATTGAGAAATTTATTAATATCATATACTATATTGATAAATCAGAGGAAGAGAATCACAATCCTCCTCATTGATCTTCAGAAAAACTTGCACAAAATACAATACCCATTCATAGTAAAACATTCAAGAACACAGGATACCTTGTCAATATGATAAAATATACAGTTGACCCCTGAACAACATAGGTTTGAACTGCATGGGTCCACTTACACATGGATTTTTTTTTTTTTTTTTCAAAAATTATGTACTACAATACTATACAATCTGCAACTGAATCCTTGGATGTGGAACCATGGATATGGAGGGCAAACAGTAAAGTTATACATGGATTTTCTGTGTGGAGGGTCGGTGTCCCTAACCCCCACGTTGTTCAAGGGTCAACTGTACACCTTAGTTCTAAAGAACATTTATCTTAATGAATGGAAAAACAATAGGGGCATTACCTCTAGAACAAGGCAAAAATGCCCTCTATTATCATACTAGAGGTACTAGCCAATGCAATCAGACAATCAAAAACAATAAGAGGCATAAGAGCTGATAAACAAGCAAAGCTCACTCAGTTTGCAGATGATATGGTAGTATACCTGGAAAATCCCAGAAAATAAATAATAAAATGAACTCAAAAAATGAAATAATTCAGTGAAGTATCAAATTATAAAATCAAGATACAAAATTAATAGCTCTCATATACAGAAACTGTGAAGAGAAGACATAATGGTAGAGAAAATTTAATTTACAATGTAATATTAAATACTTAGGGAAAACCTAACAAGAATGTAGAAAACTTTTACAAAGCAAATTCTTAAACATTCCTGACATACACTAAAGTAGACTTGAACTAATCGGAAGACATCCCCTGTTCTTGGATAAGATGACAACATTATAGAGATATTTATTCCCCCAAGTTAATTTATAAGTTATAAATTCAAAGCAAAGCCAATAAAAATACCAACAAGCTAATTTTATGGAGTTGGACAAGATAATAGACAAGTACATATACCTCCCTCCCCCCACACACACATGCATACAAGAATACCTAGAAAAACACTTAAAAAGAAAAACCATGAGGGGGGAACTAGTCCATCCAGACATTGAAACTTATTATAAAGCCTCTGATTTATAATTTAAACACTGCGGCATGGTGTGTGAACAAACAGACCAATAGAATAGAATAAAGTCCAAAATTAGACCCAACACATATGGAATTCAGTATATGACAAAGGTGAAAAATCCCTAGGGTAAAGATGTACTTTTAAAATAAATGATGCTGGGTTAATATGGAAAAGAAAAAAAACTTAATCCTCCCTCACACAATAACACAAAAAATCAATTCCAAGGGGTAGATCTAAATGTGTATACTAAAACAATAAAACCTATAGAAAAAAATGTGAAACATCTTCTTGCCTTCAGGGTAGGTAAATGCTTCTTACACAGGAACAGAAGAATGATGCCCATAAAGATTAGATGACATTCGGTATGTCTGGTGTTTGTGTTGTGCGTTTGCTTTGTGTCTGTGTGGGAAATGGTGAGGTATTATTAATATTATGGTCCCCTACCTCCAAGATCAATTCCAAAAATAATTTTATTAATCCTAAGAATGCAACTGTGGAAATAAAATGGCTTTTCAGTCCTGTGTTGCCAAAAAAAAAAAATTAGGTGACATTAAAATTAAGAACTCATTTCATCAGAAGACACCAATTAAAACACTGAAGAGACAAGCCAGAGTGGGAAAAATTACTTGCAAAACGTATCCAGCCATAGGGCCCACATCTGGAATATATAAATCAGTAAGAAAAAGGCAGGCAACTTTAGTATCATCTGATCCAACTCCATAAAATAGCCTGTTGAAAAACAAATTTGTACAACCACTTTGGAAAACTGGCAGCATCTATGAAATATGCATCCCATGTGATCCAGTGATTTCAGTCCAGGGTATACACCCAAGAGAAATATATGCACTTATGCACTATCAGAAATACTAAAATATGCTCACAGCAGCATTATTTACAATAGCCCCAAGCTGAAAAGACAAATGTCCATCAACACAAACTGCTTAAATAAATGGAATATTCAAACAATGGAACCCAATAAAATGTATTACTATCTAGAGGTCCTCACAAAAATACTGGGCAAATTAAGACAGACACTAAAGAACGTATATACTGTGTGGCTCCATTTGCATAGGGTTCAAAAACAAAAATCCAAGCCATGTTGTCAGAGTTAGAATATTAGTCACTTGTGAGGGGTAAGGAAAGGTTTGTTATGTGGACAAACCGAGAAGGGGTTATCAGAAATGAGAGTAAAACATTTTTCTTGCCTGTTTACACGGATGTGTTCATGTGATATTTAGCTGTATGAGTTAAGCACTTTTCTGCATTTCAGTAAAACCTGTTTTAAATGTTACCACAGGTATCATTACACAAACACTGCAGAAACAACTGTGGCATTAAGATAAAATGAACACGCACAGACTTTACAACCCGGCAATTTCACACTCCTGGAATAACTCAGCAACACTCCAGAAGGCATGTACACAATTTCTTAAAGCAGCATTGTTCCTAACTGGGAAAAGTGGAAATAGTCCAGCAACTAACTGTACATCAGCACTAGTTAAACGAATTGTGGGATGAAAATACAAAAGAAACTACAGCCACATTCAACATGACTCTCAAAACACCCCTACTACTAATAATCTGGACCCTGTTACATTTAACTTGAACTTTGCAATGACCTTCTAACAGGTTTCTGTTTGCATCTTGTCCCTCTATTTAGCCTATCAACCCATAAGCCACTATGTTCCTCTAAAAACAGAAATTGAATGGATGTCACTTCTCCGTCCAAAATCCTCCACTGACTTTCCACACTGAGAAAGAAAGGCAAAGTCCTTCCAGTTAACCCACAAGATGCTGCAGTGAACAGGACCTCAATCCAGCTCTGACCTCAACACCTTCTGCAACTCCCAAGCTTGCCTGACTCCAGTCACACTGGCCCCTCTGCCCCAAGCAAAATTCTTTCTCATGACCTTTGAACTGCCGAGGGTGCTCTTCCCCACATTACAACATGGTGCACACTGGCAGTGAATTTACATCTCTACTCAAATGTCCCCTTAAACGAAAGGCTTTCACTATCCATCCAATAGTTCCACTGAACCCCCGCATCCCTCTCATCATCACCATGCTTAAATTTCCCAGCACTGAACTGACCACCATCTGATATACAATATATTTACTCATTTGTTTATCACGTGCCTTAATCCCAAGTAGAATGTGATCACCATGAAGGCAAAAATCCTGACTCACTGCTATAGATTCAGGGCACCAAACAGGGCCTGACATAAGAGAGTATGGACTCAAAACACAGACACTACTACTTGTTAATGAGCTGACCTCACACAAGCACCCTTAAACTTCCTTGCCTCAGACTGCCCATATGCAAAAAGGAGTTACTGGTGGTACCTACTTCTTAGAGCTTTTGTGAAAACTAATACACTTATTTCAACACAAGTCAAGAAGTAATGTTTAAGTACATCAGGGATTTGAAATACAATTTAAAAACATGGTTTAAGGATTTTTAAAACCCATATCCACCAATTAAAAGTATAAGTAGGGCTTCCCTGGTGGCGCAGTGGTTGAGAGTCTGCCTGCCGATGCAGGGGACATGGGTTCGTGCCCCGGTCCGGGAGGATCCCACATGCCGCGGAGCGGCTGGGCCCATGAGCCATGGCCGCTAAGCCTGCGCGACCGGAGCCTGTGCTCCGCAATGGGAGAGGCCACAACAGTGAGAGGCCCGCATACAGTTAAAAAAAAAAAAAAAAAAAAAAAAAAAAGTATAAGTAGATTATACCCACACATGTAGCAGCTCTCCAACCTCACTAATGACCAGATGTATGGGTTAGATAGCATCCAGCTGGGTACAGCGGAACCCTCCTGCCACCAATAAAACAATTATTAAATAGATTAAACAATCAAATATCCAAAGTAGCTTAAACCAATAACCAGTTTTCTTTTTTCTCATGTAATAGGAAGTCTGGAAACAACAAATCCAGGACTACTGCAGACACTCAAAGAAGCCACAGGGGAAGCCAGGATCATTGTGATTTTTCTGCGGTTATCTCCCCCTTCAGCCTGTGGCTTGCATCCTCACGGTCATAAGATGCACCTTTAACACAAGATACTGAATCTCTTTTCAAGGTGAGAAGTAATGAGAAGAGCAAGGAAAAAAAATGTAGAGAAGAATCTAGACAAGAATGACTCTTTTTCAAAAGCTTTTTTACAGCCCATACAGTGATATCTGCTTATTTGTCAATGGCCAGCCTGTGGACATGGACTGTACTAGCTGCAGGAAAACCTGTAAGAGATTTTTAAAAATAGCACACCTTACTAATCAGACAAAACTTGGACTTTCTTGATATAAAAGAATATGAGATACTGAAGGAGCAACTATATGTTACTCTTGGCTGGATGGGAGGCCAAAAACATTCCAAAGGATCAATCTGATGAAGACATCCTGCTCTGATCACAACTGCATTTGAATTAGATACTTGTAACAAACAGGTACTAAAAATACCCACATGTTACACAGCATGTAACACTATTCTAAAAAATTCCATCAGTCAAGTAAGTTGTCCAAAAGGAAATGAACACATATCGAGAAAGAAATTCTAGTAAAAATACTATATACAAACCTTCTGTGATGAGGCATGAGGGTTATTTGGAAGAGCATAATCTTAAAATTAAAGACTTAAAAATTCATGAGCTGGGGTCCACTTTCATGATGAAAGACTGATAAGTGCAATTCCACATTTACTAAGAAATCCCACTGAGGAGTGAATTCTCATATGCACAAATGACAGGGCTGTGGATGAAATTATCTCCACATAGGGATTGTCTGCAGTGTGGGTTCTCATGTGTTTCCTGAAAGAATTACACTGATTATAATTTTGAAGTTTTAAATAGAAATTTCTCCTACTGTGAGTACCCACATGTTTCATAAAAAATGGAGGGATTGTTGGCTAAGGTTTCTCAACCTCAACAATACTGACATTTTGGGGCACATAATTTCTCTCTCTTGGGGGAAGCCTCCTGTCCACTGCAGGATATTTAACAGCATCCCTGATGTTTCCCAAAACATGCCAGTGGCACCTCCCCAGCTTTGACAACCAAAAATGTCTCCAGACATTGCCAAGTGTCTCCCGGGGAGCAAAGTTATCCCCAGTTGAGAACCACTGCTGTAGACCAAGGACTCGCAATTTTTTTCTGTAAAGGGACAGACAGTATTTCAGACTTTGTCGCGCACACATGGTCTCTGGCACATATTTTTCTTCTTAAAAATGCAACAAATACTCTCAGCTTGCCAGCTGTATAAAAAGACAGCTGGCCATAGTTTGCCCACCCGTTACCGACTTTCCCATGTTCCTTATTTCATAGGTTTTTCTCTTCAGTGTGATTTCTCTCATGAGGAATACAGTGAGACCAGGAAAGGTCTGTCCAGTCTTGGAATTTACAGAGATCCTCCCTGGTGGACTTACTCTTGTGCCAAGGAGGTACAAGGTGATGCTAAAGTCATTTTGACATTAAATATCAGACTAGGGTTTCTCCCCCTAAGTTCTCATTTGTTGAGAGCTAAACATACACTGACGGCTTCTTCACACCACAAACACATGTTTTCTCAACTATCTTGAGTTCTTACACTATCTCCAAAGTGAGATAGTCTTTCCACAGTTATTACACAAATTGGATTTCCCCCAAGTTAACACATATTCTTTTGTGCCCAGTGAGATGAGTTCATCAAGGCTTCCTGCCTTCCTTACACCTGCCAGGTCTGAGCTCTCATGTTTCTCTTTAAAGAGATGTGTCACTGGAGCCTTTTCCACACTGATGATGTGAAGAGCTTCTCTCCCCGGTGCGTCTTCACGTGACTCCTGAGGGACGAGTGATCACTGAAGGCTTTCCCGCAGACCAGGCACTCGTAGGGCTTCTCCCCAGTGTGTATCCTCCGGTGCACATTAAGGTTCGAGCAGATGCTAAAGGCTTTCCCACAGTGATCACACTCGTAAGGCTTCTCTCCTGTGTGACTCCTCATGTGTGTCTTAAGGGTCGACTGGTTTCTGAAGGCTCTCCCACACTGTCTGCATTCGACATGCTTCTTTACGAGATGAATGCTCATGTGCCTCCTCCGCGATAAATAATCACCAAAGACCTTACCGCAGGTGGTACACTCGTAGCGCCTCTCTTGAGTGTGTATTTTTCTGTGCGCAGTTAGGTTGGAGCTTGCACTGAAGGCTTTCCCACAGAGATCGCACCCATACGGTTTCTCTCCAGTGTGGGAATTCATGTGTGTCTTAAGGATGGACTGGTTTCTGAAGGCTTTTCCACACTGTCTACATTCAACAGGTTTCTTTACAATGTGAATTCTCATGTGTTTTCTCCGTGAGAGGAGGTCCCCAAAGGATTTCCCACACTCTTTACACTCGTATGTTTTCTCTACCATGTGGTTCTTCTTGTGCAAGTTAAAGTTGGACTTCCATCGGAAGGCTTTTCCACACTGTGTGCATTCGTAGGGTTTCTCTCCAGTGTGGTTCCTGACGTGCTCTTTGAGATGTGAGGGATGCTGGAAAGCTTTCCCACAGTCGTGACATTCGTAGGGTCTCTCTCCAGTGTGTGTTCTTCTGTGTGCAATGAGATGGCAGCTCCTGCCATATGCCTTCCCACATTCATCACACTTGTAAGGTCTCTCCCCAGTGTGAACTCTCATGTGTATCTTCAGTGAGGAGAGGGTTCGGAATGCATTTCCACACTGACTGCAGTCAAAGGGCTTCTCTGTGAGGTGAGTTCTTGCATGACTCCTAAGAGCTGAGGGGTCATTGAAAGCTTTCCCACAGGCATTGCACTCATAGGGTTTCTCCCCAGTATGTATTCTCCTGTGTCGTGTAAGGGAAGCACTCGTGGTGAAGGCTTTTTGGCACTGATGACATTCATGCATTTTCCTCCCATTGTAAATGTTCACATGTTGGGTTACATGGGATCTGTTCTTGAAAGTCACCCCACAGTCCCGGCGGTGATAAGGCCTCTTGCTAGTGTGCCTTCCCATTTGCTGAGTAAGATGAGCACCCATGCTGAAGACGTCAAACAGGTTAGCATATTCACTGGATTTCTCTCCAAGCCGACTGCTTTCCTGTTGATGAAGAGGGAGGGTTGACTCAGGCATTTCCCATATTCATTAAATTCCTAAGACTATCTCTACATAAACTGGCATAAATAGAAGCGCATCATTATGACTAATGATGTCATAATTTGCAGTGCAAAAGTACTGCTCCTGCCTCGTTTGGACTCCATCAAAGAAAACAAGTGAATGCTATGCTCTGAGGCTCCATGTGTATAACTTTCCCAAAGCTTTTTGCATATACTTTGTTAACTGTTTAAAACTCAATTAAGGCCCAACACTCAACATCTGAGCCACAGTTATAGAAATATTTACTCACTGGAACTTTAAGTGAAGAGGTTTGGGGTCAGGTTTTAGGGCTTTCCCCAAATCGGTAATATTCAGTGTCTCTGACACTGTTTCCTCTTGGGGACCTGCCTGGTTTTGAGCTGCTTTTCTAACTCAGGCTGCCCCTGTCCTCTCTCAATATGGAAGATCCAGAATTATCCCAAGGAAATCTTACCATTGTCACACCATGAGATGTTTCCTTCCCAAAAATATCTTCCATAAGAATTGACCATTTGGTTTTAGATGGAGTCTCCCAATCTGAAACAAATTGGGAAAATATTAACTTGCTAGAGAAAGAAAATGGTGGGATGATGGTGACAAAAACAGAGGTGGCTTTCTTTGCAAATATTAACCCTAAAGAAGGAAAGGGAATATGAAAGGGGAGAACACACATGAGTAAAAATGACTGAAAAATCTGGTTATGTGAGATATTTGGCAATGACGAGGGTAGAAATTTAACCTGACTCACTAAGAAGCACCTCTTCAAAGAATGACATCAATAAAGACATTAAGAGTGAGATCAGGAATGTTGCGTAGGAAAGAATGGGACAAAGAACCCATCTGGACACATGTCGAATTTAAAGAAGAAGGGACATGGAGACCAAAAGAATTGTGAGAGGATGGAGGGACAGTGAAAGAGAAAGAGCATTTTCAGATTTCCCTGGGTGACGTTTCCTCATGGATCTCTGTCATCCCAATCACTGGAGAGAGCAGATTCTCAAAAGCACTTGTGTCTGCCTAGTGCTTACCGGGACAAGGGCCTTGGTGAAGTTCCTGCTCCTCTGTCCCCAGCTCCTCTTCTTGCTCCAAGTGGGAGATGAGGCTGGGTTTGCTCACCTGACACCCTACTCACGGGGAAAGACACATGTTGAGGGAGGATCGTGCAGAGGACAACCCCTTCCATTAGTCTGGGGTCAGTGTTTTGGTCTTCAGTGCTCTGAAGATGGACAAGTCTGACTTAGGAGCAGCAAAATGATGGTGCCACATTTCTAAGGAACACAGTGAAAGGCTTTCATAAAACACAAAACCACAAATACCCACACATTTTGCCCTTCAAAAGAATGAGGATTTTTTTTTTTCTTTTTGGCCGTGGCGCATGGCTTGTAGGATCTTACTTCTCTGACCAGGGGTTGAACCCGTGCCCTTGGCAGTGAAAGCTCAGAGTTCTAACCACTGGACTGCCAGGGTTGAGGACGTCTTAACTCAGAAAGCTATGCCCAAGCTCAGACACACTTGACAACCTCCAAGGGCAATGCAATGGACAGGTCTCAACAGCCAAGGTACCATCAAGGCAGGCACCAGGTCGGCTTGTTCATAACTGTGTTCTGAATCCCCACAGTTCCTGGGTCACAGCAAGTACTTACAACAAAAATATTTCATTCATGAACGAATAAATGAAGAAATGCTGCCAGCCTTACCCACTGAGGCAAGGTTGCTATAGTTCTCCAGCATCACATCTTTGTACAGTTTTCTCTGAGAAGAATCCAGCAAGGGCCACTCCTTCTCAGTGAAGTCCACGGCAACATCCTGGAAAGTCACTGATTTCTGAAACACCACACAAATTTGGGGTCGGTGAGAACCCAGCCTGTATGTGTTCAAAGATGGCTGAGGCTAAAGATTACACAGGAGAGACTCTAAACACAGGATTTTCAATACGGGCATCTGGGGTCTAAACATTTACTCTAGAAGTCACTCCTCAGATGTCTTCTCTTCCAATGAGAAATCTCATGAGATAATCTCATTGCTTCAAACGCAACTCTGACATGGGATCAAACCTACTTCCACTCCAAACCTGGCCTGAGAGCTTTGAGCTATACTATGAGAGAAACACCTGTTATATAAGTCATTCCCCCTAACATCCCTGATACCAGGACAGCCTCACCAACTTCTCCCGCTCTTCCTCTTGCACCCTGATCATGCATTGATCAGCCTCGATAAAGATCTAAAAGACTCCTAACATGTGATGTTGTGGGCATTCTAGGGAAGTGCCTCCTCCACCCTCAGGGGCCTTGAGATCTTGGTGTACCTGGGAACCAACACTGGTTGATGTATGAGGCTCCAGGCCATTGTATGCAAACAGCTCCACATCCTGGGGACAGGAATGGTCTTTTGAAGAAAGAGGAATTTCTGACTCATGGACATAGGCAGGCTCCTGGTTGGACATAGCTAGAGAAGAGAGGACCCATGAGGATTAAAGCCCATCTGACATTCGCAGATCAGGAAACAGTCTCACACTAACGATATGTGTGCAGTGCACATGCCCCAATCTCACATTCCCTCACACACTCACTCACACGCACTGTTGTGCAACAAGCCAGAGAAGCCCTGCTCTACTCAAGGACAGGAAAAAGGGTGGTGGGCCTACATAGCCATAAAGATAATGATATATATTCTCAATTTATGGGTAAAGAAATAGAAGCTCTGAGATAGAGCTGTTACTTCATCCAGACTTATCAAAATAATAAATGGGATGCCGCAGGGTTACCAATGACCAGTATCCCTCCTTACACAGCAACTACAAACACTCCCTGCCTCACCCAAACTCACAAAGACCCTGAATCAGACACAGTCACCTGGGGAGCTCTCAGGACTTCCCTCACTCCCACCCCCGTTCAGTTCATGTATCCTCCTCCACTTCTAACCTGGCAGCCCTCCCACTAGCTGTGCACATCCTTGCCCTCAGTGAAGGGGCAGGGGCCACTGGCCACTGAAGCTTTATTTCTGAGGGCATTCATCACCCGAAGAACTTACCACATGTGGGAGACAGACCAACAGCTGCCATCCTCCGAGAATGATAGTAAATCTGCCTGAATGAAAGCAGGGCACTGGCACCAGAAAGCTACTCTCTCGCTCTCATGGGACTCTTGGAGCAGGCATCTGTAGTAAATGAGAAAAAGACTACTAGGTGTAGCCAAAGGCTTTCTGTCTCTCCCACTAACAGGACAATTCTGACTTTTGTTTTTCAGTGTTTCCTCTTTGGAGCAGCCTATCTCAGCTTGGGCCTTAACCCTGCTTAGGTAAAACCTCCAGGCAATGTGGTGGAGGTCCCTGACCTACCTCAAGTAAGATTCAGATTCACTCTCTCAAGTAATTTGTCCCCAGTCACAATTCTGTTAAACTCTGTCACTCATTGAACACTTGGGCCCCAGACTTCTTCAACTTCAAGGCATAGTCCTCCTGGCTTGGGATGGCTCCAGCTTCCATGAGGACTGGTCCATCTGGACCATGTGTTCTGATCGCCAATGCCTTTTGGCCCCCCACTCCACACCAACATACACACCTGTGGGCCACAGCCCAGGCCTTGTCATCACCAGAATCAGATTCACTTCACAATGATTCAGAAATTTGCTCTCTAGACAAAACCTCCTACACAACATGCTTCTCACATAAACTCTACCACTTAGAGGGGATTCCAGGCCACCCAGGCTTCTACCACCTTGCTCCCTAACAGCAAATTCTTCTTCACTGCCCCACCTATTCAGCTGAGAGATCCATCATGTTCCATCACTTCTACAAATTTCTGTCCAAATTCCTTTAATCCTCTACCTAGTATACCCCCAACGAGCAGAAGACCAGTCTGGGATGATTCCAACCATCTGTTTCCTCCCTGAAGGTACTTGGAAAGACCAGTCTGCACACACCCAGTCACACTAGCAGTTTTCAAACCACAGTCACTAACCTTGAAGGAGCATCTATACTAAAGAAAAGCATAAGTGGTAATCCAATCTCCCCAAAACCATGTAAAAATCTCACCAGTTTTTCTAAACCCAAAACTGTCTTACATGACCCTTGCTTTCAGCAAATAATCTTGCATTTCATTTCACAGTAATCACAACTAAAAAAACATAACTCAGCAAAGAACTGGAAAATGAAACGTAAAAAATACTTTCATTTATAACAGCATAAAACATATAAAGCATATAGGAATAAACCAAATAAAAGCTGTGAAACCGTGCTGGAAGAAATAAAAAACCTAAATAAGTGAGGAGCTATATCACTTTCATGGGCTGCAAGAGTCAATATTACTAAGGTATTCACTCTCCCCAAATTCATCTGCAGATACAACGCAGTCATCACCAAAATCTCAGCAGGTTATGTTCTAGACATTGACAAACCAAATCTGAAATGGGTACCAAAATGCAGAAGATCTAGAAGAGCCAGAACAATGTTAAGAAAGAAAAATAAACTTGGAAGATTCCTATTACTAACTTTACTACAGTAATGAAGAGCTGTTGGAATAAGTATAGACAAAAAGGTCAATGGAGGGCTTCCCTGGTGGCCCAGTGGTTGAGAGTCCGCCTGCCAATGCAGGGGACACGGGTTCGTGCCCCGGTCCGGGAGGATCCCACATGCCGCGGAGCGGCTGGGCCCGTGAGCCATGGCCGCTGAGCCTGCGCGTCCGGAGCCTGAGCTCCGCAACGGGAGAGGCCACACAGTGACAGGCCCGCGTGCCGGGGGGGGGGGGGGAAAAAAAAAAAAAAAAAGTCAATGGAACAAAACAGAAATAGACCTACATGTGCATAGTCAAATGATTTTCAATAAGGGAATAAAGAAATTCATTAGGGAAAGTGGTCTTTTTAATAAATAGTGCTGAGACAGCACCCTTCTATAGTTGATAGATGGGATGCTGCCCAATTCATAAATCGCCTAAGAAAGCCAATTAGATCTTCAAATTAGGAAAAAAACAAGTGCTGCAAGAACTTAGTGGACAAAAAGGAACTTTGACCTCCATTATCACTGCATACACAACAAACTGAATTAAAAAAAACCTTTTTGAGATAACTCAGACACCAAAAAGTAAAATCCAGAGAACACTTTAACAACATTGAGTTACACAACATTTTAGACTAGACACAAATAGAACTAAACATTAAAAAAATCAATAATTAGACTTTACCAAAATTAAAATTTTTTAGTCATCAAATGACATTATTAAGAAAATAGGGGCTTCCCTGGTGGCACAGTGGTTAAGAATCCGCCTGCCAATGCAGGGAACTTGGGTTTTAGCCCTAGTCCAGGAAGATCCCACATGCTGCAGAGCAACTAAGCCCGTGTGCCACAACTACTGAGCCTGAGCTCTACAGCCCACAAGCCACACTACTGAGCCCACATGCCACAACTACTGAAGCCTACATACGTAGAGCCCATGCTCCGCAACAAGAGAAGCCACGACAATGAGAAGCCTGGGCAACACCGCCGCAACTAGAGAAAGCCCGCGCAGAGCAACGAAGACCCAAAACAGCCAAAAATAAATAAATAAATAAGTTTATTTTTTTAAAAAAAAGAAAGAAAGGGCTTCCCTGGTGGCGCAGTGGTTGGGAGTCCGCCTGCCGATGCAGGGGACATGGGTTCGTGCCCCCGTCCGGGAAGATCACACATGCCGCAGAGCGGCTGGGCCCGTGAGCCATGGCCGCTGAGCCTGCGCGTCCAGAGCTTGTGCTCCGCAACGGGAGAGGCCACAACAGTGAGAGGGCCGCGTACCGCAAAAAAAAAAAAACAACAAAAAAAAAAAGACTAAAAAAAAAAAAGAAAGAAAGAAAATAAATAGGCAAGCCACAGATTGGGGAAAAAAGATATTTGCAGTACGTACACCTGACAAAGAATTCACATTCAGACTACATAAAGAACTCTTACAAAACAATAATAATAAAAAATTTTAAAAAAACTCAACAAGGGCTACAGTTAGACACTTCACAAAATTTAATGAGTGAGGAACAATAAGCATGACAAGTTACTCAAAATCATTAGTCATCAGATGGATGCAAATTAAAACTAATGGTATAATATTTTAACCCACCAGAGCAGCCAAAATTACAAGACTATAAACACTAAATGGTGGCAAGGATACAGCATACCCAAAACTCTCACATACTAAAGGTGGGGGTGTGAAATGGTTCAATCACTTTGGAAAACAATGCGCCAGTTTCTTAAAAAGTATACCTATCATTTGACTCAGCAATTCCACTCCTAGATATTTACCCAAGAGAAAAATTTTAAAACATGTCCACAAAGATTCATATAAAAATGGTCATAGCAATCTGATTCTTAATAGCCCCAAAGTGTAAGCAATCTAAATATCCATCAACAAAAGAATGAATAAGCAAACTGTGGTATGCAGAGTGGAATACTACTCATCAACGAAAAGAAACTACTGAGACACACAACATGGATGAACTTCTATAATGCTGACCAACAGAAGCGAGACAAAAAAAAAGCTCTATAACTCCAATTCCACAAATTATTAAGGTCGATAGCAAAATGTGTTTATTTAAGTCAACAGAAGGAAAAAAGTTGGTTGCCTCCTTGCAGGAATATGATATGGTGGTAGAATGAGAAGCAAGAGGGAACTTTCTGGGGCAACTGAAATATTTTATTATTTTTTTCAGTTAGTGGCTATACAATGTACACCATGTCAAAAATTTCATCAAACTGATCATCTGAGATATGTGCATTTTCTTGAACGTAAATTATACTCTACTTTAAAAAAGTTAAGTGGAGTCTTTCTTACTTTCATGTCTCCAGTTACACAAAAATTCCTCCCACAACTGACCTATGACTCCTATTACCAGTAAGATGTCTGCCCTCCCTCCCTTCTAAAGCCAACCTCTTCAGATCTGCCTCGGCTACACTTAGTCCTCCCTCCAGAGCAAAAGCTTATAAAGACAGTCCACACTATCTCCCTAATTCAGTGTACCTAATGTCAATTACCATCATCTCCATCTTCACAGAAAATACAATTACTCCTGTGTCCTGTGTCAGTGGAATCCAGTAAGTGCATTTCAGTCTTAGATCCTCAGCAAAATTTGGTGTCTATTTTCTTCGAGAATCATTCTCTTTCTAGGCTTCTATATAACTCTCTCCCTGGTTCTCTCTCTACTTCTCTTGATACTCTGTCAAGGTTTTTTCAGAAGGTCTCCTTCTACCATTAAAGGCTGGATTTGCTCAAGAATCATCCCTTACCCTATTGCTCTTCATACTCTGTGCTTTGCCAAGGCTTCCCTTTATTTTCACCTCTAACACTCAAGGTCCAATATGAATTCAAAATCATATTCTCACTGCCTACTAACAGCCACCAAAGAACATCTCATACAAAAGCCTGTTGAGCCTGTGTTTCTGGGCTCAACAAAGAGAATCAGTAGCCAGCCCTCTGGCCGCTCACAAGAGGGAGGTGAGGTATGGGAATATATGTATGCATATAGCCGATTCACTTTGTTATACAGCAGAAACCAACACAACATTGTAAAGCAATTATACTCCAATAAAGATGAGGGGGGAAAAAAGCTACAACTTAACTGCTCCATTCCATGGCTCTAATCACTTACAAACTAAAGAAAAATCCACACAACCTTCTTCACATTAAAAATTTATTATCTTCATATGAAAAAACTTGGCTTTCTCTGTTAGCTGACTCTCTTTCTCCTACAAAACCTGTCACAATGTATTTTTATGTTTTTACTCCCTTGTTTTTATTTCCTTGTTTTATACTGTTTCCTAAACTATATAGTAAACTAGAAGAGTGCACCACTGTACTCAGGTCCTAATCCACTACCCGATATTAAATAGAAAATGAAGGGGGGTGGGGGCAGAAAAGGTCAATGAACAGAGAACAGACTGGCGGTTGCCAAGGGGGAGGGGTTGGGGGGAGGGATAGAGTGGGAGTTTGGGGTTAGCAAATGTAACCTTTTATATACAGAATGGATAAACAACAAGGTTCCACTGTATAGCACAGAGAACTATATTCAATACCCTATGATAAACCATAATGGAAAACAATGATAAAGTATATACATGTATAACTGAATCACTTTGCTGTACAGCAGTAATAAACACAAAATGATAAATTAATTATACTTCAATAATAAAATAAGTAGATGTTTTAAAACTCTTGAAAAAAAAAGTCAATGAATTCTACCTCTTACACCACATGTCTCCAAATCATTTAACTTTCTCCAATTCAACACCCAGCAATAGAGTCTGGATCATATATGCTGGACCATAAAAAAGTCTCAAATTTAAAAAGACAGCAAATGTACTAGATTTGAAATTAATAACAGTAAGATATCTAGAAAATACTCAAATATTTGTAAGTTAAAGACAAATAATTTTATGTAGAGGATGAAACAAAGAAAATGTAATAAATATTTTATACTACATGAAAATACAACAAATAAAAACTTGTGAAATGAGGTTAAAATCATTCTTAGAATGAAATATATACAGTTAAATGTCTACATTAAAAAGTGGACAAGCTCAGTGAAAATCAATGAACTACACTTAAGAAAAAAAAGAAAATTAGGGTTTTCCAGGATAAACCATAAATTAGGCCAAACACAATTCTCAACCAATTTTAAGACAAATAATAGCAAAATATATTCTCCAACCACAATGGAATGAGCCTAAAAAACAATGATAGAGGGAAAACTGGAAAATTTACAAATACATGGAAATGAAACAACACATTCTCACACAACCAACAGGACAAAGAAGAAATCACTGGGGAAATTAGAAAAAACTGTCAGACAAATGAAAACGGAAATGTAACACAGCAAAATTGATGGGATGCAATGAAAGCAGTGCTCAGAGGGAAATTTATAGCAGTTAATACCTACATTAAAGAAGAAAGATCTCAAACAACCTAACTTTACACCTTAAGCCACAAGATAAGCACAAACTAAACCTAAAGGCAGCAAAAGAATTAGAACAGAGATAAATGAAATGGAGAGCAGAAAAACTAGAATCAACAAAAGTTGGTTCTTTCAAAAGATCAACAAGATAACTAAAATCAGAAGTAAAAATGGGGACATTACTACCAACCTTACAGAAATTAAAAAGACTCTAAAAGGGTGTTCCCTAGTGGCCTAGTGGTTAGGACGCCAGGCTTTCACTGCCAGGGCCGGGTTCAATCCCTGGTCATCGAACATCCTGCAAGCTGTGAGGCATGGCCAAAAAAAGAAAAAAAAAATCCACAACATTATAGAAATAGAAAAGGTATTTTAAAAAATAAAAATAAATAGAATACCATGAACAACTGTACACCAACAAATTAGGTAATCTAGATAAAATGGACAAATTCCCAGAAACATACACTTTTCCAAAATGGACTAGAGAAGAAATAGAAAATCAACAGACCCATAACAAATAAACAGGCGCAATCAGTCATCAAATTCTCCCAACAAGGAGAAGTCCAGGACCAGATGACTTCACTGGTGAATTCTACCGAACACTTAAAAGAAGAATTAACACCAATCCTATTCAAACTTTTCCAAAAGTAGAAGAGGTAACATTTTTCTAACACAATCTTTACGGCCAGCATTACCCTGATACCAAAACCAAGACAGTACAATCTCAAACACCTCTGGACTCCTAAAGAGACCAAGCTACCTGGAGACCAAGCTACCTGTATACATGTTAAGCCTGGGGTGGTGTTTAGACTCTATGTCGCTGATAGGTTGTCTGGTTCTCAGTCAATGTAACATTGTTCTCTATGAGACTAAAAGAAGTGAACAAAGCAGGCAGCTTTTACACCTTTCAGACAAAGAAATAATACATTTGTGAAGAATTGACATGACAAAGTTTGGGCCTGAGGTAGTAAATTGGTAAAGAAGTAACAAATTTTGTTTATACAACCTTCTCAGCCCTGAACTTCATATCTATCTCTGGAGATAAGGATGTCTCTTTGCCTTCTGGTACAGGGAAGGTGCCTTTCACACGGGAGATTTATTTCCTACTTTCAGGGTAGCAAAAAAGGGTCAGAGTGTCCTTCTCACGCCAACTGTTTCTTATGTAACTTTAATTCAAAATAATCAATATGCCAAAGTGGCATATTTTGGGGCATCTTGCCCTGACCTCCATCACTGCTAATCCATATGTCATAGTTACCCCAGTCATTTACTGTTTGGCTGAATTAATCCTTTAGCAGTTTTGTTTTGTTTTTTCATACAGGTGATTATCAAATCTCATCTGAATTTATGCTGACTTGTTATACATATTAGCAATTTCTGACATACAGCAAAGTGATTCGGTTATACATTTGCCAAGCATAGTACCTCACACATAGAAATTATTTTTAAAATATTGAATGAAGAAAAGGATATATGAATAGTAAAATCAAGTTCAAATGATAAAAGTTTAAAAAAATCACATTACTTTGGTATCTTCTGGTATCTAGGACAACGTGTCACTCATCAGTTTTTCTTTGTCAAAAATATTGGATATTCTCGAATATTTTCTTTTGCAGATGAAATTTAGAATCAGCTATACTATTTGTATAATGAATTTTCATTTTCATTAATGTTATGATATTTTAAGGTCTTCATTTTCTAAGTGTTTCTAAATAGGCACATCAATTTATTGAAATGATCTTACGTTAAAATGTTTAGAATATTTCCAATTTTTCACAAGTAGAAAGACAACACTTGGAAGAAATATTTGCAGCTAAATTTTTGCAGTTTTTTTCAAGTTTTTCCTTAGAACAAAGTTCTAGATAGTGAAATGTTTAGTCAACATTTATGACTAAACATTTAGTAAGTGTTGCCAAAATGCTCCCAAAACTGCTTTATCTGCAGTCTCTTTAGCTACACACATATTTATCATACACTAGGAAAAAAACACTTGTTTGCCAAGGTGATGAATTATGTTCTTTTCAAATTAAAAACTGAGTAGGGATGTAAAATACTGTAGAACACAATTTTATAGCTTGTTAACTGGAAAATAAGGGGCAAGCTGGTTAATTCCTTGAGCTGTAATTAAATGTTACCAAGCACCCGTCTTATCTATTTTCTAGAAATGTGAACAAACCAGATGTAATAAAACAATTAGAAAAATGTAATACTCTTGGGAACAACTTATGAAACTGGGTGAAGTAATAATAATAATAAAAGTAGTTGCATTTCTCTTTGAAAGGTTTACAAAGAGAGTGAACAGCACTGCACTAGTGGGAACCCAGGTCCCACCTCATGTTAAGCACGATCCAGTGTTGGGTTTACCTGAACCCCACAGAAAACCAATCAGATGAGCCTTATAGCACCATGAGAGGTGCGCAAACAGGCTCAGAGAGTTTAAGTAACTGCCATAAAATTGCATAGCAGGTAGCAGGGGTGAGACCTGGGCCCTAATTTCTTTAACTGCAAAGCCTGAGCTCATTCCTCCCTTTGGAGGTGGCAGTGGGGGCATGGTTTTATTTGATAAGTACCACCTGTGTGAGAACAGTGAGGGTTATCAGAGATTCAAGAATACTACATCAGCTGATGTAGTAGATTCTCAACAAATATTAGCTCCCTTCTCTTTCCCCTTTTGCAGTGAGGAAATACACAAATATTAACCATCTTTCATTCATTTCTAGATACCATGGAACCTGCCTCCAAATGAGATCAGGTGCTGCCACCTTCTGGGTATAAAGAGGTATTGCAAGCCTCCTGAGGTCGAACTTGGAACAAACCTTTGCCTTTCTCAAGTAGAGGATTTGGGTTCCAACATCAGATTACTGAGAGACTCGTTAAGTTAAAAAAAGAGGTTCAGAGTCACTGAAGAACAAGGTCTCCACCCTCACCTCCCACTTATTCCTCTATTCTCAATTTACAAATTTCTGCTCAAGTTTCTGTCCCCCAACTTTTCTTGCCAACATCAATACCAATGCTACAAATAACAACATAAGCATGCTTACTATGTACAAAGTATCTCCTGAGTCTTTCCAGGGACTCTCATTTAATACTCGCAACTTCCCCAGGAGGTAAGCAGTATCCTGAGGAAAAAGTGGGGCATGTACTGAAGGGTTAGGTCATGTGACGAAGGTCAAACAGGGGCTAATGAACCCGATTCCAGAGCCACACATGTCCCCTCTCAAGGTGACCTCTGCATGTGAACCCCCTGACACCAAATCAGGAAACAGCTTTTTCCTGATTCTTGTCTTGCTTGATCTCAATACATGATCCTGCCCACTACCAACCTCCCCTCTCTCCCTCTTCCCGGGGAACCTCTGCTCTTGGCCACTGTGCATCATATCCCAAGGTTGTCCTCCTCCCTCTCTCCCATCTCAATGGCAATGCTCTTTTTGAGACCCCTGCTCGTGGTCCTTCCTCCTTTGCCAGGATCCCTAAGGGCCAGGGTTCTGCTGGGCCTTCCTTTCTCCCATCCCACACATGTTCACGCTCTGAAATCCCTCCTCCCTTGGGTACTGACATCCAGGTTCTGATTACACATCCATGAAGGTTGTTGTCCACCTCAGGTGACCCCACCTTGCTGCAAGCCCAGCATTCTTGCCCATGGGGGCTCCATTCAAGAATGGGCTCACGGACTTCCCTGGCGGCGCAGTGGTTAAGAATCCACCTGCCAATGCAGGGTACACAGGTTCGAGGCCTGGTCTGGGAAGATCCCACATGCCGTGAAGCAACTAAGCCCATGCGCCACAACTACTGAGCCTGCGCTCTAGAGCCCACAAACCACAATTACTGAGCCCGAGCACCTAGAGCCCGTGCTCCGCAACAAGAGAAGCCACGGCAATGAGAAGCAAGCGCACCACAACAAGGAGTAGCCCCCGCTCGCTGCAACTAGAGAAAGCCTGCATGCGCAGCAACGAAGACACAACGCAGCCATAAATAAATAAATTTATTTATTTAAAAAAAAAGAATGGGGGCTTCCCTGGTGGCGCAGTGGTTGAGAATCCGCCTGCCAATGCAGGCGACACGGGTTCGTGCTCCGGTCCAGGAAGATCCCACATGCTGAGGAGCGGCTGGGCCCGTGAGCCATGGCCGCTGAGCCTGCGCGTCCGGAGCCTGTGCTCCGCAACGGGAGAGGCCACAACAGTGAGAGGCCCACGTACCGTAAAAAAATAAAAAACAAAAAAAAGAATGGGTTCACTAAACTTGTTTTCTCATCTGGAAACTGGAGGTTATAACACTGGATTATGGGACTGTATGTGCTCGATAAATGTTCACTCTAAAACACTATTACTTTCATCATAAAACAAAATGGCCGTTGGCGATTTAAACGGTAAACTGTTAATTTACAGTGGATGCCACTCTCCACTACTTGGTACTTGCCCCAGGCAGCATGAGCCAGAGAAATGGGTAGATGAGTGCCACGTGAACATTTCCCCTGCAATATCTAATAAGACCTCAAGGTAAACACCTAACACTGAGCTCCTGCCAGCCTCCCCATCTCAATGGCAACTCCATGCTTCCAGGAGCTCCAGGCAAAAAGCCTTGAAGTCATCCTGGACTCTCCTTTTTCACACTTTAGATCCAAATCACCAGCAAATCCTATGGGCTTTACCTTGAAAACTTACCCAAAATCTGGCCACTCCTCACCACCTACTCTAATACTGCCTTGGTGCAAGGCACCACCTCTCTCCTAGATCATTCCGATAGCTTCCTAAAGTATCCCTGTCTCTGTCCTTTAGTTTATACGGCAAGTAGAACTTTGCCAGTAAAATGTAGGTCACATCACTCTGTTGCTCAAAACCTGCTGGCGTCCCATCTCACTCAGCCAAAGCCCTACATTCCTGCTGCCTCATCCACAACCCCTCCTGGCTCCCGGCCCCCTGTGACCCTGCTCACACTATCCTCCTCACTGGGCCTTATGCCTGTGCTAGGCATGTTCCCACCTTGGGATCTTTGCGCTTGCTGTTCTCTACACGGAAATGTGCTTCTCCACATTCAAGTGTACCTGCTCCCTCTCCTGCTTCGGATCTTTAGTTAACTTTAAGTGTCTCAACATGGCATTTACTGGCCACTCTAGTCAAAATGCAAACCTCTGCCCGTCTATCCCTAAACCCCACTCCTTCTTCTATTTTTCTTCAAAGCACTAACCTCCACTTAATATACCGTGTTAAGTCAGAGTAGGCTCTATTTTACTGCAAAAACAGACTTCAAATCTCAATGACTCGATGAAACGGAAGTTTATGTCTGGCTCACGTTACTTGTTCAACCTGGGCTGGTGGTGAAACTTTACCAGTTACACAGGGGCATGCCTCTTGTATCTGAGCCAACTGAAACCCGTGGTCATTCTGGCCATGGATGATTAGAAGGGTGTGCCTAGAGAACTGTGCACCTTGACACACACGCTCTGGCCCTGAAGTGCTCATAGCTCATTGCCCAGAACTAGTCACATGCCCCTGCTAGTTCCAGGGATCCTGGGAAGTGTAGGACAGCACACAGAATACCTAGTAAGCATTACTGTCTCTCCCACACATACTATGTATTTTACTTGTTTAGTTTTCTTCCCTTATGCCCAGCCAGACAATAAGCTCCAGGCAGATAGATTTTCCACTTCTTTGTTTCTTTCACTGTTGAGGTGTCTGGAACAGTTACCTCAGATCACAAACAGGATAATAGTGAGCAAAAGAATGAATGGATGACAAATAAGCTGATCTACATTTCTCTTCATGTTGAGAAGGCCCTCCCAAACCTGGGGGTCTTGGGAAGATCACAAAGGAGGGGGTCTATGGATCTTGGTGTATGTGTGGGGGGGGCTCCCCTTCAGGTCCTATGAGATGTATGTTGACCCAGCTGCTAGGACACAGCCATAAAGCTTAGCTACACCTTGGCTCCTGAACTGCCCACAATGTGGGGCAAGGTAAAGAAACGGTTCAAGCCTGGATAGAGAGTGCACTCACATCAATTTCAAACCTGGGGGATATTTTCAAAGTCTCATGGCAATGCAAACTAGAGGCCAGAGCAAGGTTCTGGAGTGTTTCTCATCTGAGCAATTATACCACTTGTTGAGCTACACTCAGTGACCCTGAATACAGATGCAACAGGACTACCTCAGCATCTAAGTAACTGGAAGTGGAGCAGGGGAGTCTAGGAACAGTTATGGGATCTATTAAAGAAGTTTTGACTCCTGTTTCTACACAGTACATGAGACAAAACCACGATGATCAGACTGACATCAGCACAGATAAATGCGATGGAGAATTTTCAAAGAGGTACTGAGATTGTTTAATTTCTCTTTTAATTTCCTTTATAACACAGTGAAAACAGTTCCCTTTTTCTATTTCAATACATCTTAGCCCATTCTCATTGGGATCTGTTTTTCTCTGTGCCAGGATCAGCACTAGGGTGAGGTAAGAGAGGTTGCTGGAGTACAAAATTCAAACAGGTGCTTTCAGCATCATACAAGTGCAGGGTTAATGCCTCCGCCCACATACCTCACCCTAATCTCACCCCTGCTCCCCACAATTACAGAAGATCTGCCTCCTACATCAGTTTTTTGGTCCAAAACACATTTTACCCTTTAAAATTGTTCTACTGTGACTTCTCCTTTTGTGGCCATAACTCTTCCAATATTTGATTTAAAATCCCCACATTCAATTTTATAATACTGCCCCAAGATATTCAGAATTTGCAGATGTAAATACTAAAGATAGAATGATTCTTTTGTTACTTTTATGGAGTGATATTTCTGCCTCTGCTAGAACTGTTTCTAACAGTGTTACTCTTGTACACATAGACAAAGTAACAATAGCAGTGAGAACACTGCATGCCACTTTTCTCATTCCAGAAATGTGTTACATTTGTAAATTAATATCTCTCTGTACTTCACTATCTGTAAGCTCTCAACCAGGTGAAATGTACCGGGGTAAAAGGGCAGATTAACAGGCAATCTAGATATACTGATCAAACCTTCCACTCAAAACTATTTTAAGTGCAACACAAAATACAGACAGAGGGCTTCCCTGGTGGTGCAGTGGTTAAGAATCCGCCTGCCAATGCAGCGGACACGGGTTCGAGCCCCAGTCCGGGAAGATCCCACATGCCGCCGAGCAACCAAGCCTGTGCGCCACAACTACTGAGCCTGCGCTCTAGAGCCCACAAGCCACAACTACTGAGCCCACGTTCCACAACTACTGAAGCCTGTGCGCCTAGAGCCCGTGCTCCGCAACAAGAGAAGCCACCTCAGTGAGAAGTCTGCGCACCGCAACGAAGAGTAGCCTCCGCTCACCGCAACTAGAGAAAGCCCGGGTGCAGCAATGAAGACCCAACACAGCCAAAAAATAAATTTAATTAATCAATTAATTTTTTAAAAAAGACATATCTTTCAAAATCATTCACAAGCTAGCGATAAATACTCAGAAATTTAAAAATGTGTAATTTCTAAAACGACAATTACAATTGCTGAAATAAAGGTAAAATGGCAGGGACTAGATAAACAGTTTTATCAGATTACACACAGCCCCCAAAAAATTGTTTTCTAGAGTATCACACAAAGTGTGGTCCCCCAGCCAGCTGCATAAACATCATCTAGAGAGCTTTAATAATTCTGATGCCCAGCTCATATCCAAGTCCAACTGAATGAGACTCTTTGGAGTAGACTGATGAACCTGTTTTAACAAGCATTATAGGTGACTTTTATGCAGGCTTAAATTTAAAAACCACTTCTAGAGAATAAACATGAGGGCACACAGATAAAACGATGATAAGTATAAAGAGCCATGGGGGACAGAGGGAAAAGGGCTGAACTGATTCTAAATAGAATTCCAAAGGGAGAGAGAAGGAGCACAGGCAGTTATTGCAAAATATAGTAGCTGTGGATTTCTCATTTCAAAAAGCAAATATAAAGAGACTAAGATAAAAACAGATCACAGATACAACAACACTGAACCAGAGAAACAGCAATGGCAAAAAGAATATCTTAACAGCAGCCAGGGGAAAAAGCATAGGTTACCTTTAAAGCAATGATTCCCAAACTTCAAGATGTATCTGAATCACCTGGAGGGCTTGTTAAAACACACTGAAGGGCTCCCCTGGTGGCGCAGTGGTTGAGAGTCCGCCTGCCGATGCAGGGGACACGGGTTCGTGCTCCGGTCTGGAAAGATCCCACATGCCGCAGAGCGGCTAGGCCTGTGAGCCATGGCCCCTGAGCCTGCGCGTCCGGAGCCTGTGCTCCGCAACAGGAGAGGCCACAACAGTGAGAGGCCCATGTACCGCAAAAACAAACAAACAAACAAACAAAAAAAAACACTGAAAACATATTTTATAAAAACAAACCAAAAAACTCACATTGCTAGGCCGCATCCCCAGTTTCTGATTCATCAGAAACTGGGGATGCAAGAATATGCATTTCTAATAAGTTCCCAGGTGATACTGATGTTGTACGTCTGAAGAGTACACTTTAAGAATCACTGCTTTAAAGAAATAAACATTAGCCTGACACCTGACTCCTCGCCAGCAACAATGGAAGCCAGAAGATAATGGAACATCTTCATGGCTCTGGAATAAAATATACAGTCCTTTAGCAACCAAAATGCCTACTAAGATGGCAAAATAATGGTATATTTGGGCTTGCCATTCAGAGAAAAGAGAAATTCTAAAATACGTTATTTTAGAGAGAAAGAAAAAATCAAGGAACCAAAGTAAAGAGTGTTAAGAACTTATATCAAAGAGTCCAAGAATCAAAGTTAGCATACAAAATGGAAAATGTGTGAGTAAAATGAAACTAAAAATGACTGTATACAATGATAATCTCTTCTGAGGTTTAAAAATAGATAGAATTAAAATGCATGATCACAAAACCATGTAAATCAGGAGAGTGATAACATATCAAAAATCTAGGGACTTCCCTGGTGGCACAGTGGTTAAGAATATGCCTGCCAATTCAGGGGACATGGGTTCAAGCCCTGGCCCGGGAAGATCTCACATACTGCAGAGCAACTAAGCCCGTGTGCCACAACTACAGAGCCTGTGCTCTAGAGCCCGTGAGCCACAACTACTGAGCCCACGTGCCACAACTAATGAAACGTGCACCTAGAGCCCGTGCTCTGCAACGAGAAGCCACTGCAATGAGAAGCCCACGCACTGCAACGAAGACTGAACGCAGCCATGAATAAATTAATTAATTAAAAAAATCTAAAGTTCATGAATGAGCATGAATAAGAATACTCCAAAATAACCACTAAAATAATAGACATAAATAAATTCAATATGCATATAAACATGTAGATAAATTCAAAATATGCAGAGAAAAATGTAGAATGAAAAAAGTACTCAAATCAAAGGAAGCTAGAGGAAAGAAAAGAGGATGTTAAGGGACAAAATGCTTCAACTAAAATATGTATATTCTCAAAATGGAGTAAGAACAATCCAGTTATATGTTGTTTACAAGAGAAAGGATATAGCAAGAATGGAAATTTTAAAAAGATATACAAGGCAAATACTTTTAAAAAAAAACCTGGTTTAAATATATTAATATCAGAATAAATTAAGGCAAAAAGGCTAATAGAGAAAACTGAGGAATTACAAAAAGAAGAGGTACAATCCAAGAAAAAGCTATATATATTTCATAATATAGCCTCAAAAATATATCCGTGGTAGGACTTCCCTGGTGGTGCAGTGGTTAAGAATCCGCCTGCCAATGCAGGAGACACGGGTTCAAGCCCTGGTCTGGGAAGATCCCACGTGCCGCGGAGCAACTAAGCCTGTGCGCCACAACTACTGAGCCTGCACTCTAGATCCCGCGAGCCACAGCTACTGAAGCCCGCACGCCTAGGGCCCATGCTCCTCAACAAGAGAAACCACCTCAATGAGAAGCCCGCGGACCACAACAAAGAGTAGCCCCCCCCACCCCCGCTCACTGCAACTAGAGAAAGCCCGCGTGCAGCAAGGAAGACCCAATGCAGCCAAAGTTAAATAAATAAATTTATTTTAAAAAATATATATATATATATCAGGGGTGGGGGGCAGAACTCTAAGGAGATGGACAAAGCCACTACCAGAGCTCTCAATAATATGTTCAAGCAGATAATTCAATAACTATATGCAGATTGCACAAGATGAAACAGTATTTCCTAACTATAAACTCCAACCACACATGGGGCACAATGTGTGTCTCAGAAAATGTCATCTATCTCTGACTTATAGTGCAAGCAAGTTAGCAAACAAAACCAAAAGATAACCCGAAAAAGTCACAGAAATGGAAATTAAAAGAAAAAGGCCTAAATAATTCACATGCCAAAGAAGTCATAATATTTGATAATATTTAGAACTGAAGTATAATAAAATACTACCACTGTAATCCTTTCGGATGTGCAGGTTCCAATGTAAGAAACTGTAAAGAAACATGCCAAAAAGGTAAAAGGAAGACAATTATAAAGAACAGAAAGTTATGAAATAGAAAACATATACATTATAAAGTGGTTCTTCACGAAAAACAAAATTGACAGAATTCTGGCAGGATGTATTTTTTTAAAAAAAAGAATATATAAATACAAGAATGAAAACCTAGAAAACACTACACTTGCAGCAGCATTAAAAATATAATAAAAGCACATTATTAACAACTTTGACTATACAGTTTAGCCTTAGATGGAATGAATAAATTCCTAAAGAAATTTTACTTACCATAATGAAATAGAGAACTTGGATGCCCTATGACTCTTATAGAACTGAAACAAAAGCTTTAAAATTTTCCGCAAAGAAAATTCAGACCCCAATGGTTTTTCCTGGTAAAACTCCCTTTTAAGGAACAAGTTATTCTACTCTTAGGCAAAATATTCCAGAGTTTAGAAAAAAAAAGGGAACACTCCCACCCCACTTTATGAGGCTGGAATAAACCTGAAACAGAAAAGGAAAATTACAAGCCAATTTCACTCAAACATAGATGCAAATCATAAAAAGATAAAAAAAAAAAAACTAGCAACCAGAAACCAAAAATGATAAAATAGTACATATCCTTTCCAATTTAGTTATTTTACCAAAGCAAATTTAATGTAACATTAGAAAATCAATTGGTTTAATTCACCACATTATCAGGTAAATGAGAAAGTCTTAGTTTTCACTTATTCATTCAAAGCACAAACAGAACTAGAACCTATCACAGACCTATCAGTTTTCAAAAGGTGATTGAAATCATCAACATATCAAAGAAGTTGCTGGGGGGGAAATCACTTGTTAAAAGCTTACAGCTGTCCATGACAAAAACTCTTAAATTAGGAAATAGGAGACTTCTTTTACCTAATAAACGCTTTCAAAAAAAAAAAAAAAGCCTCCAGCAAACTTTCAAGTTAACTTCCCTTAAAGTCAGAAAGAAAACAGGACTGCTTCAAGATTGCTATCCAACTCCATTCAATGCTACTCAAAGTCCTCAGCCTGTCTACCAAAGAAAGTAAATGATAAAAAATGTGTGTGATGCAAAAGGAAAGTATACACTTTCCTAGGAATAAATCTAACAACAACAACAACAAACCCTTAAATCGTTTTTGCTGATCCTCATAAACCTTTATTGAAAGGCATTATACAAGATATAACTGGGACTTCCCTGGTGGCACAGTGGTCGAGAATCTGCCTGTCAATGCAGGGGACACAGGTTCGAGCCCTGGTCTGGAAAGATCCCACATGCCGTGGAGCAACTAAGACCGTGAGCCACAACTACTGAGCCCGCGTGCCACAACTACTGAAGCCCGCTGGCCTAGAGCCCGAGCTCCGCAACAAGAGAAGCCACCACAGTGAGAAGCTCGTGCACCACAATGAAGAGTAGCCCCCACTCACAGCAACTAGAGAAAGCCCGCACGCAGCAACAAAGACCCAAGGCAGCCAAAAATAAATTTATTTTAAAAAAGATATAACTAATTAATTGTAAAATTCAATGGCATAATGATGCCAATATTCTCAAAATCCATATATATATATTCAACACAACTTGAAAACAAAACCCCGGTATGTGGAACTTCGTAAACTGACTAAAATTTGAGTCACAAAATACCTGAAAAAGAATGGGTAGGTAGGTGCATGTAATCTTCTACAAGATATTTGGAAATATCTGAATTAAAATGGGTACTTCCATCAATATGGAAAGAGAGTGTCTCTGAAAATACTTTAGTGTAAGTCCACCTACAAGTAACTACCAAAATTAGTAAATACATTTTTGAGAAAACATATAAGCAGTAAAATCCAGGAAGAAAATCATGGGGAAAGAGAAAGACGCATTTTAGGAGAATACAGGTTTCCGAAGTTTCAAATACTTATTTTTCTTGGCCTGGTTTGCAGATTCACTTTATTTTTCTTTTAATTTTCTGTGTTTTCATATTTTTGTGGGACATATATGTCCTATATTCTGACAAATGAATTATTTGAAGGGAAAAAATAAACAGGAAGTACCAAATAAGATGGTAAAGATCAACGCAAAATATTAGTAATCACAATAAATATTAATGGACTAATTCTCAAATTAAACAACAATGTTGAAATGCATTTTAAAATCTAGTTATAGGCTATTTACACGAGAGTCAACTAAAGTAAATAAAGATAAATAACTGAAAAGTTTAAGTGTAAAAACTATTCAAGATAAATGGTAACAGAAAGAAAACCAGGTGTGCTCCTATTAATGTTAGACAAAGCTGACCACAAAGCAAAAGGTAGGTAGTTTATCCTTGCGGTCTCCAATTCCTGACACACACACACACACACACACACACACACACACACACCTCCCCTCGCCAAAAAAATAATGTCCTGAATTCACTTCGGCCGGGCTTTTCTGTCCCCATCCCAAGATGTCAGTTTTTTTGGACCAGATCACCAGTGCCTCCCCCTTATCGCTAAATACGTGGTCCTAAACTTCATCACTAGCGTTTCATACCGCTTATCACAGGATCTAAAACACACTCTTCCTGGCTGCCTGGCTTCCCGGTCCCAGGTCCCTGTCCCCCGATACCCCTCCCTGCCTTATGGGCCTCTCTTGTCCTCAGGAAAGCGGGGAGTAAAGGGTTAAGTGAGGAAAGCGGGTCTTACATCACGGAGGGTAGAATCACGGGGAGCAGAGGTCACGGAAGCTGCTGCCGAAGGGACGAGAAACTCATTGAAAGGTACGGTCTGCCGCTGGGACCAACAGCTCGGAAGCGGCCGCGGTGGACCGTTCCTCTGCCCATGTGTAAAGCAGCAATCGCCTCCGGAGAGTAATGGCTTCCGCTTCACTTCCGCCTTCTAAGTGTCGCGGGACTTCATAACCGGCCTCTAACCAGGAAGCACAGACGGAAAGGGTTCTGGGAAATGTAGTTCTGGAGTTTAGACGGGCATGGCGGGGGTACCTCGGTGGAAACTGCAGACGGCGCTAATTTCCCCCCAACTTCTAATTGTTCAAGTGCCTCGGGACTCAGTTCTCAGGCCTCTTTTCGTCTTATAATCCCTGTGGTAGCACTGAATCTTACCTCTTTAAGTTCTGTGTATACACTCAAGAGTCAAAATTCCATCCACAGTCCCACACCTGTACCCTGAATGCCAGACAGAATGCGATATTCTCTCTCCACTTGGGTTTTTTAGAGACACATTTAAAGTCCACAAATCAAACTCCTGACTCCACCTTATCAACTTCAAATAATAACAACCCCATCTTTCCACATGTCCATTGTAAACCTTGGCAACATCATGGACCCTTCTTTGTCCCATTGATCCAACAGGCAACGCTCAGCTCTACCTTGACCATCAATCCAGAATCTGATTGCTTTGCCAGAAATGTTTTTCTTGTTTCTGAGTCATGAAAGGTCACAGCAGGACTTGAAACTGGCCCTCCTGGGCAAAAAACCCTTTCTGGGTCCCCCATTTCTTATTTGTAGGATGAAGGCTTCAGCCTCCTAGACTTTCCCTGAGTTCCAAATGGCAGATTCAAACAGCTGCTAATCACGGAAACGGAATGCAGAAACAATGGAGGAATAGTCAAGAAACTATAGTGCAGCGATTAAAGCAAGATCCTGGTCCTCCTCAAGGGATATACATAACAATATCTTTGAGTTCTTCTGAACGAACTAAGGTCCCCAATAAGGCCCCCACCCAAGTGAACGATGGTAACTTCTGGCTGAGCACAAGATTCCTGTAACACCGCCCTGTTACCTCACCACCAACCAATCAGAAGAAAGTCACAAACCCTGCAGCCCTCACCCCCAAATTTTGCCTATAAAAACTTCTCCCAGGAAACCACCAGAAAGTTCAGAGTTTTCAAGCATAAACCACCCATTCTCCTTGCTTGGCCCTGCAATAAACCTGCCTCTGCTCCAAACTCCAATGTTTTGGTTTGTTTGGTCTCACTGTGCTTTAGGCACAAGAACTTGTGTTCGGCAACAATAGCCTTTCAGTAGCTCTGAAGGGACTGCTTCAAAGAGGTAGGGGGAGAAGCCAGTATATATATGATTTTTGGCTAGGGAATACATGCAGTTAAGCAAATATCTTGGTAAAAGATTATTACTACTCACAAGGAACAGATATCTCAGTTAATGATTTTAGTGCTTTTCTATGTATGGGAAGATCCAAGAATCTGGGTTCATTAAATTTCTTCTTGAAATATACTATCTAAAGGGCCTGTTTTCAGGCTTCCCTGGTGGCGCAGTGGTTAAGAATCTGCCTGCCAATGCAGGGGACACGGGTTCGAGCCCTGGTCCAGGAAGATTCCACATGTCGTGGAGCAACTAAGCCCGTGCACCACAACTACTGAGTCTGTGCTCTAGAGCCCACAAGCCACAACTACTGAAGCCTGTGTGCCTAGAGCCCGTGCTCTGCAACAAGAGAAGCCACCGCAATGAGAAGCCTGCGCACCACAACAGAGAGTAGCCCCCGCTTGCTGCAACTAGAGAAAGCCTGCGCGCAGCAACAAAGACCCAACGCAGCCAAAAATAAATAAATAAATAAATTTAAATAAATAAAATAAAGGGCCTGTTTTCCTAAAGCACAGAGTGCCTCATCTTGTTTTTCATCCTGAATTCCTCTCAGGAGGCACTACTGTCCATCAGCAACTGCAGTGGCTAATGACTTAATCCTTGTAGCACTTGGATGGAGAGAAACATTCTTTGTTTTACAACAAACATACAGAAAGTCCACAAATAAATTTTTAAAGAGAACATACCTATGCGCAAATTATTAAAAATGTCCACAAAATGCACACGCCTATGCACATACTACCCAGGTTTTTCAAAAAGAAAATTACCAATAACACAGAAGCTCCCTTCATGGCCCTCCTGGTCAGTACAATTCCTCATCCTCTAAGGGAAACCCTATTATTGAGGCAGGAGATAGATGGCCTCCAGGCTGAGCAGCTGGAGTTTGTCCCCTGTGGACAGATACTCCAAGACAAAGAAAATAGCAGGGTCAGAGAGGAGCAGAGCCCTGCCCAGATAAAAGATAAAGAAACCATATATTTCTCATTCTCCAGGTCAAGGAGACCTTCCCAACTACACATGCACTGAAAGGCTCCTTGGGGGTCAAAAAGGGAGGGGGCGCCACCTCATAGTAGGTGATATCAACCTACCCATAGGCCTCTTTGCTAGAATCCATCTTGGCTAAGAGATGCACATGCACACAGCGGAGGACCCTGAGATAAACCAAATATGGACTCAGAACCAGGCTAAGCCAGGTGACTTGCCAAAGGAAACCTGGGAAAGATGCCCTATAAAAGTGATTCAAACTACCAGCAGGATGTGACTCTCTCTCTGAGTTCGCATGTGAGTCTATTCACACATACTCTTTTTCCTTCTAATAAACACTTTACTTGTTGCACTACTTTCCATCTCTTAGTGGAAATTCTACAAAGCCGACAGGCCAGGGCCTTGTCACTGTCCCTCATGGTCTAGCAGTTAGGATTCAGGGCTCTCACTGCCACAACCTGACTTCAATCTCTTGCCAGGGAACCAAAATCCTGCTTCAAGCCACTGCAAGCCAAGGCCACTGAGATCATTTTAACTTATTATAATATCTGTGGCCAAAAAATAAAATAAAATAAAATTTTAAATAAAAGGGAATTCCCTTGCCGTCCAGTGGTTAGGACTCTGCACTTCCAATGCAGGAGGCATGGGTTTGATCCCTGGTTGTGGAACTAAGATCCTGCATGCCGCGTGGCACAGCCAAAAAAATTTTAAAAACAGTAATATCTGACATGATTCAGGACACAACTACCCTAAAATATGGCATCTTAGCATATTGAATATTTTAAGCTGAGGGAATCAGAGAAATGACTCAGGGAGGATTCTTTGACCTTCCCCTGAAGCAGGTCATAAGACCCTCCTGTGATAGCTGTCCTTCCTACACAAGAGGAAAGGAGTGTCCTTATCTCTGAAGATGGAGGGACACATAAAGGAATCCAACTGGACAAGATTGCTAAATTTCCTTCAGTTTACTACCCTTAGCTCATATCCTTTTGTTCAATCACATTTTTCTATGGCTTTCCAGTCTGCATCAAACCTAGCATAAAAAAGTGCTCAGATTTAACCACTTTTTTGTGTGTTGTCATTTCCTTATGAAGGTTTTAGGGTCATGTAAAACAGATTTGTATGCTTTTCTCTCGTTACTTTTGCTACAGAGCCCCAGCCAAGAACCTATAAATGTAGAAGAAAAGTTTTGGGATTTTTCCTCTCTTACACATCATAGAAGGGTTTTGCCTGTTTCTTGAACTTTATGTAAGTAGAATCAAGCCTCTCTCCTTTGGGATTGGTGCAAGAGTAGAAAACTTGGGACTTCCCTGGTGGCACAGTGGTTAAGAATCTGCCTGCCAATGCGGGGGACACGGGTTCGAGCCCTGGTCCAGGAAGATCCCGCATGCCACGGAGCAACTAAGCCCGTGAGCCACAACTGCTGAAGCCCACATGCCTGGAGCCCATGCACCACAACAAGAGAAACCACTGCAATGAGAGGCCCAAGCACCACAACGAAGAGTAGCCCCTGCTCGCCGCAACTAGAGAAAGCCCATGCCCAGCAACAAAGACCCAAAGCAGCCAAAAATAAGTAAATAAATTTATTTAAAAAAAAAAAAAGAGTAGAAAACTGACCAGTGCAAGAGGACAGAACCACACACACAGGACCGCCTAGTATGACAGCAATGACTACAGTGGGACAAGGACAGTCTTTCCAATAAAGCTGGGTCCATTGGATATTCACATGGAAAAAAATGAAAATTGATCCCCATGATTCTAAAATGATGGCAGAACTAAATGTGAAAAGTAAAACAAAAATTATAGAGAAAAACATGATTGGGGCTTCCCTGGTGGCGCAGTGGTTGAGAGTCCGCCTGCCGATGCAGGGGACACGGGTTCGTGCCCTGGTCTGGGAAGATCCCACTTGCCGCGGAGCGGCTGGGCCCGTGAGCCATGGCCGCCGAGCCTGCGTGTCCAGAGCCTGTGCTCCGCAACGGGAGAGGCCACAACAGTGAGAGGCCCGCGTACCACAAAAAAAAAAAAAAAACAAACCAAAAAATCCATGATTTTATGGCTTGGAGTAGGCAGAAACTTCTTAAATAGGAGACAAAAGGGGGGAAAAATTTGAGAAGCTGGAATACATTAAAATTAAGAACTGCTTGGGAATTCCCTGGCGGTCCAGTGGTTAGCACTCAGTGCTTTCACTGTGGCCCCAGGTTCAGTCCCTGGTTGGGGAACTAAGATCCTGCAAGCCACATAGTGTGACCAAATTAAGAACTGCTCATCAAAAAACACCACTGATGGTGAAAAAGTAACCCACAAAGCAGAAGAAAAACATATACATCTATATGTATATGTGTATATATCTACTATATATAAGATAGACATATATAAGATAGATAGATAACCAACAAGGACCTACTGTATAGCACAGGGAAATCCACTCAATATTCTGTGATAACCTATATGAGAAAAGAATCTGAAAAGGAATAAATATACATATACATGTATATGTATAACTGAACTACTTTACTGTATACCTGAAACTAACACACATTGTAAATCAACTATACTCCAATAAAATTTTTTAAAATAATAATAATTCATGTGCAGAATATGTAAAGAAATTTTCCCACTCAATAAGAAATAGACAACTCAATTTAAAAATAGGCCAAAAATAAATCTGGTCATATCACAAAACAAGATATTCAAATGGCCAATAAATATATGAAAAAGTGCTCAACTTTATTAAGGAAAGGCTAATTAATTTAAACCACAATGAGATACCACTACTTAACTAACAGAATGGCTATGAAAAAGGCCAAGGTTCAATCCTTGGTCAGGGAACTAAGATCCCACAAGCTTCATGGCACAGCCAAAAAAAAAAAAAAATTGGGAAATTAAGTGGTGTGACACCTACTTCACTGCTGTGACAATAATGATGATAAAGTTTGTAGAGTTCCCTGCTTCTTAAGGATATCCCTTGAGAGAGGCACAGGCAAAGAGAGAAATGAAAATCTGTGAATATACAGTTGAGACCACACATGGAAAGTTATCTCCAATGAAAGAAGAACTGCTTGAAACTTCTGAGTAGAGTAGCAGAATTCAACAAAAATGTTTTATAAACTGTAACATTAGAAATTGAAGGGAGTTCCCTGGTGGCCTAGTGGTTAGGATTCATGGCTTTCTCTGCTGTGGCCCGGGTTCAATCCCTGGTCAGGGAACTGAGATCCCACAAGCCACATGGCAAGGCCAAAAAAACCCAAAAAAACATTGAAGCCTTGGTTGCCTTCTGAGATAGCCCACACTGTCTCTGGAGTGTGCATCTCTCTCAATAAGTCTACTTCTTACCTATCACTTTGCCTCTTGCTGAATTCTTTCTGCACTGAGAAAAAAAGAAAAAAGAAAAAGAAATCGAAGCCTCTAAAAATTGTCAATGGAGCATTTATTTATTTTATAAATTCCTACTAACTGTATATAAAAGGGTCTGAACTATGCTCTGTGGTGCTACAGCTTCCTCATCCCCACCCCCCCAGTCTGTGACTGTAGAAATTCTCTCCTTTTTCTCTAGAAATATAGCTCTATCTCCAGGGCCCACACTTTTGCAACTTCCACAAGTGCCATTCATGTAAAACTTCAGATCCTGCCTGCTCTATATAGAGAGACCTGAGGAGAACATATTGATTTCAAATATTACTTTATTTTTTTTCACATCTTTATTGGAGTATAATTGTTTTACAATGGTGTGTTAGTTTCTGCTTTATAACAAAGTGAATCAGCTATACACATACATATATCCCCATATCTCCTCCCTCTTGCATCTCCCTGCCACCCTCCCTATCACACCCCTTCAAATACTACTTTAAATAAATTGATACTAGTGACACAGTTAAAGTTTAGGACTACATTCCCCAGCCAGCTCTGTTTATCTAAAACTCTGGTGTGCCAGGTTGGATTTCTGTTAGTCTTTCTAAAATAACTAGCTTCAGGAAAATAAAGTTTTCTTATGGTTTTCACGTGTTTGGCACTTTACTGACAAGAATTATTCTTTAAAATTTTTTTTAAATTTATTATTAAAGTGTAGTTGATTTACAATGTTGTGTTAGTTTCATGTGTACAGCAAAGCGATTCAGTTATACATACATATATGTTTTTTCAAATTATTTTCCTTTATAGGTTATTACAAAATATTAGGTATAGTTCCCAGTGCTGTACAGTAGGTCCTTGATGGTTATCTATTTTATACATAGTAATGTGTATATGTTAATCCCAAACTCCTAATTTATCCCCCCCCCCTTTCCCCTTTGGTAACCATAAGTTTGTTTTCTATGTCTGTGGGTCTATTTCTGTTTTGTATACAGGTTCATTTGTATCTTTTTTTTTTTTTTAAGATTCCACATATAAGCAATAATAAGCAATATCTTATATTTGTCTTTCTCTGTCTGGCTTACTTCACTTAGTATAATATGCTCTAGGTCCATCCATGTTGCTGCAAATGGATAAGAATGATTCTTTTAAATGAATTATCAATGCCATAGTTTTTCTACATGGGATCAGCAGTTAGAATGATGCTGGTAGTGGGCTGAGGCAACAAGAACCTCTTCGTTCCCGGCTTTTTTTTTTTTTTTTTTTCCCTTTGCCATGTTTTGCTTCCACCTTTGTACCTCTTTTTTTTTTTTTTTTTTTTTTTTTTTCACCTTTGTACCTCTTAAAGAGTGCAGAGTTATCCGAAAGTCCCCTGGTCAATACTGGGAGGGTGAGCTTTTCATTAGTGCTCTGCTGAGGTTCCCAAATCTTTTCTTTTCTTTTGCTTTCCTTTTTCCAACTTTATTGAGCTATAATTGACAAATAACATTGTGTAAGTTTCAGGTGTACAATGTGTTGCTTTGATACATTTGTAAATTGCAAACCGGTTACCACCAGAGTGTTAGCTACCACCTCCATCCCATCACATAGTGGCCATTTCTTTTTTTGCTGTGAGAACATATGAGATCTACTCTCTTAGCAACATCCGAGTATAGGATACAGCATTATTAGCTATAATCACCTGTGCTCCACCTCGGATCCCCAACCTTGTTAATCCTATAACTGGAAGTTTGTGCCCTTTTCCAATCAAGTTCACTCATTCTTCCACCTCATTTTTTTTTTTTTGTTACTTTTTGTCAAAGACAAACAATAAAAAGTGAGCTAGTAGGGAGATTGGTTTTATTCAGGCTAACGCAATAAGGAAAACACCCCCAATCCAAACATCAGAGTGTCTCTGCAGAATGGTTTTGCCTTAGACTTTCATAGGGAGGAATAAGCAAATTATAGGTGGAGGGATTTTACACTTGGGATTGTTATTGTAACCAGGGGACTCTGTTAGTTGAGCAAGAAATGCTTAATCTCTATGTCTAGCTAGTTTGTCAGGGAGGGGGACAAACAGTTCCCCTACTCATTTATGAGACAAAAGAATGGGAATTGGAGAGTGTGTGTCTGGCCCTGTCATAGGAAACAAGGAGGTCACTAAAGAGTCCTATCCTCCTCCTATGGGGAAGAGAGGTTCTTTGCAGTACTGGTTTCTAGAACACAAAATGGCGGGAGGTGGGGGGATTAACTGTCTGGGTTTTCCAGCAGCACAGGTAAAGCTCAATATTGTCGCTCGCCTTTATGTATTAATAATTGAACCATGCATATAAATGCCTACTTTACGCTAAGAGAACTTACCTGTCTTCAGTTAAACTATTTTTCCCCCCTAGCGATGGTTCACAATGGGAAATGATTTGGCAATGCTTGGAGATTGGTGTTGGGTAGCACAACTTGGTTTGGGTGGGGTGCTACTGGCATCTAGTGGTGGAAGCAGGGGATGCAGCTAAACACCTCAAAGTGCACAGGATGGCCTCCCGAAACAGACTTATTTGGCTCCAAAGGAGAATAGTGCTGAGGTTGGAGGCGGGGTGGGAGGGTTGGGGGGATTTAGGGGAGTACTGGTAAAATTGCTCAATACTTCCCTTTGGGAACCAGGGCTTTAGCGGCTGGGCAAAAACGTCTGAAAAACTAAATTCCTCCTGAGATGCAGAAAACAAGCAGACTCAAAGGATTTTCAAATGCATCTTGAATTTCCCTTGGAGTTGTTGATCATTATTCATCTGTCTGTTACATTTTATTTGAAACACTGCAGCTCAACTTGTATAATTTTTATATGAAGTTTGTAAAACTTTACTTATAAAAATTCATGGAAGAGTCTCAGATTTTAGCTAAGAACAAGGATAGGGTAGGGAGCAAACTTTTCTTTTCTTTTCTTTTTTTTGGCTGTGTCACACGGGCTTGCAGGATCTTAGTTCCCCAACCAAGGATCAAACCAGAGCCCTTGGCAGTGAAAGCGAGGACTCTTAACCACTGGAGTGCCAGGGAATTCCCTATAGATGCATTCTGGCTCACCAACCTGGAAGCTCTCTGAACTCTGTCATTTTAGGTTTTCATGTTGGTTTCATTACATAGACAAGGTGGATTAAATCATTGGTCATTGGTGATTGGTTCAGCCTTCAATACCTCCACAGGTGGGGGTTTGAGGCTGAAAAGTTCCAACCCTCTAATCAAAGTTCAGTCTTTCTGGCAACAAGCCCAGAAGCTCTCTAGAAGCCGCTTAGCCAAGAGTTATCTCATTAACATGCCAAAGACACTCTTTTCACTCTGGAGGTTCCAAGGGTTTTAGGAGTCTGTGTCAGAAACTGGGAACAAAGACCAAATATTTTTTATTACATCATAGGGACAAAAACCAGCCCTCCATTCATACAAGCATCCCCCCTACCCCACTCTCAGAAAGTACACAGAACTCACCTCAGAAAATAGGTACTTCTGGGGAATTCCCTGGGGGTCCAGTGGTTAGGACTCCATGCTTCCACCGTAGGGGTCACGGGTTCAATCATGTTCAGGGAACTAAGATTCCAAGTACTGGCAGGCGCAGGCCAAAAAAAAAAAACAAAAAAGGTACTTCTGCTTTAGAAGACTGTGTCCTCCATAAGTCTGATTTAGCTGGTACAGAAATTTAGCTTCAAACCTAAGATAGTATTGATTTAATAATCTGTATACAGGACTTCTGCTGCTGGTAATTGAAGGCTGGGAAATTTAGACCAACTCTCCAACTGAAGACAATGAAAAGTATGCATGTAGTGTACATTAAAAAAAAAATCTAAAAAGCAACAAAGATCTAAATACTAGTAAGAAATCACTGCAGTGGAATCTCAAAAAGCTGAACCCATTAAAATAGAGAATAGAATGTGCTTGCCAGGCGCTCTGGGAGGAGGGGGTGGGAATTGGGAGATGTTGGTTAAAAGGTGCAAACTTCCAGTTATAAGATGAATAAGTTCTGGGGATCTAATGCACAGCATGGTGACTCTAGTTAACAATGCTGTATTGTATACTTGAAAGTTGCTAAGAAAATCAATCAAGTGTTCTTACTACAAAAAACAAATGGTAATTATGTGATAGAGGGGGTAGCTAACACTATGGTGGCAAGCATTTTTCAAAGTATAAGCATTTTACAAATCAGTACATTGTACACCTTAAACTCATACAGAAAAGAAATCACTGCATGGAGACTAGGAGAGGACAGGGTTCCAGAGAGGTGAGGCAGACACTGGGGCTGGTTTTACCCTTGAGGTGGTCTACAAGAGGCAGCTAAGGGACCAAGTGAGCTTTAGATCTCTACAAGACCAGGGATAAAGAGTGAGAGTAAAGGGTCTCCCCTCCTTGGGCTGGCTTCCCAAAGGAATGTCTCTGGGTAATAGAGGGGAACTGGAAGCAAACCAGTATGGACTGCAGCCAGGTTTCCCATCACCTGGTAGATGCCAGAAAAAGGTTGTGTAACTACAGTGCATTACTATCAGACAAAGTAGATTTTAATGCAAAAACATTTGTTACACCCAGAGATAACAAAGGTAACTTCATAAAGATAGAAGATTGGATCCACCATGAAAACATAATAATTCTGAATTTGTATTCAATAGTCTATTGATTTTTTATACATATATAACTTTATTTATTTTATTTTTGGCTGCGTTGGGTCTTCGTTGCTGCACATGGGCTTTCTCTAGTTGAGGTGAGCGGGGGATACCCTTCGTTGTGGTACGCGGGCTTCTTGTTGCAGTGGTTTCTCTTGTTGCGGCAGAGCACAGGCTCTAGGTGTGCAGGCTTTCGTAGTTGTGGCTCGCGGGCTTCCCTGTTCCACGGCACGTGGGATCTTCCCAGACCAGGGCTCGAACCCGTGTCCCCAGCGTTGGCAGGTGGATTCTTAACCACTGCACCACCAGGGAAGCCCCTCAATAGTCTATTGATTGAACTGCAAGCAGAGATAGTCAAATTCTATATCACACTGGGTGATTTTAGCATATATCACTCCATAATTGATACAACAAGGAGACAAAAAAAAAAATCAGTAGGGCTTCCCTGGTGGCACAGTGGTTGAGAGTCCGCCTGCCGATGCAGGGGACATGGGTTCGTGCCCCGGTCCGGGAAGAGCCCACATGCCGCGGGGCGGCTGGGCCCGTGAGCCATGGCCGCTGAGCCTGCGCGTCCGGAGCCTGTGCTCTGCAACGGGAGAGGCCACAACAGCGAGAGGCCCACGTACCCCAAAAAAAAAAAAAAATTCAGTAAAAATAAGATTTCAACGTGATTAACCAACTTGACCTATTGGCCCTATATAGAAAATGCACTCAATCGTTGTCCACATTGATCTTTCAGCGTCAACAGGTCACCTACTAAGTTTAACCACAAGTGCATGAGAGCAAATCTCAATAAATTTCAAAGAATTAAAATTATATACAGTGTGTTCTTTAGCCACAACGCAATGATACTAAAAACCAATGACAAAAGAAGGAAAAGAGGTCCTCCATATAACTGGATACTAAAAAATGCACTTCTATATAACTCATGGATTAAATAAAAACTCTCAATTGACTTTATTCAAATCAATTTCTCTGCATAGATTGCAGCAGAAATGAGGAAAATCAGGATGACTCAGAAGGGAGAAACGAAACGAGAACTGGTTTATCTAAGTATAATGTGAAAGCAAATGAGTGTTCACTACAAGTTTACAAACACATGGTCTGCACATCTGATGATAATTTTTTCCTCCAGCTTTATTGAGATTAATTGACTTTGGTTAACACCTGATAATTACACATGTGATTTTACTGTACACATATATATTGCCATATATGAGATATAGTCCCTATATCACTATTAAATATGTAACATTTTGCTTATTTTATAGATGTCAACTGAACTCAGAGAGTTAAGGTAGCTGATAAGTGACAGGTAGTAAAACACAGGATAGAAGGATTTTTTTTTTTTTTTTTTGCTGCTGCTGCTGCTGCATGGCAGCCTGCAGGATCTTAGTTCCCCGACCAGGGATCGAACCTATGTTCCCTGCAGTGGAAGCTCAGAGTCCTAACCACTGGACCTCCGGGGAATTCCCAGTATAGAAGGATTTAATACAAAGATATCTGATTTGAAAACCCATGATTAATCACGTTGCTAGGAGAACTGAATTTTGGAAGAGTCAGGAATTCTTGCATACCCAGTATTTCATTCCCTTTGACTCTTTCTAGAAGCCCACACCCAAGGCAGATGACAGAATCATGAAAAAGAAAATGTTCCAGAGATCAGTGTCCTCAAGTCTCCCTTTACGGCTCCGTTCCTTAGGCTGTAGATGGAGGGGTTCACCATAGGAGTGACCACAGTGTTCATCACTGAGGCCACTGCCCTCCTCCTGGGGGAGAGAGTAGCTGCAGAACTAAGGTAAACTCCAACACAGGTCCTATAGAATAAGAAAACGACAGACAGGTGAGACCCAAAGGTGGAAAAAGCTTCACACTTCCCACCAGTTGATGGGATCCTCAGGATGGACAAGACAATGCGAGTGTAAGAGAAAATTATCCCTGAGAGGGGACCGACACCTAACAGGCTAGTCACTAGATGCATCAGGATGTCGTTGATAAGAGTATCAGAACAGGCGAGTCTGAGGATCTGAGCAAGTTCATAGAAGAAGTGGGGGACTTTCAAGTCTGTGCAGAAGGACAGATGCAACACCGTCAGACTGTGGAGCAAGGTGTCCATGATGCTAATGAACAAGGAGCAAAGAATCATCAGACCACAGAGACGGGGGTCCATGATGATTGCATAATACAGAGGGTGGCAGATGGCCACGTAGCGGTCATAAGCCATGATGGTCAGGAGCAAATTGTCCATACATATGAAAACCATGAAAAAATACACCTGAATGAGGCAGCCTGCATCGGTGATGACTTTGTTCCCTGTCTGGATGTTCACCAACATCTTGGGGACTATAGTGGAGGTGAAACAGATGTCAACAAAGGACAGGTGGGAGAGGAAGAAGTGCATGGGGGTGTGGAGGTGGGAGTCTGAGCTGATGGCCAGGATGATGAGCAGATTCCCCAGCACAGTGACCAGGTACATGGACAGGAAGAGCCCAAAGAGAAGGGGCTGCAGTTCTGGATCCTCTGAGAGGCCCAGGAGGAGGAATTCTGAGACACCAGTCTGGTTTTCTGATTCCATGTTGTTGATGAGTCTACTGGAAAATAGAGACATGACTTACCATGAAACAGACACACAGACATCACTTGTTTGAGAGAAGTCATTTAAACAATTATTCCCTTCTGGTTGCTCTACTCATTTCTTCCTTCACCAAGTAATTATTTAATGACTTCTAAGTACCATACGTTTTGTTCTAATACTAAAAATTAAAACCTTTTATTAAAAATTAAAATATTTAATTTTTTTAGGAACTATCATGCCTGCATGGCATTTTAAAATCTACGATTAGGGCTTCCCTGGTGGTGCAGCGGTTAGGAATCGCCTGCTAACGCAGGGGCACGGGTTCAAGCCCTGGTCCAGGAAGATCCCACATGCCGCAGTGACTAAGCCTATGTGCCACAACTACTGAGCCTGTGCTCTAGAGCCTGAGAGCCACAACTAATGGGCCTGCAAGCCACAACTACTGAAGCCCACGCACCTAGAGCCCGTGTTCTGCAACAAGAGAAGCCACCGCAATGAGAAGCCTGCACACTGCAAGAAAGAGTACCCCCCGCTCACTGCAACTAGAGAAATCCCATGCACAGCAGTGAAGACCCAACACAGCCAAAAATAAATAAACAAAATAAATTTATTAAATAAATAAATAAAATCTGTGATTAAATTCTCATCGTTTTCTTCACATAGGGTCAAACCTGGTTGGATGACTGTACTTTCTCAGAGAATTTTAACTCTGTAGTTAACTTTATACTGAGTCTGCTCAGAATGGCAAATCTCAGGTATTGCTGGAAATTATAAGCTCAGATTCTTTACTGTCTCAATGTGAGAAATAATATCATTAATCCATTCCTTTAAATATTCTACTTTTTACAAATTGGATCAAACCACTCTATTGGAACCTGTCTATATAGAAAGAATTGTTTTGCTGCAATCTGTCATTTGCCATCAGCCTACAGTGAGGGACATTTATAAGAAAAGTTTAAATGAATCTACATCTTGTCTATTGTGGAAGTGTCATACCTGTAGGGGAAATTCCTGTCTGGCCCTTAAAACAAGAATAGTTAATACTTTTTCTGAAAAACTGATTTAGGGAGTTCCCTGGCAGTCCAGTAGTTAGAACTCGGCGCTTTCACTGCTGTGGCCCCAGGTTCAGTCCCTGGTCAGGGAACTGAGATCCTGCAAGTCTAGAAACTCAGAGTCATTTTATAGCATATTTCTTTCAACTAGTTGTTCCTTGGTAGCTACCTTTTTGGACATGTCTATATGGCAATGGCTTTGTAATTATCCCCTACCCTCCAAGTACTCTTTCTTTTAAAAATTTATTTATTTATTTTTGACTGCGTTGGGTCTTCGTTTCTGCTTGCAGGCTTTCTCTAGCGGCGGCAAGTGGCGGCTACTCTTCGTTGCGGGGCGCGAGCTTCTCATTGCAGTGACTTCTCGTTGCGGAGCACGGGCTCTAGGCGCACAGGCTTCAGTAGTTGTGGCACGTGGGCTCAGTAGTTGTGGCTCGTGGGCTCTAGAGCGCAGTCTCAGTAGTTGTGGTGCATGGACTTAGTTGCTCCGTGGCGTGTGGTATCTTCCTGGACCAGGGCTCGAACTCTTGTTACCTGCATTGGCAGGCGGATTCTTAACCACTGCGCCACCAGGGAAGCCCCTCCAAGTACTCTTGAATGCATTTAACCCTGTGCATTTTTGCAGAGCAATCTTCCTCTCAAGCGTGCCAAGGAAGGTCCAGCACATCCTTCTGGAACACTTCAATGGCATTCTATCCAATAAACCCCCAAGTCTTCACTTTGGCATTCAAGTTCTTCCAACATCTGGGCCCTGTAATAATTACACATGGGGCAAGGTACTCTCAGCAATGAATTTACCTTGTAAAACTGACACTCCATGTGGTTTCACTGAGAAAGCTTCAAGAGTGAATAATTCTAGGAGCTGGTGTGCAAATACCAGCAGGACACATAATTGATGAAGATGTGTCATTTCCTGCTCTAATCAAAAGCAAATTATTCATCTCAGAATATGAGCTTTGGAAGGACACATATTTGTAACAGAAGTGAAGGGAGGATGGAATGCATAGAGTCTTGAGAGAGCAAAGGAAACAAGTGAGCATTTTTAAGCTCTGCCTTCACACTGGCTGGCATGTGGGAGGGAACTCATGAACTAGCCAAGGCTAACATCCAGACCCCTTGACAGGATCAGAACCCAGGCAATGGTTTATGAAGCAAAGGAGGAAGGACAGGTGTCTAGTCACAAAGGAAAAGAAGTTGAGCAAAGTTCAAAGGACATTTGTGTCCTTCAAATTAATAAGACATATGCATTAGATAGGAAACGTTCTGAGTACTAGGGACATAGGGAATACTCCAGAAATATTGGCTTTCATTGCCATTATTGTTTTTTATTAATAACAGAATAGTTATTGTTATATTAGTCTTTATGGAAGAGAAAATATTGAGCTTACTTAAGGATGTTCCTCTTCCCCTTAATTTTCTGACACACAGACTGATCTGTTTAACTGTCACAATTCCAGAAACATGAATGAAATTTCAACATTTGGAAAGTTTAAAAAGGCAAGAAAGAGATTTTGTAATTTTTCTGTTTTTCTTTTTCGTTCTTTTTTTTTTTTTTTTAGCTTATAAACAATAAGGAGTTTATTTCTCATAATTCTGGAGGCTGGAACGAAAGTCTGAGATCAGGGTGCGAGCATGTTGGGTGATGGAGGGAGGTTCGGCCTGGAGGCTAGAGACTTCTTACATCCTTACCTGGCAGAAGGGGTGAGGGATCTCTTTTATCAGACACTAATCCCATTCATGAGGGCTCTACCTTCATGACTTAAGCACCTCCCAAAGGCCCCACTTCATAATACCATCATATTTGGGGGTTAGGATTTCAGCATATATATTCTGGGGGTACACAAACTTTTAGACCATAACACATATATTGGCATAATCCTTTTCATATTTTTTCAGTGTATTTAGGTTTCCTTTCTGCTATTGATTATTTATGTTTTTTAATTTAATTTAATTTTTTATTGAAGTACAGTTGATGTACAATGTTGTGCCAATGTCTGCTGAACAGCAAAGTCACCGTTATATATAATATATATGTTATATATTATATATATAATATATATATATACTTTTCACATTCTTTTCCCTTATGGTTTATCATAGGATATTGAATATAGTTCTTTGTGCTATACAGTAGGACCTTGTTGTTTTCTGTTTTTCTTAAAGAAAATGTTGAAGAGCTTCTCAAAAAATTAAAAATAGGATTACCGTATGATCCAGCAATTCCACTTCTGGGTCTGCATCCAAAAGATCTAACAGTAAGATCTCCAAGAGCTATTTATACACCCATGTTCTTAGCAGCATTATTTACAATAACCGAAAGGTGGAAGCAGCCCATGTCTCCAGTGACAGATGAATGAATAAGCAGAATGTGGAATATACATACAGCGGAATATTATTCAGCCTTAAAAAGGAAGGGCATTCTGACACATGCTACAACATGGATGAACCTTGAGGACATGATGCTAAGTGAATAAAACCAGTCACAGAAAGAAAAATGCGGTAAGATTCCACTTATATGAAGTACTTAGAGGAGTCAAATTCATACAGAGAGTAGAAGGCAGAAGGGTGGTTGCCAGGGGCTGGGGGGATGGCAGAATGGGGAGGGGTAGTGTTTCATGAGGACAGAGTTTCAGTTTTGCAACATGAAAACTGTTCTGGAGATGGATGGTGGTGATGGTTGCACAACAATGGGATTGAATTTGATGCTACTGAACTGCATACTTAAAATAGCTTAAAGGGTACATTTTATTTGATATTATTTTGTCATGATTAAAAAAATAAATGAATTAATAAAAAATCCCGAAGGAACTCTTTCTGGTTTGCTTTACTCATGCTCCGGCCCACTGAGCTTTGAGAAATCAGTTGCCCCTCATTTCTCGAACTTCATAGATGTTCTTAGGGAACAAAACCCCACCCTCGCTTCTGTTTTATGCTTCTCCCTCAGCCAGAGAATCCTGCAGATCAGGGAATATTTAACACCATTCATGGAGGCTCAGATCTTACCTCCTCCTGCTCTTGGTAGGGTCACATCCAAGTCCGGCTTAGAAATAACTGGGTGAGTGCTGTCTCCTGGAAGAATCCACGGCAGGAGACAGACTTAGATCCTTACCAACTCTGTCCCCTCAGTCTACTTCAGGATCTTTGGACCTTTCCAAAGAGGCAAGAAAGGACTGACTAGGCGGTTCTCCAAGTGTCTACCAATTGTTCTTAGGAATGAGGGGGAAGGAGCCATCCATAATGAGTCCCCAGGGATCAGAGACTAAAAGGATAATAAGAATTACAGAGCTTTCAACAGCCAGCCTCCATGCTCCACCTACCAGGGGACAAAATAAGGACACTGATAAGTTGGTTATTCTCAAGGAAGATAGTACTTACGATGGCACTATGGTTTTTAAACTTTAGTGTGTATCAGAATCACCCAAAGTGCTTGCTAAACAGATCTCTGGGTCCTACCCTAGAGTTTCTGATTGACTAGGTCTGGGGCGGAGTCCAAGAATTTGCATTTCTAACAAGTCCCCAGGTGATGTTGATGCTGATACTGCTGGTCAGGGGGTCACACTTCAAGATTTACTGCTGTAGAAATTCCTAAAGCGTGGTGTGGAATCAGCCACATCTGGATTCAAATTCTGTATAAAGCCAAGGAGGAAAATCCTTGAACATGTTTGAGCTTTTGTTTCCCATCTGGATAATGGGAGTGAGGATGTAGGACTACCCTACGTTCCAGGAGTACATATGAAAAGGAAAAAAATAAAGCCCACAGCAGAGTATGCATTTACTGGGGCTCAGAGCAGGCCACCCCCAAATATGCCAAAGTGTCATAATGATTATTTTGAATTAAAGTTACTTTAGGGACTTCCCTGGTGGTCCAGTGGTTAAGAGTCTACGCTTCCAATGCAGGGGGCCTGGGTTCAATCCCTGGTCAGGGAACTAAGATCCTGCAAGCCACACAGCCCAGCCAAAAAAAAAAAAAACACTTCACAAAAATGTCCACTGCGAGAGGGACACTTTGACCCTCCCCTCTGTCTCCTTGAAAGCAGAAAATAAATCTCCCATGTGAAAAGGTACCCTCCCTGTACCAGGAGGATGGAAAAATCCTTATCACCAGAGACAGGGAGCCCAGGGCCAAGAAGGCTATATAAACAGATCTTGTTACTTCATCAATTAGCCATCCAAGCCTATTTTTCTTTGTATGGTCAACTTCTCACAAATTTATTGTTCTTTTGTCTAAAAATTATAAAAGCTGCCTGCCTTGGTCACTTCTTAGGTCCTATTTCTATGAGACTTCTGTATGTATGACTTAATTTTTGTTTCTCCTTTTTATCTGTCTTGTGTCAATTTCATTATTAGATCACCCAGAAGAACTCAAGAAGGAGGAGGGGATATTTCCCCTTCCCAACACGTTCATTATTCATATTCTTATTATTTTAAAATTTTATTGGAGTATAGTTGATTTACAATGTTTTAGTTTCAGGTGTACAGCAAAATGATTCAATTATACATATACGTATATTCATTTTTTTTCAGATTCTTTACCCATATAGGTTATTACCTAATACTGAGTAGAGTTCCCTGTGCCATACAGTAGGTCCTTGTTGTTTACCTATTTTATATATAGTACTGTGTGTATGTTAATCTCAAGCTCCTAATTTACCCCTCCCCACCACATTTCCCCTTTGGTAACCATAGGTTTGTTTTTGAAATCTGAGTCTGTTTCTGTTTTGTAAATAAATTTATTTATATCATTAAAAAAAATAGATTCCACATATGAGTCATATCATATGGTATTTATCTTTCTCTGTCTGACTTACTTGACTTATTATGATAATTTCTAGGTCCATCCATGTTGCCGCAATTATTCATATTATTTATATTACGATTACCAGGACTTGAGGAGATCCCGACCTGATTCCTCCCTTTGAGTGGCGTGTGTTAGAGGGTTTAGGGCGGAAAGGACAGGAATGTAAAGGAGGAAGAGGAAGAGGAAGAGGCAGAAGAGAGAGAACATCCAGGGACAACACTTATGAGTTGTGAAGAAAGAGGACCATCTTGAAAATTCCATGAGGATCCTTAATCACAGCAAGGAGCAAGTTGTCTGGGGAGACTGACCCCCTTTCCTTGAATCTCAGTGTCTTCCTTAAAGGGTTGGATCCAAAACCAGCAGTGTGAGGATTCAACAGCACAGTTCTCCTCCTTCCCTTCCCGGGACATAAAGGGATGCATTGGAGCAGCCTGGAATTCTCAGAAAATTTTGAGAAGTATTGATTCCTTTGAGTAGTGAATTGGCCCATGCAATTTTAAGGTGAGAGAAAGGGGTCAGCGGAGCCACAAGCAATTGCAAATCTAGTGCCAAGGGACTTGGAAATAGGCCAGAAAAATCGGGAGGGCAGTTAGACAGTGATTCTCACTCTTGACCAGGCGTCAGAGTCACCTAAAGGGTTTCTTAAAACACAGGTTGCTGGGTACCACCCCAGACTTTCAGCATGTCTAGATGAAGTCTGAGAAATTGCATTTCAGAGAACTCCCCAGGTAATGCCGATATGGCTGGTAGAACCTGCTGCATAATTTTTGGGGTCCCAGTGCAAAATGAAAATGTGGGACCCCATGTTGAAAAAATGTCAAGACAGTGATAGCAGAGCATTCAACCAAGAGTGGGGTCCTCTGTGGCTCTTCTGGTTGCACACCCATGAACCCAGCCCTGGCTGCCGGTCTAGGGACACATTGTGAGAACAACTGGTTTAGACTTCCTACTTAATTAACCTAGGACTACCTCCAAATAGGAATAATAATGATAATAATAATGTTGCCCCCTTTCCTCTAGAACTTACAAGGATTTCTGTATCTCCAGGATGGCCCCACAGGAGACGGCAGGGGCTGAGTTTCTCCCCAGGATGTAGATGTTGATAAATCGATGCTTGAGAATTTCAAGGAGACAGTCATGTGTGCAGTTTCTGGACAATACACATTCTCTAAGAAGCAACAAGGTAGCAAAGCTTTCCAGTTGGTTGGTGTGAGATTGTGTTGATAGGGGACACTTGGTATATTTACGGTTTTTCTCTGGCCCTAGGGGCCTTGTCTCCGAAGCTCCTCGTTAGCCAAAGTGTTCTATCTTCACTCCAATCCTGCAGCAGAGGGAAGGAAACTACTGGCTTGCTAATTCCCTGAGCCGGGGTAAGCATGTGGCCTTTCCTTTCTCCTGCCTCTTTGTACCAAAGCTCACAGTCTGGGATGATCAAGATGCCCAACAGGCTCAGCGGCCATGGCCCACGGGCCCAGCCGCTCCGCGGCTCGCGGGATCCTCCCGGACCGGGGCACGAACCCGCGTCCCCTGCATGGGCAGGCGGACTCTCAACCACTGCGCCACCAGGGAAGCCCCTGGCTCTTCTTTTAAACTCAGCAAAGTTTGTTTGTTTTTCGGTGCTGGTGATATTTTCTAATACATATTAAAATACACAGTCTTTAAAATACTGTCTGCATCCCAATTTGGAAACACTAACGAGTGCACCTCTATAGCTTCTAGATTTTTTGCATCAGGAGGGCCTGCTCAGGTAGCCTCCTCTGACTCTCCCCCTCGGCCAGGGTTCTTAATTTGGGGATCTAGTCATTGACGGCACTCACCTATGACTGTACTGAGATCCAAGACTCTGAAAATTATCTGATGAAAGGCCCTGTAAAATGCAACTACAAGAGAACAGTTTTTGCTCACCATGGCTTAACACAGTGCCCGACCCAAATAGGAGCTGATAAAATATTACTATGTGAGCCAGGAAATCGTGGCAACCCATGAGTTAGGTGCCATTATTATACCCATAATGGGAACCAATGATTAGAGGCAACCCACGAGTTAGGTGCCATTATTATACCCATAATGGGAACCAATGATTAGAGGCAATGGTTTGCTGGGAAGTCAGGAAAAAGATCTGATTTGTAGCACTGGTCGATTTCTGAGGTGTAAATTCTCCCACCACAAATTCGAGCTCTCAGTCATTGAAGGCAGAGTTGGAAAGAGCTGTATGATCAGCTCTGCAGTGTGGACTTTCAGCGCACCGCTGAGAGGAATTCTCTATTCTTCAAACTCCCCAAGCTTTATTCATGTCTCAAGGCTTTTATATAAGCATTTCAGGCATTTCTCTCCTTTGAAATGTCCTCTCCCAGATCTTCCTACAGTTGGCCTTTGTAATTCAGATTGTCAAATTAAAAAAAAGAAAAATGCCACTTCGAATGTCAGTAAGGAATAACTGTATTAAGAGGGACTATTGCAGCAGGCAGAAACGCCTATTGTTAGCCAGAATCGTTTCAGAGTGGGTATGTAGGAACAAAGCTTTAATATGCGGAGGCCAGCGGCTGGAGAGGGAAGGAGGGCCTCATTAAAAACTGCTTTGTGGGCGGGGCTGGGATGATAGTGGGGGTGAAGGTGAGCGGGGACTGGGGGTAAAGTGCAGGATGTCAGAGGCGTGGGGAAGTGTCTTGAAACTTAACAAAGTGCTTTAAATAATTGCAACAACAGGAAAAGAGGAGGCAGGAAATGTTTGTTGTCAGGCACGTGGAGGAGGGGTGGGGATCTGGGACTGACGCAGAGCTAAAAAGTTATAGGGCTGGAAGTTCTCACAAATAAACTGTCTCGCTCAAGTCCATCCAGCCTCGGTTATGTCAAGCAACGTTTTAATCAGTCTTGTCAAGGTCTCCGCTGGAACATCAGCTCCCCAAAGAGTGCCTGTGTTCAACTACTACTAGTCATTCAGGTACCCCATTACCATTTACTTTTCTTCTAGCATTTGCCATTTGCTTTTTCTTCCTTTCTTTCTTTCTTTTTTTTTGGCCGTACGCGGGCCTCTCACTGCTGTGGCCTCTCCCGTTGCGGAGCACAGGCTCCGGACGCGCAGGCCCAGCGGCCATGGCTCACGGGCCCAGCCGCTCCGCGGCATGTGGGATCCTCCCGGACCGGGGCACGAACCCGTGTCCCCTGCATCGGCAAGCGGACTCTCAGCCACTGCGCCACCAGGGAAGCCCTCTTTTTTGTTTTTAATATTTATTTATTTGGCTGCGCCGGATCTTCGTTGCCACGTGCGGGATCTTCCTCGCGTCATGTGGGATCTAGTTTCCTGACCAGCGATGCAACCTGGGCTCCCTGCATTGGAAGCGTGGAGTCTTAGCCACTGGACCACCAGGGAAGTCCCGTCATTTGCTTTCTTCCTTATTTGATTTTTCTGTGTATATGTTGTGTTGTTTATTTTACATTCCTAGTATTTAGAATAGTGCATGGTATACAGTAAGTACTCAATAAACATCAATTCAATGAATGAATAATTACCCTGTAAAAATACGCAACGATTTAGACTTCCGTAGGCAGCGAACCACTCTATTGATACCGCTGAATACAGTCGACCCTGGGGGTCGGTAGATCCGCGATTGGCTGAATCCGCAGATGCGGGACCCGCTGAATGGGAGGGCAGAATGTAATACTGTACCATGTTACACAAGGGACTTGAACATCTTTGGCTTTTGGTATGCGTGGGGCGGTGGTCCTGGAACCAATCCTCCGCAGATACTGAGGGACGACTGAACTTGTATCTTTACTTGTACAATTAAAAGGAACTAGTGTAAACAGGGTGTGTATTCTTTGGTTCAACAATAATCCTATATAAATCAGTAACACTGAGCCTGTTACTGTTTGGGCTTGATGACTGTGTAAATCTAGTCAGGGAGAATAGGGTGTGTCTTTTAAGCCTTTAGTCCTTTCAGTTGTCATAGTTATCATAGATAAGTCAGTGACCTTGTGCATTTCTCCAGACAGAAAGCTTGCTGTAGCTGAGAAGTATGTGGACATCAGCCTGGCCCAAGCTCTTACCTCACTGACTGGATTTCTGTGTCTTTCGGTGAGTAACGAATAAGAGCTTGTGGCAGGGGCTCCCCACTGCCCTTCACTTTGTAAGGTAATTTTTACCCTGCAGAACATTTTCTCTTGACTGTGGGCATCCGGGTGCATTTGAGATTGAGGTATCTTGTGAAATGAAAATTTTCAGTTATTTATGTTGGGTAAGCGTCGACTGAAAAAAGTGCACAACGTGTGAGTTGTGAGTTAGGTTTTATTTGGGGTAAAATGAGGACTATAGCCTAGGAGACAGACTCTCAGATAGCTCTGAGGAACTGGTCCCATAAAGGTAAGGGAGAGGTCAGTATACATGTGATTTGGGTGAAGGGGGACACGTGCAATGAAGCACACATGTTGGCAGAGGGTTGCTACTAGTCATGAGGAACAGATGTCTCTGTCAATGATTTGAGTCCTTTTCTAGATATAAGAAGATGCAAGGAATTGGTCTCATAAAATCTTCTCCTGAAGAATATCTAACTGTCTGAAGACCTGTTCTGCCTGTTTTTCCCAGAGCACAGAGCGCTCATTCCTCAGCTCTGCCCCGAACTCCTTTCAGGGTGTATTGAAGGTCAGCCACTGCAGTGGCTAGTTACTTCATCCTTGTAGAGGCAGACTGCAGTTTTTCATCCACAAGGGCTTTGTTCACAGGGTGTCAGGATGGGCAATTTATTACCTTTTAATTATGAGTGCTACTATTAAGGTCAGCTTTGTTCTTTTCAAGCGAGCTCAGCTAACCTGACAACCCCCAACCCTTGAAAGTCAAGACATTCTTTAAAAAGTGATGCAAATTTCATTAAGGTACTACCTGAAATGAGAGTTCAATTGACTTTGTATGGAATGAGTTTTACCTCGTGCTGTGTTAATTAAATATTTGTTTTTTCCCAAACCATATAAAACATAATAAAAGCAAATTTTCATCAACTTTTAAGTGCAGGTAATTTGGCTATAAAAGAGTATTCTCTTACAGAATTTGATGCTTCCTTTACTTAAATAGAATTCACATTATTTTAAAAACTCACTAACAAGCTTCTTGGTTTTTTTTTTGTTTTTGCGGTACGCGGGCCTCTCACTGTTGTGGCCTCTTCCGTTGTGGAGCACAGTCTCCGAACGCGCAGGCTCAGCGGCCATGGCTCACAGGCCCAGCCGCTCCGCGGCATGTGGGATCTTCCCGGACCGGGGCACGAACCCGTGTCCCCTGCATCGGCAGGAGGACTCTCAACCACTGCGCCACCAGGGAAGCCCAAGCTTCTTGTTTTTTATCATGTATTACATATATTTTAGTGATTATCATTTATTATTTATTTTTTAAAATTTATTATTATTTTTTTTGGCTGCGTTGGATCTTCGTGGCGGTGTGCAGCCTTCTCATTGTGGTGGCTTCTCTTGTTGCAGAGCTGGGCTCTAAGTGCACAGGCTTCAGTAGTTGTGGCTCATGGGCTCTCTAGAGCACAGGCTCAGTAGTTGTGGCGCACAGGCTTAGTTGCTCTGCCGCACGTGGGATCTTCCTGGACCAGTGCTTGAACCTGTGTCCCCTGCATTGGCAGGCGGACTCTTAACCACTGCGCCAGCAGGGAAGTCCCCTATTCTTATAATTTAGTGTGTGCACACTGAAAAATTCCCCGGGTGAGTTTTTGTCTCCTGTCAGTGGTCCACAAATATTTATTACATGTCTGCATCGAGCCTGTTCCTGTTTGCTCAGGCCCACGGGTACAATGGCAAACAAAATTTATAAGGGTTAGGTCCCCTGGAGTTTACAGTCCAACCATCAAGCCTACTTGTAAATGATAGCTGGTTTTGAGTTATTTTATTTTTTAAATTATTGTTTGGCCCTGCCCACGGCATGTGGGATCGTAGTTCCCTGACCAGGGGTGGAATCCATGCCCCCTGCATTGGGAGCAGAGAGTGTTAACCATTGGGCCACCAGAGAAATCCCTGAGTTATTTTAAATGGGAGCACGTCAATGGAGGACTCAATCTAAGGGCTCATAAAGGCTCTTGGAAAAAAAAAAGGTATTGAAGCCAAAATCCACAGTAGAAATGACTAGGATACAGACAGGCAGTGGGCTAGGCTGTGATGGGGCCAGGAATGGGGAGAACATTTTGGCAGGAGGACTCTGCACATGTAAAATCCCTGAAGCAGCTAAAATCCCTGGATTGTACCAGGATGTGAGCAAGACAGGACATGGCTGAAAAAAGAAGCAAGAGAGGAGGAAAGTGAACTAGATTGCAAGAGTCTCAGCCACATGACCTGTAATCGGGAAAGCAAGTTCAGGGTTTAATTTAATTTAATGCTGGTGGGAAGCCATTGTGAGCCGGGGCATCAACAGTTAGATTTGTGTTTAGCAGAGCTAGCTGCACCATGAGGATGCTGGGTGAGGATGGAGTACAGAGGACAAGCTTGACTGGTGGAGAAGAGATTAAGGGTTAGTAGTAGGATTTAGGAATGAGTGATGGTAATCTAGACTCTTGGTGGCTACAAAGTAGAACAAAGTGATGATTTGGGGGGATAGATTGAAGGTGGAATCCATACTCATTCATTTCTGCACCCAGAATGCTGTACACTTTACGATGTGGCTAGTGATGTGCTAGTGGCTGGGTATAGGGTTTTAATAAGAAAAGGCCATTCTCTTGGACATTATAATCTAGTGGAAGAGAAAATATAAGTAAGCAAAGAACTAAATATATAATTACAAATTCTGAGGGCTACATAGGGAGACTCAGACAATAAGACTGGATTTATATTAAATATGGGGCTCACAATAAAGGTGATTCTGAGGAAATGACATTTAAATGGACAGAAAAATGACAAAGGAAAAATTATCCATGTGTGGCAGGGAACGGGGAAGAATTTAATAGTTGAGATTTTCTCTGGAGAGAGCACCATTGAAATGATTGGAGTTGGGTGGAGAGAGGGTGTGGCTTGGATTAGTCTGTCAGTTTTTGCTGTGGGGTAGGGTGAAGTCTACAAAGGAATAGTTTTAGGTTTCAGATGATTGCTGCCTTTGGGGGATGGGGGAGGAAGTGTGCCCATATTTTAAAATTTCAATGGCTGTTGTGGGCTGAGGGGAGAGGAGTCAAGGATTCTGTGGGTTTTAGTTGAATCCAGCCCACAGGAGGGGAGAAGTGCTTATCAAATAATTAATCTTTACTTTTAATTAATTACAGCTGTGGGGTGGGGTAAAGGGTGTGATACCAGCGATGCTTTCTGCCTGCTCTGAATACCTAGAGCATTAGTACTCCTTACTGAGAGCGCAGATGCTTGAAGTGAAAAGTTTTCGGCAAGAGATAAGTTCAGTCTGATAAGCTTCATCCAAGGTGCCTGCAAAACGTTTAGATGGCCATAGTTGAAAAGGCAGCAGGATACATGGGTCTTAAGCTCAGATTTGAGTTCTCAAACTGGAGATTTGGGTGTTATGAGCATAGAGATGGAATTGATTTATTTTTAATATTTATTTGGTTGCACCGGGTCTTAGTTGCGGCACCTGGGCTCCTTAGTTGTAGCAGACGAACTCTTAGTTGTGGCATGCATTTGGGATCTAGTTCCCTGACCAGGGAATCTAAGCCGGGCCCTCTGCATTGGGAGCGGAGTCTTCCGCTGCGCCACCAAGGAAGTCCCGAGATGGAATTTAATTTCAAGGGAATGCATCGCTGTGGAATACACAGAATAAGGTGAGAGATAAGGGCCAGGACTGAGCCTTGAGGACAGTCAACAGTGGGAGAGGAGCTGGCCAATGATCCTGAAAGACAGTGGCCAGAGAAATTAGATGCTGTAAGGAACGGCACCAAAAACGGAGGAGAGCTTAAACAAGCTTTATTTGGGAACGCTCCCGGGCGAGGTTCACTGGTCCGAGAGAAAGGGGCCAGAGAAGTCGCGCCTGGGTGCGGGCGCGAACAAAATTTATAGGGGTGGACGCAGGGGAGACGCTTGCTGTGTGAAGCAGCCCCCCTTTTCGGTAATCTTTTGGATGTTGTGGCAATGTCGGGTGTCGGTTGCATCAGCTTCAGAGCCGTTGGTTCCGCCCCTCGGGGAGCGGGCGGTTGCGTCAGCCTCAGAGCCATTGGTTCCGCCCCTCGGGGAGCGGGCGGTTGCGTCAGCCTCAGAGCCATTGGTTCCGCCCCTCGGGGAGCGGTTGGTTGCGTCAGCCTCGGAGCCGTTGGTTCCGCCCCTCGGGGAGCGGGAAGACCGGGGCCGAGTGGAAAGTCCCGGGCTGATGCCGCTCGTGGGTCCGGCTGCGTTAACCACCCTGGCGGGGGTTCCGTCTGACTCCCTGGGCCCTTCCCCGGACCTGCTGGCCTTACAGATGCCAACCAGGAGATTATGGTAACAAAAGCCCCGAACAGAGGCTGATTTATAGAAGAAAGTAGCGATAGAATTTTTCTGATGAACGAACTAAGTCAAAGACAGAATGGCATTCACTGGATTAGTCCTCTTAAATCCTTGGCAGTCTTGGCAGAGCAGTGTCAGTGAGGTGGTGGTGAGACAGAAACCAGTTTGGAGTGTAATTAAGGGAGGTGAGGAAATGGGGAGAATGAGAGGGTAGACCAGTCTTTCCAGAAGCTGGATGGAGAAAAGGAAGAGGGACTGAGCAGTAACTGTAGGGCTAAGTGGGACCCAAAGGCATGAATTTGTTTCAAGATGGGAGATTTTTAATTTTTTTCAGATCAACAAGAACATTTATTTACAAAGAAGAGATGCAAGGCAATATGTATTAGAAAATACAAGGCAATATTTAGAAGATGTAAGAATATGCAATCACTTAAGGTAACTCTCAAACTTTAGAAAAATTACAAAGGAAAAAGGAAAAAAAATGAGTAAGGAAAATACCTGTCTCCAAGGCCATGCACTTGCTCTTCATTTTTTTTTAACATTCTTTTTTTAAAAATCTTTTCCATTATGGTTTATCATAGGATATTGAAGACAGTTCTCTGTGCTGTACAGTAGGACCTTGTTGTAAGATGGGACATCTTTGATTATGTTTCAATGTTAGAAGTATGAGTACACTGGAGTAGAAGTTGATGGTGATGGAAAAGAGCAAAGGAATAATTAATAAAGCAAGCTTTCTGAGAAGGTAGGAAGGGATTAGACCAGTGGTTCTTAAAGGGGAAATTTTGCCCTCTAGGGGACATTTGGCAATATCCCTTTCACAACTAGAGGGGGATACTACTGGATAGAGTCCAGGGATGCTACTAAGCATCCTACAATGATAGGATGGTACCCCCATAACAAAGAAGTATCCAGCTCAAAATGTGCCAAAGGTGGGAAACATGACATAGCAAAGTAGCAGATACTGACTTTAGATAAGAAGGCAGACATATCTTGTTTGCAAAGTGAAAGAAACCATGATGCTGTGGAACTACTTTTGTACTAGTGGCAAGAGAATGAGGAATCCTTCTTTCATTGTTAGAGTTTCTCTGCAAAGTAAGATGTAAGATCATTTGTTATTGAAGAGATAAGGTTGAGACCATATGAGATTCAAAATCTTGGAGGAATTGTGAAAAGGTCTTTGGATAACCAGGAGGTTAAATTGCCTGTTGGGCTTTTCCTTTAGTGTTGAAGCCCCATTTAGAGTATGTGGACTCAAATTTTTAGTGCTTCCCGTATAACTTATTGGATAGGAATTACCCAGGCAGGGTAGACAGATGGTTGGAATTATCTAAGGCAGGTGTTACGATTCCTCAAGAGAGGAATTTGAGGTTTTAGAAAATATATTATTGAAGTGATGGGCCATGGCATTTCATATGTAGTGCCAAGGAAATGAGGATTATAAATAGCAATACGGTGGAAGTATGGATGGCTTGGAAGCTTCTTTGAGGTAGGAAAGCAGACGCAATACAGGCAAAAAAGTGAACAAGATGGAAGTATACCTGCTGTGTTCAGAAAGTGGGATGTCTGACTTTTTGCCTTCGTAGAGAAATTTAAGGTGTTTGGTTGAGATGTGGAAGCCATGGACGTTTGCTAGTTTACGCCCAAGAACATGGAATCATCTTGAATCAGAGCAGGGATGGGAGTTAAAAATGAAGAATGGGAGTCAGGTGACAGTGACTCTAACGGGTCAGGTCTATATGTTGGTGCTAATTCAGGGGAAGCCAGTGAAGTGCCTCAGTGGAGATGGAATTTTTGATGAGTGGTGGGTAGTGTGGTTTCATAATGTGGAGAATGTACATTAGGAATGGAGATGGTCAAGAATACCCACTATATTGCTTTGAGGTTGTACATGGCATGCAAAACAATGACTCAGGATCACAGACAGCTTGAATCTGAAAGGAACACGTATTGGATGCATGGTGATGCAACTGTCCTAAGTGCAAAGGAGAAATAGAAAGCTTGTGAATTCTCTTGTCAGTACTTCTTTATTTCAGAGCCCTGCCTGGAGTGGATCATAGAAGCAGTAAGAGGAGCATCCTTGTTCTCCTGGTTGCTGTCTGATCATATTTACTACTTACAGACTTGCAGAATGGCAGCCCCACATCTGCCCACTATATGTGGTGAGTTCCTAGGGTAGATTCACTTTACCAGGATTAAGTGGGCACAGAATAAGGGAGTTGAGTAGCCACAGGGGACTGGGAAGAAGGAGCTGAAATGAAAGGAGGTGGGTATGGAGCTCTATGAACACTTGGTGCCCCAGAATTTGCTCATGTGGGATTCAGTGCCCTTTGGGATTTTAGAGGAAGGGCATATGTGCGTGGTGGGGAGAGGGAAGAAAATTTCGGGGTGGCACCTCCTTATCCCATCCATTTGTTTTATAAAGCTGGGAAAGGTAACAACTCAACCTTTCTGACTTTCAACTTCCCTTGCTAGGAAAGTTGAGACTATGTATGTGCCTAGAAACTCATGTCACCCTCTCCTCTAGCTCTGCCTGCCCTAGACCCTTCCTGTGCCCATGAGAGGATCACAGAGATGGAAAACTTCCACTCTGGGTTACAAGTGAGTCATAATTTTTTTTCTTTCTCCTAAAATACATTCCTGTCCCCTGGGGTGAATGCATCTCCTTCCAGTACTCTGGAACCTCATAACCCATCCTGCATTTTGAAACTTCTGATGGTGGTTAAGGGGCTTACAAAAAAAAATTCTTCTACTACCTTACTACTTACAGGGTTTTTTCAGGCATCTCTCCTGCTTAGTGCTGTTAGTAAAAGAAGTAAAATGTAAAAGAAGGATATAAGACTGTCTTAGCCTCAAAAATGTATGGCCACTCTGTGGGAAATAATTTTTTCATTTAGGAAGTATTTCTCTCATTCTTGCAATGTGTTCAGGTCTCTGATTAACCCTGCAGATAGAAGAGAGTGCGATTATGAAAGCTTTCAGGCTAGGAGTGGAGAGATACATTTCATCATGTGTTAGAGAGGCCTTAAATTCTTGAGGCTGGTTGAAATTCCTTAAGGCGTGAGCATGAGTAGAGAAGGAAGGATTCTGAGAACTGAATCCTGGGTTAAATGAAGAGCCCTCATCAGAATCTTGAATTTACTGTGAAACAGGTCTTTCATTTCCAGTACTATTATGCATGATCCTCTCCCCAGGAACATTGGTGGGGTTGGTGGCTGGTTGAGACAGAATGTGTTGTCATTTTAGAACTCAATAACCTTTGAGGATGTGGCCATGGACTTCACCCAGGAGGAGTGGGCATTGCTGAATTCATCTCAGAGAAAACTGTACAGAGATGTGATGCTAGAGAACTATAGAAACTTGGTTTCACTGGGTAAGACTAACAGAATCCCTTGATTTATTTACTGAATTTGAGCATGGATTTCTTGGGTGAGTAAGACCCAATCAACTTGTGATACAGCCTATAGGAGTTTTTTTGTAGGCTTTTACTTTTAAGAAAAATTGCCATATTGAGACATAATTCACATACCATAATTTACTCATTTGAAGTGTACAAAACCATGGGGTTTTTTTCTAGTATATTCATATAGCTGTGCAACCGTCACCACTGTCTAATTCCATAACATTTTTGTTGCTCCACCTACAGGGTGTTTCATTCCTCCCTGCCTGCAGCCCCTGGCAACAACTAATCTACTTTCCTTTTCTACAGGTTTCCCTATTCAGCATTTCATATTAATGGAATCATACCAAATGTGGTCTTTTGTGACTTATCTTTTCACTTAGCATAATGTTTTCAAGGTTCATCCTTGTTGTAGCATATGTCAGTACTTACATCCTGTTCACTGCTGAATAATATTCTCTAGCACAGATATACAACATTTTGTTCAGCCATTCATCAGTTGATGGACATTTGGCTTTTGACACTTGCTGTTGTGAATAATGCTGCTACAAACACTCACATACAAGTTTTTGTGTGGACATATGTTGTCCCTTATCTTGGGTATATGCCTAAGAGTAAAATTGCTGGGTCATTTGGTAACTTTATACTTAACATTTTGAGGAACTGCCAAACTGTTTTCCAAACTGGCTGTATCATTTTACATTCCCTTCAGCAATGTATGCAGGTTCCAAATTCTCCACATTCTTACCAACACTTATTTCCTGTCTTTTTGTTTTTTTGCGGTACGCAGGCCTCTCACTGTTGTGGCCTCCAGTTGCGGAGCACAGGCTCTGGACGCGCAGGCTTCGGATGCACAGGCTCCAGACGCGCAGGCTTGGCGGCCATGGCTCACGGGCCCAGCCACTCCGCGGCATGTGGGATCTTCCCGGACCGGGGCACGAACCCGTGTCCCCTGCATTGGCAGGCGGACTCTCAACCACTGCGCCACCAGGGAAGCCTGGGATGGGAATATTCTTAAATTAAAATGTCACAGATCCTGTTCTCTTACCAAGGTTCAGTAATTTCTCTTGGAAAGACAATTTTTCATTTATGGAAAGTTGATCTCTGAAATGCTTTACTTTTGCTTTCTCTGTCAGAATTTTGTCCTTTTGCTGCTTATAAAGTCACAACTGCCTATCTTCAGAACCTCAGAGAACAAAGTTGTTGTCACAGTTTGATGGTAGTTTTTGTTGTATACTGCATGGTCCTCTCATATGTATCTTTCCCCATAATAGGACATCAACTCAGCAAGCCTCCTCTCATCACCCAGATGGAGCAGGAAGATGAAATGGAGATAGTAGAGAGAAGAATTCACCAAGACACCTGTTCGGGTGAGCACCAGGCATATATGAATGTCTTACCTACAAGATCTGTTCCCTGTGCTAAACATCCCACCATTTTATACTCTAGGAACTTGAGGTTATGTTTCCCATTTGTTTCAGATTGGGTTGGGGCATTACCTGCTTTTTGTCAGCATACTGTCACCATGTCTTTTACAAAACTTTTTCCCACTTTGTTCAGATGAGCTGATTCTCCTTAAAACCAAACAACAACAGCAAAAACGAGGTATTTTGGAGAAATATACGCTCAATGGCAAGAAGGTAAGAGTCACATGGGATAATTTCTTGTCCTCACATTAGAAGTCCAGAATTCTATAAGATAGAAAAGGACTAGAGGGTAATATGAGTGATATCACACTCATTTCACCAACAGAAAGCAGAAGATTCTCTAAGTATTCATTTGAAGGAAACTCATAACTTAGTTCCAAAAATGGTTACAGAGAATCTCCAAGGTAAATAATTGCATAATGGAATTAGTTGTTAAATGTTTAAGATACTCACTTAAGGCAATTTTATCTTAAATCTGTTGAAGAGACTCCAGTGAAGCCATTTGGTAGAGCAATCAGCTTATTCAAGCTGATAAACTCAGTCAGAAACTGCATATGCACTAAGAAAATGTGAAACTCTCATGCTAATAAAGTGCTCATGAGATGTATCAGAATTTCTGTCGGGGGAGATTCTCAGTCATGAACATGATAAATCCTGTGATTGTAACTCATATTTTAATCAATAGGAACAAACTCTTGGAGGCAGTCCCATTCAATGCAGTGAAATTGTTGAAGCCTTGAGTGTGAAATTTAACATTACTCAGAATAAAATTTACCCTAGCAAGAAACCCCATCGATACCTTGACTCTGCAAAAGCCCTTAGAGATTCTTCACGTCTTAAGCCATCTGAGGGAATTCTTCCTCGGGAAAAATCTTATGAATGTAAAAAGGACGAGAATGCCTTCCTCAGGAGTTCTAACTTAGCTGGGCACAAGAGACAACATACAGAAGAGACATCCCATGAACGCAGTGACTTGGGGAAAGTCGTAAATTCAATCTCACACCTTAAGAAGGATGAAAAAACTCACTCTAGAGAGAAGCCTTTTGAGTGTAATCAGTGTGGTAAAGTATTACAGAGCCATTCATCCGTCAAGTTGCACATGAGAATCCACACTGGAGAAAAACCGTTTAAGTGTGATCAGTGTGGGAAAGCCTACAGCTCAAGCTCTTACCTTACGCGTCACAAGAGAATTCATACCGGGGAGAAGCCCTATGAGTGCCGTGACTGTGGAAAAACCTTCCGAGATAGCTCACTTCTCAGACAACACTCAGGGACTCATTCAGGAGAAAAACCCTACAAATGTGATCAATGCACCAAAACCTTCAGCAGAAGCTATAGGCTTGCCATACACCAGATAACACATACTGGAGAGAAACCCTATACGTGCAATGACTGTGGGAAAACTTTCAGTATTCTTCCATATTTTAAAAGACATGAGAGAATCCACACTGGAGAGAAATCCATTGAATGTAGCCATTGTGGTAAAGCCCTGAGTAGTAAGTCATCTCTTAAGGTACACCTGCGGATACATACTGGAGAGAAACCTTTCAAGTGTGATCAGTGTGGGAAAGCTTTTAGGCTGAGCTCCAACCTTATCACGCACAAGAAAATTCATACTGGAGAGAAACCCTGTAAGTGCAATGACTGTGGGAAGGCTTTCAGGGATCGTTCATGTCTTAAAGAACATGTGAGAATTCACACTGGAGAAAAACCCTTTACATGTAATCAGTGTGGAAAAGACTTCAGAGTGAAATCTTTCCTTATTTTGCACAAGAAAATTCACATGAAAATGAAACATGAATGTAAGGAATGTGGGAAAACCTTCCCTGGTCTCTTATCTTATAGGAGGCATATGAAAATCCATACCAGGGACGAGAAACCTTTTAAGTGCAGTGAGTGTGGAAAAGCTTTTAGCAGGCATGTGTCCCTTACAGTACACATGAGAACTCACACTGGAGAGAAACCCTACGAGTGTAATCATTGTGGAAAATCCTTTAGTGTAAAGTGTAATCTCAATGTGCACAAAAGAATACATACTAAAGAAAAACCCTATAAATGCAGTGTCTGTGGGCAAGGTTTCAGTAAATCCTTACCCCTTCGGCGTCATGAGAGAACTCATGCTCAGTAAATCCCCTTTTAATGACATCCATGTAAAGTAGCTTTCAGTGAACTCTCAATCTTTAAGGCATACAACCAAATGCTAAGTGAAAAGAACTGGTTGTGAAGAATGTGAGAAAGCCTCTAAGTAATGCATATATGGAAGAAACCTAAGTTATGCAATGACTGTGAGAAATCCTTTATTCATTCATTATCCCTTAGAAGATATGTGATAACGCTGAAGGGAAAATGTTTTAATATCTTCAAGACTTGTTACTTGGACTTCCCTGGTGGCGCAGTGGTTGAGAGTCCGCCTACCGATGCAGGGGACACAGGTTCATGCCCCAGTCCTGGAGGATCCCACATGCTGTGGAGCGGCTGGGCCAGTGAGCCATGGCCGCTGAGCCTGCGCGTCCGGAGCGTGTGCTCCGCAACGGGAGAGGCTACAACAGTGAGAGGCCCGAGTACCGCCAAAAAAAAAAAGAGACTTGTTACTTGAGAAAAATAAACACCTAATGTTTTAAGCCAACATGTTTTCCGTGTGTTTGTTCCTTTGTTTTGTGTGTGTGGTGGTGGTAGGGAGGTTTTTTGTTTTTCTTTTTTCACTCCTAATTGACTAGTCACTAAACAACAGAGTCCACAGATGGTCAGTTTTTAAAAATAAAGTTTTATATATGGTAACAAAAGTGAAAAATTATTTGGTATAGGGATGTATGTTTAATAGAAGTTTACCTATTGGATAAAGCTCTTAAGTTGTGCTTACAAATTATCTGTGTACCTCTATATTTCATGTGTCCTAACCTACCATTGCCTGCACAAAGTCTGTACCTTCCCATGAAGATTGCAGATGGTGAAATTCTCCTTGGAATTCTGAACTTTCTCCAACACATTTTGTTTACATTTAACATGTAGAAGAATGTACAATTGCATGAATTTTTACAAGGTAGAACACTTCTATATTAACTACACTCTGGTTAAGATATAGAATATTAGGGCTTCCCTGGTGGCGCAGTGGTTGAGAGTCTGCCTGCTGATGCAGGGGACACGGGTTCGTGCCCCGGTCCAGGAAGATCCCACATGCCGCAGAGCAGCTGGGCCCGTGAGCCATGGCCGCTGAGCCTGTACGTCCGGAGCCTGTGCTCCGCAAGGGGAGAGGCCATGATAGTGAGAGGTCCGCGTACAACAACAACAAAAAAAAGATATAGAATATTATAGGCACCTGAGAATCATTCTTTAATGCTCTTTCCATTACTAATCACTCTGATTCCTACCACCAGAATGTAGGTACTCTATGGAATCATGTCTTTAATTTTTTAAGTCAAACTATAGTTGATTTACAACGTTGTGTTCGTTTCTGGTGTACAGTAAAGTGATTCAGTTATAGGTATATACACATATTCTTTTTCATATTCTTTTCCATTATGGTTTATTATAGGATATTGAATATAGTTCCCTGTGCTGTACAGTAGGATGTGGGACTTTGTTGTTTATCTATTTTATATATAGTAGTTTGTATCTGCTAATCCCAAACTCCTAATTTATCCCTTCCTCACCCCTTTTCCCTTTGGTAACCATGAGTTTGTTTTCTATGTCTGTGAGTCCGTTTATGTTACCTAAATAAGTTCATTTGTGTCTTTTTTTTTTGGCCACGCTGCGAGGCTTGCAGAATCTTAGTTCCCCGACCAGGGATCGAACCTGGGCCCTGGCAGTGAGTGCTGAGTCCTAACCACTGGACTGCCAGGGAATTCCCTGGAGTCATGTATTTTAAAACAACTTTATTGAGATATAATTCACATACCACAAAAGTTCACCCATTCGAAGTGTAAAATTCAGTGATTTTTAGTGTATTTAAGGTTATGTGCACTCTGTGCCTGATACCGTATGGTCTCATTTGTGCCTGGCTTCTTCTGCTCAACGTTACATTTTCGAGATTGATTTTTGCTGTTGCATTTAGCAGGAGTTTATTTTCATTGTTGCATAGTTTTCTATAGAATGAATATGCACACTTTATCATTCAACTGTTTTGAACATTTTATCTGTTTATAGCTGGGATATTTTACAAATGGCTCTGCCACAAACATTATTGTACATGTTTTTTGATTCACAATTGTACATAATTTTGTTGGGTATGTGTTAAGGAGTGCGTATTTATTCAAAACTACCAAACAATTTTCCAAAGTAGTTGCACCAATTTACATTCCCAGTCTCTTGCCAATATTCCACATTGTCTTTTCAGTTTGGCCATTTTAATGAGTGTGGAGTGCCATATTTTGATTTTTAAAATTTTATATTGAACTACTTTTACACTTAGAGAAAAGTTGCAATAATAGGGAGTTGCTGTATATCCCTCAGGGTTTCTCAGTATTGATGCAATCAGTTTATCAGTCACTTCCTTTATGATTAGTGTTTTTTGTGCTTTTTTTTTTTTTTTTCTCGCGGCACGCGGACCTCCCACTGCCGTGGCCTCCCCCCCCCGCGTGGAGCACAGGCTCCGGACGCGCAGGCCCAGCGGCCATGGCTCACGGGCCCGCCGCTCCGCAGCATGTGGGATCCTCCCGGACCGGGGCACGAACCCACGTCCCCTGCATCGGCAGGCGGACTCTCAACCACTGCGCCACCAGGGAAGCCCCTTTTTTGTGCTTTCTTTAAGATTGTTGGTTTATGTCTATTTTTCAGGCAACCTCGAAAAGCCTGCCCAAGTAACTAGGAAATTGGTTTCCTTGCTACCTCTTTCCTACTAACTTTATTCATGTAGGAACTTTAATTAAGAAAGGAGAAAATTTTCTTAAGTTACTGTGTGACAATGATCCCATGATACATTCCCTGCATCCCTGAGTCTCTGTCCCTATGGGGACTTAAACCACTCTTCCCTAGTCCTTTAGTGATAATCTCTGGCTCAGAGAAGGCTGGGAGTTGGTCTTAGGAGGAGGCCATCAGGTCCCTTAAGGTTAGACCTGAGAATCCAATAATGCGATACCCTGGATGTGAGAGGAAACATGGGAAGAAAATGACATATACCTGTCTGTCCTCTCAGGGTCAGGAAGTCAGCAATGCAGGAGCTCTCCCTTCTAGCATCTGTGTTCCTTAAGGCTATAAGCTGCCTGGGGGAAGTAATGACAGTACACATTTGGCTAATGAGGAGCTTTGGAAACTGAGCCCCCAGGCCATAGAGACTGCATATAGTCTATCTGTGACCACTCAACAGCCCTACTCAGGTCAGGAAAGAGCATACTGGAGTCTCCTGAGATGATCCCTTTTGCCCAGCATTCAGTTGCCTTACTTGGTGCATCTGCCCTTCCTGGGGACAGATTTTCCATCCCCATCCTTCAATATCCAGAGGAAAGGTGAATGAGTACATTGATGGCTGCAAGGTAATCTGAAGTGCCCAATAAATGCAGTGAGAAATCGAACAGTTTATTTTTTTAACCAGCCTATCTGGAGGACATCCAAGAGGTAAGATAAAGTTCAGTGGAATTACAAGTGAGATGACAAGTTTTTGACGTTCTTGGTATATTTACTTTTCCACATTCATCCTATTTGCAATCAGCTTTCATCATTTCTGGCTCCTATTCTGTCTTCTAAATCCAAGGGACTCCTTCCCCAGCTGAGTATGAATTAGCCTCTTCAGAAATCTGGCAGATGTTTTTACAATTCTCTGGTTTCCCTCATTTATTTGGTAGTGAGTGGGGCTGGAGTGACGTGAGTTTGGCTTCTCAATTTTCCCAGTCCTCATTCCAGATTTCACCTTTAGAGAACTCAATCAAGTCTTGTCCTTATCTCTTGCTTCTGAGGACTCTGGGAGAGGACGTTGAGTCTACTGTTTAGTCTTTCTTTGAAAACCTCCAAACAAAACATTACAAAATATTTTAAACCATGAGAACTGCACAGCAAGCAGTAAAATAAACAGCCATGCAACCACCTTCCAGAATTAATGCCAAGCTTTTGCCATATTAGCTTCAGCCACCTTTAAAAGATTGTGACGAAGGCAGACATCATTACAGAGCATGCTCGGTGCTCAGAAGAAAACCACCAGGACAGAAGTCCAGAGCCATGAGCTTACAGAGTAAGCAGGGTCTCAGTGCAGTCACAGGAAAACTTACATGTGTGTTGGAGCACATGGGCATGTGAACCTGCCTTTTCAACTATAAGTTGTATGAAATGTAGGTGTAGGTCAAGTATTTTTCTTTTGGCTGCGTTGGGTCTTTTTAGCTGCGCGTGGGCTTTCTCTAGTTGTGGCACGCGGGGGCTACTCTGTTGCACTGCGCAGGCTTCTCATTGTGGTGGCTTCTCGCTGCAGAGCACGGCTTCTAGGCACGCGGACTTCAGTAGCTGCGGCGTGCGGGCTCACTAGTTGTGGTGCACGGGCTTAGTTGCTCCCGCGGCATGTGGAATCTTCCCGGACCAGGGCTCGAACCCTTGTCCCCTGCATTGGAAGGCGGATTCTTAACCACTGCACCACCAGGGAAGTCCCAGTAGCTTACTCTTGACATTTTCTTTCTTTTTTTAAAAATTGAGATATAATTGACATAGAACATTGTATTAGTTTTAGGTTACAATATAATGATTTATGTATCTATTGCAAGATGATGGGCAAAGAACAGCTTTCATGTCAAAGTTGAGGGAGATATGAGGCTGCTGAGTTCATTTCAGAAGGACTGCAGAGGCAAGCTGAGGAGACTTTCACTGGCCAAAAGACAATTTGAGAATTAATATAAATAATAACTGCAGTGTATTGAAATATATCAAATGCATTTAAAATCCAGGAGTTCATGATGACAACATTTATCGTTGGATAATGCTGAAAACCAATTATTTTAAAAAGTGATGAACACAGGAATCAAGAAGTAGTCTTTCTTATAAGAACTCAATTTCTTATAAGAAATAAATCTATTTTTTACAAAATATTTATTTAGTTATTTGGCTACGCCAGGTCTTAGATACAGCACGAGGGATCTTCATTGTCAGTGCGGGATCTTTAGCTGCGGCATGTGGGATCTAGTTTCCTGACCAGGGATTGAACCCGGGCATCCTGTGTTGGGAGAGTGGAGTCTTAGCCACTAAGACGACCAGGGAACTCCCAGAAATCCACCTATTTAATTCGGGAAATTTCATCTTTATGGAAGTATTTCAGCCAATAACTGAAAAAAGAATTAAAATGTCAGCATTTTGTAACTCCTGGTGAATTAATAGATCCAGGCAATAATTATTACAAGAAGACAAATAGGCAATATGTTCTTCCTCATTAATATATTTAAGGATGCCAAAAATTGAACCTAAATTTAATCAAGATTCTAGACTAGAAGTAGGCACATTTTTTTCAGTAAAGAGCTAAATAGTAAATGTTTTAGGTTGTGTGGGCTATACGGTCTCTGTCACAAGTATTCGCAGCTCAGACGTTGTAGCGGGGAAGCTGCCGTGGACCATAAATAAACGAATGGCTGTGTTTCAGTAAACCTTTATTTACTGAAACAAGCAGCAGGCAGAATTTTGTCCACAGACTGCATTTTCCCAAACTGTATTCTAGAATACAGTCTTAATAATTTTATTCTGGAGGTATTTGCTTGGAGGCATCTTAAGGGAGAAAACAACATTCCATGACTATTTTCCTGTGAGTACATAACCCTACTTGACAAAGAATAGATGGACTATAAAAGCTTGGGACAGGGCTTCCCTGGTGGCGCAGTGGTTGGGAGTCCGCCTGCCGATGCAGGGGATACGGGTTCGTGCCCCGGTCCGGGAGGATCCCACGTGCCGCGGAGCGGCTGGGCCCGTGAACCATGGCCGCTGGGCCTGCGCGTCCGGAGCCTGTGCTCCGCAACGGGAGAGGCCGCAACAGTGAGAGGCCCGCGTACCATCAAAAAAAAAAAAAAAAAAAGCTTGGGACAGGGGGTGATGTGGGGCGAAGCTTTATGGGAATGTAAAGCAAGAAAAGGAGAGGAAAGAAGAGGGGAGAGAAGGAAGCAGGAGAAAAGACCTGTAACTGATTGGTTTCAAAATATGGACAAGATTAAGGAAGTTTCTCTGAAGTTTTGTTTTCTTGTCACCATCTTTCTAACAGACCCATTGACAACGTGAAACCCTGAAACCTCTCTGATACTGCAGAATTCCTCCTCCTGGGACTGTCAGGGGATCCAGAACTGCAGCCCCTCCTATTCTGCCTCTTCCTGTCCATATACGTGGTCACTGTGCTTGGTAACTTGCTCATCATCCCACCTGCACACTCCCATGTACTTCTTCCTCTCTAATCTGTCTTTCGTTGACATCTGTTTCACCACCACCACAATCCCAAAGATGCTAGTGAACATCCAGACACAGAGCAAATCTGCCAGTTACACAGGATTCCTCACCCAAATCTGCTTTGTCTTGACTTTTGCTGGACTGAAAACTGGAATTCTGGTCATGATGGCCTATGATCGATTTGTGGCCATCTGTCACCCACTGAGGTACAGTGTCATCATGAAGCTCAAGCTCTGCAGGCTGCTGGTTCTGATCTCCTTTGTTAGTGTTGTGGATGCCCTGCTCCACACTTTGATGGCACTGCGGCTGTCCTTTTGCACAGAACTAAAAATTCCCTTCTTTTTCTGTGAACTAGCTCATATTCTCAATCTCGCCTGTTCTGATGTCCTCATCAATAATGTCCTCGTGTATTTAGTGACCAGCCTGTTGGGCGTTATTCCTCTCTCTGGGATAATTTTCTCTTATACTCGAATTGTCTCCTCTGTCCTGAAAATCCCGTCAGCTGGTGGAAAGGATAAGGCATTTTCCATCTGTGGGTCACACATAATAGTCGTTTCCTTGTTTTACGGGACAGGTTTTGGGGTGTACTTTAGCTCTGCAGCCACTCACTCCTCCAAGAAGAGTGCAGTAGTATCAGTGATGTACACTGTGGTCACCCCTATGATGAACCCCTTTATCTGTAGTCTGAGGAGCAAGGCTATGATGGGGGCTTTGAGGAAACTCATCTCTAGAATATCATCTTTCCATTGATTTCCACTTGCTTTAGGCTTAACACTGCTGGAATATAACACAGAGAAATAAATTAAGGAGAGGTCCAGCAAGTCTGACCACCTTCTTGAAATACTTAAGACAGATATCAGATGGTTAAGGGTGAGAATTTGTTTTTAATTAAAGAAAATTTTTGGTGTTTCTTTTTTATTTTATTTTTATATTTCTGGGGGGTGAGAATTTTGGAATCAGACCACCTGGATTTGAATCCTACCTCTGCTAAACAGTAGCTATGCGACCTGTGACAGTTTACTTGAACCCTCTAAGCTCAGTTTCCTCATCTACAAAATTGGCATAATTGTATTTACAATTTTGGAAGATTTGAGACACTTCGATTCTCTCAGTGAGAATACATGCGTGCTTTCAGCAATAATAAGGCAAAAGTCTCGACTCTCATAGGGAAATGATAAACGATCACTTTATCATCTTTTCTAACAATGACTTTAGAGGTCAGATAGGTCTAGGCACAAAAACACAGGGCTGCATTTCATTCTGCCTAAGCCTTCCTCCTAAGGCTGCTCCCATGATGGTCATCAATGCCTATAGCTGTGCAGGGACACTACAGACACAATAACCAGAAACAGAAGACTGGCTGCCTCTCCTTAGGTCTCTTTGCAATGCAGAAAGAATCTTTCCAAGGAGACACCCAAAAGACATTGTTTTTATTATCAGCCTGATTTGGGACATATGTCCTGTATTAGTTTCCTATTGTCATTGTGACACATTACCACATTACCACAAGTTTGGTATCCTAAAACAACACAAATGTATTCTCTTGCAGTCCTGGAACTCAGAAGCCTGAAATCAGCTACACTGGTCAAAGTGTTGGGCTCCTTTTGAAAGCTCTAAGAAAAGAATGAAATGTGGAGTTATTGTTTTTCGTTTGTTTGTTTGTTTTTGGCTGTGCACATCATGGCTTGTGGGATTTTAATTCTGTGACCAGGGATTGAACCCAGGCCAAGGCAGTGAAAGCGCTGAGTCCTAATCACTGGACTGCCAGGGCATTCCCCGGAGTTACTGTTGAATGCGTAAAGAATTTCTGTTCAGGGTGATGAAAAAGTTCAGGAGATGGTTAATGGTGGTGGTCCCACAACATTGTGAATGTTCTTAGTGCCATGGAATTGAACACTTTAAATGGCTGAAATGATAAATTTTATATCTATTTCACCACAATTTAAAAAAATCAAAAAAAGGGAATTGAAACTGATAAATAACATCATTCTCTCTGGACAAAAATGAACAAAAATCATTCCAATGTTAAGCAAAAGTCAAAGTGATTAAATATTTTGGAAGACAATATGCAAAGATATTTTTATGACCTCAGAGGAGTTGAGCACCTGGGAGACTAATACAATCCAAAAGGTAAAGACAGAGGAATTTAAGCACTTTAAAAATAAGCCACTAGGGCTTCCCTGGTGGCGCAGTGGTTGAGAGTCCGCCTGCCGATGCAGGGGACACGGGTTCGTACCCTGGTCCGGGAAGATCCCACATGCCGCGGAGCGGCTGGGCCCGTGAGCCATGGCCGCTGAGCCTGCGCATCCAGAGCCTGTTGCTCCGCAACGGGAGAGGCCACAACAGTGAGAGGCCCCCGTAATGCAAAAAAAAAAAAAAAAAAAAAGCCACTAATAAAAAAGTTAATACAGAAAAAAAAAAGCCACAAACAATTTTCGAGAATGAAAATTCAGAATTATTCTTTCAATATAATGAAGAAAAAAGCAGGGCAAATAAACTTCCAATGAAATATCTCCACATGTGACCTTATTCACTCCATCAATATCAACGTGCTTTGATTACTCAGTACGGAAATAAACAACTTTTAATATATTCCGGCACTCTCAAAAATCAATCCTTCTCACCCTCTCCCCTGTAGCCCCCAGTCTACTTTCTGCCCTTATGAAGTTGCCTATTCTATGTACCTTATAACTGAAATCATACAATATTTGTCCTTTTTTGTCTGGCTTATTTCACAGAGCATAATGTTTTTAGGGTTTATACATGTTGTAATGTGTCAGAATTTCATTCCTTCTTATATGGCTGAAATGAATGAGTAAATAAATAACTTCATAACCTACAATTATAACCAGGCTTCCTGATATCATTGATTGCATAGATATGCCACTGGTTGTATCTAAAAAAAGAATACTAGAGTCCAGTTAGAGAAGAATGGTTTGTCCACATTTGCATTGTATGTGAAATACATGTGAACAGAAAGAGGTGGAGCAGTGAATGATGAACACCTGGCTTCACAGCATCAGGGAATCAACCACCCTGAATTTTTCCATTATACCTTCTTGGCCTTTAAGGATTTGCACTGCACTGGCATCAGAATGATGATGAAATTGTTTGGCTAATGAGGAGCTTTGGATATTGGTCCTCCAGAGGTACAGAGACTACAAATTGTGAAAACCGCACTCAACAGCATTTCCCCGGTAAAGAAACAGCACACCTGTACCTCCTCCTGGAGATAAGCCTTCTTGCCCAGGAGCCTGGAGCTTCACTCAGTCCCTCTCCTCTTATAGAACTTTAGTCTCCATCACTGAACATCTAGCAGAGATGCATCATTGCATCTCTAGGAGAGATTCCATCATTGCACAGTGAAGTCATCCAGGTAGCAAAATGTCCCTTTGTTAATGTTTGGAAATCAGGGCAGGTGTTTTACTACAAGTTTATCCAGGGGAAACTGTGAGGAAAGGACATGCATAAAATGATTAGAACCAAGGCATTCATTTACCTCATGCCTGTCTCCCATCTTGACGTGTTCCCTCGTACCTTTCCCGAAATCCTCAAAGAGCTCTCATTCTGTCAGTCTCCTACTCTCTCTCCACAATGGCAAAGAACATGTTCATTTACAAACATGGTGATTGTTTTCAACTTGGCGGGCATTTAACTTCATTTCTGTAGTGGTTTCGGGGAGGAGGCTTGGGCAGTTTTACTGTATCTTCCAGTTCTGTGTTTTTAACACAGCTCGGTGTTATCTCTGTTGCCAAGCTGTGAGGTCTCTGAGAAAGGAGGTGGCAATCCAGTTAGATTCATCAGCCTGACCACCTGTTTCTCCTAATAAAGTTACCAAATGTTATAAATAATCAGAACATCATAGTGTAATTTTTAAAATGACCATTCCTAGATCCTTTCGAGAATGAACAAATGTTGACACACTGCTTTATTAACTTCAGGTCTTTTTTCAAAATAACAAAATAACAAGCGTATGGAAAGCATCCCTCCATTCCATTACTTCCCTTCCCAAACTGGTGTTTGCCTCTGGTGATACTCCTGCTGCTGGACTAGGGACCACATCTTTTCCATCAGATCTATCAACAATATGGAACCCAGAAACCAAACAGATGTTTCAGAATTTCTTCTCGTGAGACTGACAGAGGATCCAGAACTGAAGACCACTTTCTCCAAACTGTTCCTGTCCGTGTACGTGATCACCATCCTGGGAAACCTTCTCATCATCTAGGCTGTCATCTCTGACTTCCAACTCCACACTCCCATGTACTTCTTTCTCTCCAGTCTGTCCTTTACTGACGTCTGTTTCAGCACCACCATGATCCCAAAGATCCTGGAGAACATCCAAGCACAGAATCAGAGCATCACTTGTAGAGGCTGCCTCACCCAGATCAGCTTTGTTCCGACTTTTGTTTGTTGGGAAAACTTTCTCCTTTTAGTTATGGCCTACGATCGTTATGTGGCTATTTGTCACCCACTAAGATACACAGTCAGCTTGAACCCCTGCCTCTGTGTTCAACTGATTCTACTCTCCTTGTTCATTAGCATTGCAGATGTCCTGCTCCATAGTCTGACGGTGCTACAACTGTCCTTTTGCACAGACCTGGAAATCTCCCTCTTCTGTGAAATTGTTCAGGTCATCAAACTTGCATGTTCTGATACCCTCATCAATAACATCCTGATATATTTTGCAGCTAGCATATTTGCTAGTGTTCCTCTTTCTGGAATCATTTTCTCTTAGATTCAAATTGTTTCCTCCATTTTGAAAATGCCATCATCAGGCAGAAAGTAGAAAGCTTTTTCTACCTGTGGGTCTCACCTCTCAGTTGTTTCCTTTTTCTATGGGACAGCTTTGGGGGTGTGCATTAGTTCGGCAGTTACTGACTCTTCCAGGAAGACTGCAGTGGCTTCACTGATGTACAGTGTGGTCACTCGTATGATGCACCCCTTCGTCTACAGCCTGAGGAACAGAGACGTGAAGGGAGTTTTGAGGAAACTTATTGGTAGAGTATTTCTTTTCTGTGATTGTGTCATCCGATTTGGGATGGGTTCACTAGAATGAATCAAAGTAAAAGGAATACTGATGAGCTAGCACGCCTGACTCTTTCATCAGTAGGTTCTTTGATAAATAGATAACATGATGGCTAAGTGCATTTTAACTTAGGGTTAAAACCTGAAGTGCTCTTTTTTTTTTTTTTTTTTCTTTAGCACTGTGATTTTTGACACATGATTTCCATTCTCTAAGAAAAGTTTCTTCAGTTAAGGTCTATGGAAGCTGAATCTGAGGCAGAGGTTCATGGTATAGTAATTTTGTGGGGAATGTTCTGAGCACAAGGGAAGTGGGAAAAGGTGGATAGGTCAAGGAAATGATTTAAAGAAGTCTGTGGTCATGCAGAAGTAGATTCTGCTTGATTCTCTGGGTAGCACCGTGTGAAGTGCACCCCAGAGTTAAGCCTACTGTGGGACGTAGTGGTTGATCTTTCATACCCCAGATCAGGAGTCCTTGAGACTGGTCACTGGTAAATTGTACATGTGTGGGGCAACATTAGCAACCAGAACGCTCAGCTTTATTTTGTATACAAGTTTTTGTGATTAGATTATCTCAGTAGTTTGAAATGATTGTGTGATGTTTGAAATTGATCAGTGAGGAAGACTTTCTTCCTAATAAGAGAAATTAATCCTGAGTCTAATATGTGCAAACAATAAAGATATCTTCATTACAAGGATCTCAGAGGTAGAAAATGCACAGGAAAGTAGAAAATGCACAGGAAAATGCACAGTTCATGCCTCCATGAAGTGGCTTCATGCTGGGGCTGATTCCCCTCATGGACCCAGATGGCTTCACAGATGCAGGTATCATATCTAGACATGATTCCCAGAGGGAAAAAACCCAAATAACAAAAAACCCTGACTGACCTTCCCTGGGTCTGAGGTTAATTGAGGGACTATTTATAATGGATATTTCCGTGGCATCATCCATAAGGTATTACCTTCAATCTTATCACTGGGAATAGGATCATATGCCACCTACTTAATCTAATTCCTGGTATAGGGGAAATGATCACTATGAGAACCTTGCTCTTATCATATGTAGTGTAATTACTGGACAAAAACAGGACAATGCTTCAATAAAATTTAACTAGTATTGCTGTGTTCCGTATCTTGCATATCTTCTTAACTCTTATAATCCTATTGTCTTCACATAACTTTATCACTTGCTTCAGCAGTTAGATTTGTTTTCATTTATTGTTATGTTTATCAGCCTTTTCCCTTGGTGTGAATAATATGATAAAATAAATATTTGTTAGGTAAGCAGGGCAAAGTTTGGTAATCTTCTGGCATTGTTTTTCCTTTGAAATCTTCTCATTGGCTTTTTTTTTTGAATTTTATTTTATCTTTTTTATACAGCAGGTTCTTATTCGTTATCTATTTTATACATATTAGTGTATATAAATCAATCCCAATCTCCAATTCATCCCACCACCGCCATCACCACCCCCACTTTCCCCCCTTGGTGTCCATATGTTGGTTCTCTACATCTGTGTCTCTATTTCTGCCTTGCAAACCAGTTTTCTAGATTCCACATATACACGTTACTATACGATATTTGTTTTTCTCATTCTTTTTTTTAACATCTTTATTGGAGCATAATTGCTTTACAATGGTGTGTTAGTTTCTGCTGTATAACAAAGTGAATCAGCTATACATATACATATATCCCCATATCTCCTCCCTCTTGCATCTCCCTCCCACCCTCCCTATCCCACCCCTCTAGGTGGTCACAAAGCACCGAGCTGATCTCCCTGTGCTATGCGGTGGTTTCCCACTCCTATCTATTTTACATTTGGTAGTGTATATATAAGTCCATGCCACTCTCTCACTTTGTCCCAGCTTACCCTTCCCCCTCCCGGTGTCCTCAAGTCCATTCTCTACGTCTGTGTCTTTATTCCTGTCCTGCCCCTAGGTTCTTCATAACCTTTTTGTTTTGTTTTGTTTTAGATTCCATATATATGTGTTAGCATACAGTATTTGTTTTTCTCTCTCTGACTTACTTCACTCTGTATGACAGCCTCTAGGTCCATTCAAGTCTCTACAAATGACCCAATTTCGTTCCTTTTTATGGCTGAGTAATATTCCATTGTATATATGTACCACATCCTCTTTATCCATTTGTCTGTTGATGGGCTTCATTGGCTTATTTGTAAGACTGTACCTGAGCTTTTACTTCTCTCCTTAATCATATTTTTTTCCTCAACTTTTTTTTTTATATTTATTTAGTTGCACTGGGTCTTAGTTGCAACACATGGGCTCCTGAGTTGTGGCACGCATGTGGGATCTAGTTCTCTGATCAGGGTTCAAACCCAGGCCCCCTGCATTGGGAGCACGTAGTCTTATCCACTGCACCACCAGGGAAGTCCCTCCTCAGTCATCTTATATTGCTTTGTTTCTTTTTTTTTAATTTAAGTTAAGCATTAAAAAAAATTAATTTATTTTTTGGCTGCATTGGGTCTTTGTTGCTGCGTGGGCTTTCTCTAGTTGTGGAGGGCAGAGGCTTGCCTTATTGTGGAGCATGGGCTCTAGGCACGTGGGCTTCAGTAGTTGTGACATGTGGGCTCAGTAGTTGTGGCTTCTGGACTCTAGAGCGCAGGCTCAGTAGTTGTGGCCCACGGGCTTAGTTGCTCCACGGCATGTGGGATCTTCCCGGATCAGGGCTCGAACCCGTGTCGCCTGCACTTGCAGGCAGATTCTTAACCACTGCACCACCAGGGAAATCCCTATTGCTTTGTTTCTTACACACCTCTAGTGGAGTCCACATAAAGAAACATCCTTGAATAAAATTAATTGTATCATTGATGTCTTAGCAGATTGGGTGCAGACTTAGGGCCTTCATGGAAAATTATTAAATGTGTCTTATTCTATGGAGAACTACTTTCCTTTGACAAGGAGATGTTGAGAATAAGACAAGAGTGTAAGGCCAACTGGCCCGAGGCAGGGGAACGCAATCAGACTCACAGGTTGCATCAGACCAAAACTCTCCGGACCACCCAGTTCCAGAAACTGATCTGGAGACTTTCCGGACCACCCAGTTCCAGGAACTGACCTGGGGACTTTCCACCCGGCCCAGCCTTCCCGCCTTTCGAGGGGCGGGACTAACGGTCCCAAGACTGATGCGACCGGCACCAGATACTGCCACGATACCCGAAAAGACCACCAAATAAGGAATACCCTGCGCCCTCCCGGATTCACCACACCCCTTTCCCTTCTTCCCCTATAAATTCTGCCCAAACCCTCTCCCGGGCGCGACTTCTCTGGCCCCTTTCTCTCGGACCTGTGAACCTCGCCCGGGAGCGTTCCCAAATAAAGCTTGTTTAAGCTCTCCCCGTTTCTTGGTGCCGTTCCTTAGGAAGAGGAGAAAGGGAAGCTGGCAAAATAAGCTGGATCACTTTCCCCAGAAGCACAGAAACAAGAGGCCACCAGTCAGAATCATCTCTGTGGGTGAGGTGAAAACAGTGGAGCTGTCAAGGGAGAGTCAAGAGAGTGGGTGAAGAACTTTCTGTGCACTGGTGGTTGAGGGGTGGTTTTATTTTCAGCACCAACCTGGGAAACAGCTCCCTGCCCGGCATTCCTGTTCACTCTAGTGCAGAGCTTCCTCCATTGATGTCCACAGAACAGCTGCAGAGATGAATCACCTGAGACCTTCGTTCGTACTGAGGTTTCCCTGACCTCCAGCAAGAACCACTGACTTTGAACCTCTGGGGAGACATGTAAGGGATTATAGAACTCTTAATGACTACTTTTGGAGATTCTGATGACCTCTAAATTCTAAGCTGCATGACCCATATTAGAAGAACATGGGAAATATATTTAGAATTAAGAATATGGAAGGGCCTTTCCTCAATTTTACTTGTTAAAATATCAAATACAAAGGAGAGCTTAACACCTATGTGTAGTTCTGCAGGAATAGTAACATAATAAACATGCACATACCTATCCTGAAGTTAAAGCAATGCCGACATTATAGAATGCAACTGTTCTCCCACTTGCATCACCCCCTCCCCTCCAGGGACAAAGAGAATCCTGAATTTTTTTTACTGATCCTTTTCTTTGATGTTCTTCTATTCGTTTAACTCCTATGAATTTGTCATTATTTGGTCACATTTGCACTGTAAAACTGGTAATAGGATTAAATGTCATGTCTTATCACTCCTGTATTTAGGTCTCTGCAATTAATAGATTTTCCTCTTTTCAAAATTTTTTTTTTCTTTTTTTTGTGGTACGCGGGCCTCTCACCGTGTGGCCTCTCTCGTCGCGGAGCACAGGCTCCGGACGCGCAGGCTCAGAGGCCATGGCTCACTTTACCAAATTCATTGATGATCTCTAGTAGTTTTCTGGTAGCATCTTTAGGATTTTCTATGTATAGTATCATGTCATCTGCAAACGGTGACAGTTTAACTCCTTTGACAATTTGGATTCCCTTTATTTCTTTTTCTTCTCTGATTGCCATAGCTAGGACTTCCAAAACTATGTTGAATAAAAGTGGTTATAGTGGGGCTTTCCTGGTGGCGCAGTGGTTGAGAGTCCGCCTGCCGATGCAGGGGACGCGGGTTCGTGCCCCGGTCCGGGAAGATCCCACATGCCACGGAGATGCTAGGCCCGTGAGCCATGGCCGCTGAGGAGCCTGCGCGTCCAGAGCCTGCGCGTCCGGAGCCTCTGCTCCACAACGGGAGAGGCCACAACAGTGAGAGGCCTGCGTACTGCAAAAAAAAAAAAAAAAAAAAAATCCACAAACAACAAATGCTGGAGACAGTGTGGAGAGAAGGGAACCCTCTTACACTGTTGGTGGGAATGTAAACTGGTACAGCCACTGTGGAGAACAGTATGGAGGTTCCCTAAAAAACTAAAAATAGAGCTACCATATGACCCAGCAATCCCGCTCCTGGGCATATATCCAGAGAAAAACATGGTCCAAAAGGATACATGCACCCCAATATTCATTGTAGCACTGTTTACAATAGCCAAGACAAGGAAGCAACCTAAATGTCCATCAACAGAGAAATGGATAAAGATGTGGTGCATATATACAATGGATTATGACTCAGCCATGAAAAAGAATGAAATAATGCCATTTGCAGCAACATGGATGGACCTAAAAATTGTCATATTGAGTGAAGTAAGTCAGACAGAGAAAGAGAAATATCCTATGATATCACTTATATGCAGAATCTAAAAAGAAATGATACAAAGGAACTTATTTACAAACAGAAACAGACTCACAGACTTAGAGAACAAACTTATAATAGTTACCAGGGAGAAAGGCTGGGGGGAAGGGATAGTTAGGGAGTTTGGGAATGACATGTACACACTGCTATATTTAAAATGGATAACCAACAAGGACCTACTGTATCGCACAGGGAACTCTGCTCAATGTCATGTGACAGCCTAGATGGGAAGGGAGTTTGGGGGAGAATGGATACATGTATATGTATGGCTGAGTCGCTTTGCTGTGTACCTGAAAATATCACAACATTGTTAATCGGCTATACTCCAATATAAAATAAAAAGTTAAAAAAAAAAAGATGCTAGCAGAGACTGTGGTCATCTAATATCTTGACCAACGATAGGAGATCCGTTTCTAACCTCAGATCTCAGTTCTCTGCTGACTGGTGACAGTTCCTGGACATATGGACCTTTTTGTAGGGCAGAAAGACAGAGACAGAAAGGGAAAGAGACTGAGACACAGAGAGAGAGGTAGGGAGGGAGGGGAAAAGGGAGGAGGGGGAGGGAGGAAGGGATGAGCGAAGATGAGAAGGAGGAGGTACAACAAGATGAAATCACAATCTTTATAATCCAATATCAGAATGAGTTTTTATCATTTTTGCTGTATTCCATTTGTTGGAAAAAAGTCACATGTCCCGCCCATATTCAAGGAGATGCCATTACACACGGAGTAAATACCAGCGGGCAGGGATCTTTGGGATCTTAGCCACCTTAGAGGCTGTCTGATGCACCGACATCCTCCTAGAGGCATCTTTTCAGGCGGATTGACCCTCAGTGTCAGGGGAGATTGAGGGCGGCATTCTCAAAGCAGGGCTTAGGTGCTGGTATTGACACTCTGAATTCATGCAGTTCCAAGTCGAGACACACGGGGGCAGCAGAAACACATAGCTAGGATGTCTCGTGCCCCTCAAGTCCTTGGAACCGAAGTTTCCAGGAAGGGTCTCAGTGGTACCAGGCACAGACTTGCTGATCTTGGTTCCTTACCGCACCCCCACCTCAGCCCGTTCACCACAGGGGAGCCACAGACTCAGCTTCCCAAAGGCTTCCCAAATTGGGGCACATTAGGAAAGTGGCCTTAAGTGTTCTGAGTTTCCCAACCATCCCATCCTCAGGATTTACCAAATCTCTGCCCCCTCTTCCCCACCACACCCAGGACCAGCACTGTCTGGGGTCCAAACAGGGAAGGCACAGAGGGTTCTTGTTCTTTCTGAGGTAGAGAGAGAGAGACAGAGAGACAGAGAGAGAGAGAAAGAGACAGAGGGAGAGAGAGAGAGAGAGAGAGAGAGAGAGAGAGAGAGAGAGAGAGAGAGGGGAAGATACTGCAATCCTGATCAAAAATACAACAACAAACGTGAATGGAGCCCAGAGGCCAACTTGGAACAAGATAGGTTGTCGTGTCCACTTCATCTGAGCGGCGGGTTCAAGGCAGGATTTGGAGAAGGAGGCCAGGGTGAAGGTGGAGAGACAAGACTGACAGAGTAATTAGACTTTTGGGACACTCAGCATTCCCACAGCACATATTCATTGGGCGCCTATGATGTTCCTAAGTCTTATGCCCGGGAAATCAATGGACTAATTGGTGAAACAACCCAAAAAAATCTGTCCTCCAGGAGCTAACATTCTAGTGTCAGAGTCCATGAATATAATCAGTAAGCAAAAAATTTTTTTCTTTTTTGGCTGCGCTGCAGGGCATGCGGGATCTTAGTTCCCCTACAGTGACCTCAGCAGTGAAAGCTCGGAGTACTGACCACTAGACCATCAGAAATTCCCTCAATAAGCAAATTAAGAAAGATATAAGATCCCACTTTTGAGGAACGAAGTAGGGATGAAGGTGGAGGGGTATATTCTAGTTTTCTTTTTAACAGCTTTATTGAGATATAATTCATATAACATTCACTCATTTAAAGTATACAATTCAATGGTTTTTAATCTATTCACAGAGCTGTGAATCTCCACATCACCACAATCAAATTTAAAGCATTTCCATTACCCCAAAAAGAAACCCCATACTCAATGACAATCCTTAGACCCAATTTCACCCAAACTCCACAACCCCCTGCCCTGGGCAACCACTAATCTATTTTCTGTCTCTATAGATTTGCTGATTCTGGGCATTTTTCATAAGTGGAATACACAATATATGGTCTTTGTGACTGGCCTTTTTCACCTAGCATAATGTTTTCAAGGTTTATACTTCATTCCTTTATATAACCAAATAATACTCCATTGTATTTTGGATATATGTGTCTAGATAGCACGTTTTGTTTATCCATTCATCAGTTGATGGACATTTGGATTGTTTCCACTTTCTGGATGTCATGAATAATGCCGCTATGAACATTTACATACAAGTTTTTGTACAAACAAGATTTTCGATTTATATTATTATTATCTTTATTTAGGTATAATTGACTATATTATAACATTATATTAGTTTCAAGGATACAACATAATGATTCAATGTTTGAATACACTGCAAAAGGATCATAGTAAGTCTAGTTCACATCTGTCACCATACATAGTTGCAAAATTTTTTTTCTTGTGATGAGAACTTCTAAGCAACTTTCAAATATGCAATAGTGTATGGTTAACTATAGTCACTGTGCTGTATATAGGACGGCAGTTTTAAATTAAGTAGTTAGGGAAGATCTCTCTGAGAAGGGGACATTTGGTTTAAGGACCTTAAAAAGTGAAGGAGGTGTATATGTTAATCCCAGTCTCATAATTTATCCCTCCCCCTCCCTTTCCCCCATGGTAAACATAAGTTTGTTTTTTACATCTGTGACTCTCTGTTTTGTAAATAAGTTCATTTGTACCATTTTTTTAGATTCCACATATAAGCAATATCATATTTGTCTTTCTGTGTCTCACTTCACTCATTATGACAAGCTCTAGGTCCATCCATGTTGCTGCAAATGGCATTATTTTGTTCTTTTCTTTTTTGTGGCCGAGTAATATTCCATTGTGTATATGTACTACATCTTCTTTATCCATTCCAATATAAAGTAGATAACGAATAAGGACCTACCGTATAGTACAGGGAACTCTACTCAATACTCTGTAATGACCTATATGGGAAAAGAATCTAAAAAAGAGTGGATATATGTATATGTATAACTGACTCACTTTGCTGTACAGCAGAAACTAACACAGCATTGTAATTCAACTATATTCCAATAAAATATTTTTAAAATTAAATCAGGTTATGAATAAGCTAGGGGCAGGACAGGAATAAAGATGTAGATGTAGAGAATGGACTTGAGGACATGGGGAGGTAGAAGGGTAAGTTGGGACAAAGTGAGAGAGTGGCATGGACTAATAATACTACCAGATGTAAAATAGGTAGCTAGTGGGAAGCAGTCACTTAGCACAGGGAGATCAGCTCGGTGCTTTGTAACCACCTAGGGGGGTGGGATAGGGAGGGTGGGAGGGAGACGCAAGAGGGAGGAGATATGGGGATATGTTTATATGTATAGCTGATTCACTTTGTTATAAAGCAGAAACTAACATACCATTGTAAAGAAATTATACTCCAATAAAGATGTTTAAAATTTTTTTAATTTAATTTTTTAAAAAAGGAGAAGGAGGACACAGAGAACAACCAGTGCAAAGGCCCTGAGGTGAGAGTGAGCACACTGGCATGAAGAAGGAATCACTCTGAGAATAAGATTGGGTCATATTAATAGAGCTAAATAATGAGCAGGGGTCTTTGGTCTTATTTTTTTAATTAATTTTTATTGGAGTATAGTTGCTTTACAATGCTGTGTTAGTTTCAGTTTCAAAGTGAATCAGCTATATGTATACATATATCCCCTCTTTTTTGTATTTCCTTCCCATTTAGGTCACCACAGAGCATCTAGTAGAGTTCCCTGTGCTATACAGTAGGTTCTCATTAGTTATCTATTTTATACATAGTAGTGTATATACGTCAATCCCAATCTCCCAATTCGTCCCACCCCCCCTTCCCCACCCACGCTTGTATCCGTATGGCCATTCCCTACGTCTGTGTCTCTATTCCACGAACAGTTGTTTTTGTTTTTGTTACTGTAAGACAATTAGAGCAGTTCCCAGAGATGATGAAGAAAAAGTGCAGGGGAGGGTGTGGAGAGCAGAGGGATGGAGAAAAATGAAAGGGGCTGGAGATGAAGGAAGTGTGAGTCTTCAGCAATCGGAGGGTAAATGGCCAGGTGGAGGTGTTACCCTGGGGTCAGAGCCCATGAAAAGGGCAGACCTGGGCTTTAGAAACTGACACCAGTGCTGCAAAGGCCTGGAACTCCCCCTGGTGAGTTGGAATCCCACCCACCCTCCTCCTCAAAGTCTCTAGCAACTCAGACCTGAGCTGAAAAGTCTGTATCCCTGACAATGCCCTAACCCCATCTGGGCAGAAGGCAGGTCTCAGGTGTCATTAACAAACCACCTGAGGATTTGCTGAAAGATGTCAGATTTCCCTGCTAGATCCAATATCCTTAAGACATGAACCCCACAGTCTGTCCTGCTCATTTTTTTGTTCCCAGTGCCCACAAAAACTAGAGAACAGTCAGGGTTCACTATGGACAGGCTTTCTCTCTCAGCACCGTGGGGCAGGGAAGGAACTGGGAGAGTCCAAAGAGTCCAGGAATAAGTCTGAACTATCAGGTTTCAGCAAATCTAAGGACTAAGGTACTCCAGGGAGTACCCAAAAACAAAGTGAGGGGAAAGAGAAGAAGCATTTCCCTTTAGGATAGAGAGGGTGTATCCGAGCAGGACCCTATGGGGCCTTCCTGGGACAGGCCCTTCCCCTAGATCCTCTGCTTTAGCTCCTCTCTGAACCACCTGGATAACAGTATCTGATGTACATTTCCTGAGTTGTTTTACAGATGTAAAAATCCCCCACCAAGTGGAAGATGTTAACTACTTGATGACCAAGAGCACATAGTCCCCAAGGCCTCTTGGAGCCTAAGGATGGATAATGTTAACCCCTGCGACACCGCCCTGTTACCTCACCATCAGCCAATCAGAGAATTGTGCACGAGCTGATCACAGACCCTACGAACCCCTGTCCTCACCTGGCTTTTAAAAATTCTTTGCTGGGGACTTCTCTAGTGGTGCAGTGGTTGGGACTCTGTGCTCCTAATGCAGGGGGCCCAGGTTCGATCCCTGGCCAGAGATCCCGCATTCATCCCTCAACTAAAGAGCCCACCTGCCACAACTAAGACCCAGTGCAACCAAATAAATAAGCATTTTTTTAAAAAATGCTTTGCTGAAACCCTTCAGGGAGCTTGGGGTTTTCTGGGGCATGAGCCACCCAGCTCCTACAGTAAAACTTTCTCTGCTCCAAACTCTGACTTTTTGGTTTGTTTGGCCTTGCTGTGCATCGGGTACAGGAACTTGCATTAACAAGGGGGGTCCCTAGGACACAGTGCAGAGGGTGCCAGCTGAGCTGACTAGCAGTAAGATGTGTAGCCCCCTCTCCAGTCTTTGAGAGAGAAGGACATGGTAGGTCCTCTTGAGAAATAAGACATCTTAAAGCAGGTGCCCATACCCTCTTGGGGGGGGTGTCCCAGACCCTACTGAGAATCAGACAGGAACTGGGAGCCTCCTCCCTGGAGAAATGCACATTCGTGGCCACTCCCATAATTGCAGTGGTTTTAGTGATTCAGAGCACAGACTCTGGGGTTAGGCTGCCTGGTCTGAAATCCTGGATCTACCGCTAGCGGGTCAGCTTAGGTAAAGCCCTAATCTCCTCTATACCTCAGTTTTTTCTCTGTAAAATGAGGGCAATTGTAATAATAAACCTCAACTTCCAATGCAGAGGGTGCGGGTTCGATCCCTGGTCAGGGAGCTAAGATCCCACATGCCTCGTGGCCAAAAGACCAAAATATAAAACAGAAGCAGTATTGTAACAAATTCAATGAAGACTTAAAATGGTCCACATCAAAAACATCTTTAAAATAATAATAATAATCATACCCACTTGGTTAGATTATTGGATGATTAAACAGGATAAGGTGGTGGAGAGTTTCGGACCACATGCGGCAAATAATAACTATTATTATTACTGATGAACCCCATTGTTGGTTTCCTAGGGGCACATGGAGCTGTTTATATCCTGTTTTAGGGTCGGGAGGAAGATGCACAAATTTGCAGTGTGGACCTAAAAATGTATTCACAACCTAAAAGTTGAGAGTTATGTTTTATTTGGTGGGAATTTTTAGGACTTCAAGCCCAGGAGGCAGCATCTCAAGTAATCCTGAGAGAACTGCTCCAAGGAGGCAAGCATGCTAAGCCAGGTTATATAGGCGTTTTGTAACAAAGGGCAGGTGGTTGGGAACATCAAAAGACTATTGTTAATTAAAGAAAACCAGATAACTCACTCAAGTTAAGGAACTAAGCACTTTTCTGCGTATAGGAAGATGCAAGAGTCTGGGCTCATTGAAATCATTCCTTTTTTTTTTCCTGTGTCATTTCTTTTTTAACATCTTTATTGGAGTATAATTGCTTTACAATGGTGTGTTAGTTTCTACTTTATAACAAAGGGAATCAGTTATACATATACATATGTTCCCATATCTCTTCCCCCTTGCGTCTCTCTCTCTCCCACCCTCCCTATCCCACCCCTCTAGGTGGTCACAAACCACCGAGCTGATCTCCCTGTGCTATGCGGCTACTTCCCACTAGCTATCTATTTTATGTTTGGTAGTGTATACCAAACATGCCCCTCTCTAACTTTGTCACGGCTTACCCTTCCCCCTCCCCATATCCTCAAGTCCATTCTCTAGTAGGTCTGTGTCTTTATTCCCGTCTTACCCCTAGGTTCTTCGTGACCTTTTTTTTTTTCTTAGATTCCATATATATGTATTAGCATACGGCATTTGTTTTTCTCTTTCTGACTTACTTCACTCTGTATGACAGACTCTAGGTCCATCCACCTCACTACAAATAACTCAATTTCGTTTCTTTTTATGACTGAGTAATATTCCATTGTATATATGTGCCTTCTTTATCCATTCATCTGTTGATGGACACTTAGGTTGCTTCCATGTCCTGGCTATTGTAAATAGAGCTGCAATGAACATTTTGGTACATGACTTTTTTTTTTTTTTTTTTGCGGTACGCGGGCCTCTCACTGTTGTGGCCTCTCCCGTTGTGGAGCACAGGCTCCGGACACGCAGGCTCAGTGGCCATGGTTCATGGGCCCAGCCGTTCCGCGGCATGTGGGATCTTCCCGGACCAGGGCACGAACCCATGTCCGCTGCATTGGCAGGCAGACTCTCAACCACTGCGCCACCAGGGAAGCCCATGACTCTTTTTGAATTATGGTTTGCTCAGGGTATATGCCCAGTAGTGGGAATGCTGGGTCGTATGGTAGCTCTATATTTAGTTTTCTAAGGAACCTCCATACTGTTCTCCATAGTGGCTGTATCAATTTACATTCCCACCAACAGTGCAAGAGTGTTCCCTTTTCTCCACACCCTCTCCAGCATTTACTGCTTTTAGATTTTTTGATGATGGCCATTCTGACCGGGGTGAGATGATATCTCATTGTAGTTTGAGAATGAAAAATGGAGCTGGAGGAATCAGGCTCCCTGACTTCAGACTATACTACAAATCTACAGTAATCAAGACAGTATGGTATTGGCACAAAAACAGAAATATAGATCAATGGAACAGGATAGAAAGCCCAGAGATAAACCCACGCACATACGGTCACCTTATCTTTGATAAAGGAGGCAAGAATATACAGTGGAGAAAAGACAGCCTCTTCAATAGTGGTGCTGGGAAACCTGGACAGGTACATGTAAAAGTATGAGATTAGAGCACTCCCTAACACCATACACAAAAATAAGCTCAAAATGGATTAAAGACATACATGTAAGGCCAGAAACTATCAAACTCTTAGAGGGAAACATAGGCAGAACACTCTATGACATAAATCACAGCAAGATCCTTTTTGACCCAGCTCCTAGAGAAATGGAAATAAAAACAAAAATAAACAAGTGGGACCTAATGAAACTTTAAAGCTTTTGCACAGCAACGGAAACCATAAACAAGACCAAAAGACAGCCCTCAGAATGGGAGAAAATATTTGCAAATGAATCAACTGACAAAGGATTAATCTCCAAAATTTACAAGCAGCTCATGCAGCTCAATAAAGAAGAAACAAACAACACAATCCAAAAATGGGCAGAAGACCTAAATAGACATTTCTCCAAAGAAGATATACAGACTGCTAACAAACACATGAAAGGATGCTCAACATCATTAATCATTAGAGAAATCATTCCTTTGATATGCACCTCAGCTATCTGGGGCCAGTATCCTGTATTTTTACATCCTGAGTTTTCTCAGGGCTCACTGTACGGAATGGTTGCAGTCTGACGGCTGGTAGATGGCAGGTATTCTTTCCTTCCTGAGTTCCCTCAGGGCTCACCAGCTCACCATCTGCGGTAGCTGCATTCGTTGACAACTGTAACATCCTTTGTTTCCTGATGTGGCAGGAAATATTCCATTTCTCAGCAGCCAGGGCTGGATGGTAAGTAGGAGGAGAAGGCAATCTTGAGAATCTGTGTTTTTTCCATCCTTCAGTCTCAAGGCTGATTCCCACAGAGACCAGAGGTAAATCCAAAAGGTGTTGCTTTAAATGTCTCAAAGCAGGAAGTTAAGGACACCAGGTGTCTGAGCCTTGGTGGCAGCAGGAAAGGTAACTGTGGGCTTTGGGGACCAGGGCAGGGGGTTATTGGGGAAGGAGGAGACCTCTGAACAACTCACTGGTGGGGGAAGCAGTTCTGGGGGCCCCTTGGTCAAAGGGCTTTGGAGGCCTGAAGTCCCCAGCAAATACCATGTGGTTAATAAATTTTTTCCTCCTGTGGGAACAAAATCAGCAAGATTGATTGGTGATGTCTGCCTGGGCCAGAGCAAACGGAGAGTATGATGTATACTCTGGTAACTGCTTTCCCTGTCATAAGCCTCATTCATTCTTTTACGGAGCATCTTTGAGGTCCCAGAGAAAGTGCCAAAGATGAATAAGGCCCTGATTGGAGTTGTGCTCAGGGCAGGTCCTGCACAGTAGGTCCTCTCAACCCAGCCCAGATGTGGGGGTGGGGGAAACAGAGAAGGTTTTCTGGAAGATTATCCCCTGAGCTGAGTTAGCCAGGTAAAGTGGGGGGTGGGGGTGGGGGGTGGGTAAGCAAAAAGAGCGTTCCAGGTAGAAGTGCATATGGAGGCCAGAAATTACAATTGTATTGTCTGGGAAGTTGGTTAAAAGCACCAACAGGGTCTACAAGGCAGATGACTTAAAGTTTTCTTAGAAAAATAAAGTGTTTAGCTTAAAAATAAAAAGAATATAATTATTGGTGTGTTTTAAACTCTCCCCAGATTTCAAAAGGGCAGGATCTTGTGTGTCTTGTTTTCTACTGTGACACCAACATCTACAGAAGGACCGAGTCCAGGTGTGTTGGTAAATGTTTAACAATCAGCTCTTGGGGTGGGAGTGGAGATCCTGATTTGTAGTGTTTGCCAATTCCCGTGGTGTAAACATTTCCATCATTGGCTGATTTCAAGAACCAGTGTGACATCGTTGAGCTTGAAGTTGGGAAGGGATTGGCAGTAGCCCAGAATTCTCATCATAAACATACAATAGACTTAACATCAAGACCCTATAATGGTAAAATGCAGCACATAATTAGGAAGCGATGAGTTTTGCGTATTTATTTATTCCCTTTGTTTGTAATATAATATATTTAATCCTAAGTTTATATAATTTAATTTTTAATGATGCCTATGTTTAAAAACTTGCTCACAGAACTCCTGACAATTTGATAACTGGCTTTTGTGAGATGGGATGAGCCGTCTGCAGCACAGCAGTGACCTTGCTCATAGCAGACATTCAGTGAATACTTGTTGAATGGATGAATTAATTTATCAAATAGCACATGCATGCTGAAAGCATCCAGACAATATTGAAGTATTTTTAGGAAGATGTGAAAGCCCTCCTTTTATTTCCTCATATACTGGGGTAACCACACTTTTCTGTGTGTCTTTCTGAATATTTTCTGTACACACACATATAAATAAAGGTCAGAGGAAGATGTTTTTCTTTTGTTTCAAAGGAATCTTATCAAACGTGTTAGTCTCCTCTCCCTTTCTAATTCTATTTTTAATTCTATTTTTAAATTTTTATTTTAAATTTTTACTTATTTATTCAACAATGCACTCTGGAAATTAGTTCTCTTGGCCCATCAAGAGCTACCCTGTCTTCTAATTGGCTCCTTCCAAAATCTTCCCTGAATGGATCAGAGTTCTGTTGTCCAGGACAGCAGCCAGTAGCTACATGTGGCCACTGGGCCCTTGAAATGTGGATACTAGGCCTGCATAACTAAGTTTATAATTTTGTTTAATTTAAACTTAAATTTGAAAACTGAGTCTCCATTCAGTGATTGGAAGACTCGTAAGCACATTTGGAAACAACGTGGGTGTAGGAATCTACTTTTTTTTTTTTTTTTTTGCGGTACGCGGGCCTCTCACTGTTGTGGCCTCTCCTGTTGCCCCGGATGCGCAGGCCCAGCAGCCACGGCTCACGGGCCCGGCCGCTCTGCGGCACGTGGGATCTTCCCGGACCGGGGCACGAACCCCCGTCCCCTGCATCAGCAGGCAGACTCCCAACCACTGCGCCACCAGGGAAGCCCAGGAATCTACATTTTTAAACTGTAAATTTTATGAAATTTAAATACAAATCGAGTGACTCTTGTCAACTGAAAAAAAAAGTGCACAACCTAAAAGTTGAGAATTATATTTTACTCAGCAGGCATTCTGAGGACTTCAAGCCCGGGACATAGCATCTCAGATAACACTGAGGGACTGCTCTGAAGAGGCAAGGGAGTGCCAGGAAATATAGGATTTTTTGCAACAAAGACCAGGTATTCAGAGCATCAAAATATTACTGTTAATTAAAGAAAACTAGATATCTCAAGTTAAGGAATTTGGCGTTTTTCTATGTATGGGAACATGCAAGAGTATGGGCTCACTGAAATCATTCCTTTGAAATGCACCTCAGCTATCTGGGGCCATTATCCTGCTTTTCTCTATCCTGAATCCCCTCAGGGTACACAGTTAGGGGGACAGCAATGGCTGAGGGCTTGGCAGTGGGCAGCGCATTTGTCTCCATCCTGAGTCCCCTCAGGGCTCACCATCTGGGCAGCTGTAATGTGATGGCTTGATGGTTACAACATCCTTTGATTACTGATATGGCAGACAATATTTTTCACTCACACTCTGGTGAAAATCTAGCATCTTAATTAAGATGTGTTGAACATGTAAAATACACACTGAAGTTTGAAGAACTTAGTATGAAAAATATCTCATTAATAATTTGTTGATTATGTATTGACACAACCATATTTTTAGATAGGTTGCGTTCCATAAAATTCATGATCCAACTTAATTTTACCTGTTTCTTTTTACTTTTCAAACTGTAGCTACTAGAAAATTTTAAATTGCATATATGGTTCACATTATATTTCTACTGGAAGGGAATTCCCTGGCAGTCCAGTGGTTAGGACTCCATGCTTTCACTGCCGAGGGCACAGGTTCAATCCCTGGTCAGGGAACTAAGATCCTGCAAGCTGTGTGGTCAAAAAAAAAAAAAAAAAAATTAATATTTCTATTGGACAACACTGGGTCAGATGTTCCAGATCTGTTTGGTGAAGGTTTGTTGTTTTGGAAATACAGGGGTCAATTTGTCATGAACATATAAAATGTACTACACATCAGGAAAAATATTTTTATTTATTAATAATAGTAATAAGAGTATGCACTGAGTCATTAATTACTCTGCCTCAACACTCTTGACATTTGAGGCCAGATCATCCTTGGTTGTGGGGCCATCCTATGCACTATAGGATGTTGAACAGTGTCCCATGCCAGTGACACTCTCTCCTCCAGCTGTGACAACCAGAAATGTCTACAGACATTGCAAAATATCCCCTCTAGACATTGCCAAATGTCTCCTGACATTGCCAAGAATCACATACACCCCATTGAGAACCATTACGCTAGGCTAAGCTGACTGCCTTATCTCATTGAAGTCTTGACTTCTGGGGTAGGAATTATCTCCACCTTGCAGATAGGAAACGGGCTCAGAGGGGTTAAGTGACTTACCCAAGGTCACAAAGGAGGGTTGCCCTGGGCGCTGCACCCCCACAGTGCTTTAGCTAGAGCAACTCACCAGGGTGAGTGTCATACACCAAGTTCTCCTCTGGGCTCCCGGCCTGGCCCCGTGAGGCACCAGCATTCACTGGCCATGTGCCCATGACCTCCGAGCATTCGTTTCCTTATGTGCAAAATGAGGTTGCACTAGACCCTGAATTCCTTTGCGTGTGATGAGCATCACACTGTATTCCCCGGAATAAGGACAGGAAGGGCAGGTTCAAGTTTCCCATTTACTGATTTTATTTATTAAAACTCACTCACAGAGCGGGCCTACTGTGCATCAGGCAGTCCTAACCTCTTTACACAGCTCCCCTAGGAGGTGGTTTCTTTATATCCATTGACAAGTGAAGAGACTGGAGGCTCAGAGAAGTTGAGTGACTTGCACAAAGTCACACAGCTAGCAGGGAGACAGGTCAAAATTCGAACTTTGGCATCAGGCTCCAGAGCCCGTACACATAACCACTTGCTTATTTGGGGTTGATGTGTGTGGCAAATAAACCATAATTTGGGGAGACAGACCCAAACCCAGGGAATCCATTCTTTCTTAGCCTGACCTTGGGGTGCTGGTTTCTCTTGGACCTAAACCCAGATCCTGCATTTATATCTTGAGGAGCTGAGCAGTGTCAGGCCCCCTCCCCCATCCTCCTGGGTATTTTCCTTAGTCACCTGGGAGGAGAAAATGGAGCTGCCTCTCAAGGACAATGGGACAGCTCAGTTACTAATTCCACTTCTGGGCAAGGTCTCTGCATTTCCAAGGCGGGGAGGAGGTACAGCTTCCTGGTGGGCTCAAGGGAGTCGGAGGACCCAGGAGCCATAACCTCTGCTCAGACCCCCCGGGCTCTGGGTCTGCTTTAGCTAAAAGAAGTCATCCATGTTAAGGAACACCAGTCACCCCTGCCCCAGGTACTGTATTTGAAAAGAGGAGCCTCTGGGACAATTTGCAGCCAAAAGGAAGCAAGTGCCTCCTCTGGGTGGCCTTCTCTGATTTCCCCCCACTCATGTCAACTCCATTGTTAGCAAATATTTTCATTCATTCATCCATTCATTCACCCATCTGTCCACTAATTCATTCGGGTATTTATCCATTCAGCAAAAGCATATTCTAAACCACTAGGTGAGGTCCTGCAATAGCCGAGACATGGAAACAACCTAAATGTCCGTCAACAGATGAATGGATAAAGAAGATGTGGTGCAAATACACAATGGAATACTACTCAGCCATAAAAAAGGAATGAAAGAATGCCATGTGCAGCAACATGGATGCAACTAGAGATTATCATACTAAGTGAAGTAAGTCAGAAAGAGAAAGACAAATACCTTATGATATCACTTATATGTGGAATCTAAAATATGACATAAATCAAGCTATCTATGAAACAGAAACAGACTCACAGATATAGAGAACAGACTGGTGGTTGTCAAGGGGGAGGGGGTTGGGGGAGGGACAGGTTGGGAGTTTGGGACTGGCAGATGCAAACTGGCATATATAGGATGGATAAACAGCAAGATCCTACTGTGTAGCACAGGGAACTATATTCGATATCTCGTGATAAACCATAATGGAAAAGAATATGAAAAAAAATGTATATACATGTAAAACTGAGTCACTTTGCTGTACAGCAGTAATTAACACAACATTGTAATTCAAGTATACTTCAATAAAAATAAACAAATGAATAAATAAATAGGTGCTGGATATAAGCAATAGGACTGAGCCCTGTCCATTAGATCTTACTCCCCCCATCCATTTCTCTGTGTCTCTCCCCCTTACTCCCTGTTCTATACCCACACTGGCCTCGGGAACATTCCCACTGCAGGGCCTTTGCACTTACTGCTGCAAACAATGCTCTTCCCCAGGCATTTTGGATCTTTGTCATGTGTACACATCACATCCTCAGTATCCCCTCTGCAACCTCCTGCTTTGAAGTATCCTGCTTGAAGTATCCCCTCTGCAACCTGCTGCTTTGATTAATTACTGTCTTCTCCCCCTTTTTCCCCCCTTCCTAAGAGTTATTGATATCTGAAATGACCTTACTTAAATTTATTTGCCCACGAGGCAGGGATGTCTGTCTGTTTTGTCCATTGGTTGCTGTGTCTTTTGTACCTGGAACAATGCCCCCCACACAGTAGGCGCTCAATACTTACATGTTACATGGATGGACGGATGGATGGACGGGTAGATGGAACTCATAGGCTTGAAACAGAGGAGTCTTAAGAACACATCAGTGGCAAAAATGAACTCAGGTGGTCAGAGAGGGAAGTAGCAGCGAGGTGCTGACACAAGAGACAGTCTGAGCAACTTCCTCAGAGGGTCAAGGGAGTATCATAGGATCTTGTAGGACAAGCAGCCAGTTACTTAGTGGGTGGAGGGAACAGCATGTGAGGCAGAAGGAATAGAAAGGATTAGTACGTTGAGCTTTGGGGAAGACAAGAGGTTCAGAACTGTAGGAGCATAAGCTGTGTGTGAAAAGAGAGAGAGAAATAGTGCTTGGAGGGGGACTTTGGGCTGCCAAGGTAGCAGAGACCACCTCTTGCAGACACCAGCTACATAATACACAGGGCCCAGTGCAAAATGAAAACAGGGACCCCTTGTTCAAAAATGATGAAGAATTACAAGACAGTGACAGCAGAGCATTAAACCATGCCTGCATGATCTTTTTTGCCAATTAAAGAATCAAACTCTGTCCTGGGGTCATGAGAAATCACTGAAAGTTTTTAAGTTGGACTAAGTGACCAGATCCAAGGTTGTGTGGGGATGGATCCAGGAGAAGCAGGGGGCTACCACCAGCCATCGGCCCAACAGAACTCCCATCCTGGAGCCCTGCTCCACCCCTGTCTCCTACTCATCCCTCACTCCCCAAGCCCACTCTGCTCCACCCACCAAGTGGCTGTTCCCGTCCCTCTGCCCCACCACTATGACTCAAATTGCGCTTCCCTGACTCATTCTAGCAGCCCGCTGCCCCTATTGGCCCCTTTTGCCTCCAGGATCTCTCCTTCCAACCCTGGGGCCCTGAGATCACACAGGATGCCTACACTCTTCTGCTCTGTTCCAGCCAGAAAGTAGTGGCACAGGACAGTGATGAAGTACATGTTCTGCGGCACCCAACAGACCTATGTTCAAACTGGCTGTGTGACCTTAGCAACTTACTCAACCTCTCTGTTCTTAAAACTGGTCTTTGGTCAAACAGTTTTGGCAAGTGCTGGATTTAAGGAGTCCACTCCTTTATGAGCTGTTAATATATGTTCTGAGCCTCTAAGAAGAGGCCATGGGATTTCTCAAAGGCATCCAACCCCTTTCTTTCCTCTGAGGAAGCATTTCTCAGGACTGATGGTCTGGGCAGAGCTGACTCATCCTTTAGGGACAGAAAATGCAGTGCCTGGGGCCCATGATCCTTTCAGGGGCTCACAAAAATGTTTCATTTCTTCTAAAATCAGAAGGGGATAAAAATGAATAAACTCCACTGTGAATTATGCTTACCTTTATACCAAAGCTATTGTAAATATATATATATATTTTTTAATGGATGAGGGGGCTCAATAAGGCAGCAAAAGTGCCTGGGGCTCATGAAAATTGTGAGGTGGCCCTGGGTTTGGGGAACAGGCCGAGGAAGTACTGCCTGCATGCCAGGGGGTCTTTCCCTGACACCCATGGTCAAGCCTGGCAGGCAATCCTCAAGCGCATGAGTCCCTGTCTTCCTGAGAACCCAGGTAGGCTGAACCAAGGGCCCAGGGAGACAATCGGGGCCTGGGAACAGGCAAGGGGGCCTTTCCCAGCCCTGCCTGGCCTCACAGGGATTAAAATGACTGGGTACATTTGAAACCTGCCGGATCTCAGCCACCTGGCCTCCTGGCCCTGGAGAGGAGGTGCCGGACAAGTCTGTGGGCTCAGCCGGCGGGCTGTACCAAGGGCCAAGAGTGGCCCCCCCATCTTCTTGATGCCTTGAATGGCCGCCCCATGGCAGGGCACCCCTGGAAGCTGGCAGTGGCTCCTGGTGCTGCTGGCGCTGAGATACCTGCTGCCCATTGGTAAGGGCCTTTGGTGCTGGTCCTCTGGTGGGAGAGGTGATATAGGTACCCAAAGGCCTAGGCTCATTCTTGGATGGCCTTGAGTGTCAACTGCACTGGATTTCCCTTTCCAGCTTGGTCTCCACCCAACTATCCCTTCTTCCCTGTTTCCAAACATCTCACCAACAAAGACCACTCTCCTTCCCCTTCTCCCCTTTACTTTCCTTCTCTCCACCTGGCTTTACATTCCACTGTTATTGATTCACTTATTTGTCTATATCCCCCTCTAGCTTATGAGCCCCATGAGGACAGTGAACTGTTTTGAACTGTGCACTGATTTGCCCTCAGTGCCCCTCACAGTGCTTGGCACACCATAGGCCCTCCATAAATATTCATCTTTTAACCTAGGTCTAGTCTGCCTGGGGGTGGAAAACACAGCAACCAAAGACTTGAGTTTGAATCCCACCTTCACCAGTCACTCGCTGTGACTCCTGAAGCCACTTGACTTGGCCTTCTGAGGCTCGGTTTTCCCAATCTGCAAAACGGACATGATGATGACAGCAGCACTTGGCTTGCAGGGCAGGTTGGGAGGATTTGATGGGGTCATGGAGACGATGACTGGCATCCTGAAAGGTCAGTGAGCAGTGACTGTTACTGTTATGAAGTGGGAAGGCCACACACAAGTGGGGTGAGGGTTACGGATAGGACCATCTCTGCATGGGACCCAGAAGAAACCACATTTTCCATGTGGGCTTCAGGGGAGGCAGCAAGTAGGATTTATGATAACACAGGGAGCTTAGAGATACCAGCTTATCTGATGGACCCTTTTTAAAAAATTTTTATCGGAGTATAGTTGATGTACAATATTGTGTTAGTTTCAGGTGTACAGCAAAGTAAATCAGTTATACATATACATATATCCACTCTTTTTTAGATTCTATTCCTGTATAGGTCATTACAGAGTATTGAGTAGAGTTCCCTGTGCTATACAGTAGGTCCTTATTAGCTATCTATTTTATATATAGTAGTGTGCATATGTCAATCCCAATCTCCCAATTTATCCCTCCCCTGCTTATCCTCTGGAAACCATAACTTTGTTTTTTACATCCGTGACTCTACTTCTGTTTTGTGAATAAGTTCATTTGTACCCTTTGTTTCAGATTCCACATATAAGTGATATCATATATTTGTCTTTCTGTGTCTGACTTACTTCACTCAGTATGACAATCTCTAGGTCCATCCATGTTGCTGCAAATGGCATTATTTCGTTCTTTTTTATGGCTGAGTAATATTCCATTGTATATATGTACCACATCTTCTTCCATTCCTCTGTCAATGGACACTTAGGTTGCTTCCATGTCCTGGCTATTGTGAATAATGCCGCAATGAACATTGGGGTGCATGTGTCTTTTTGAATTATGTTTTTCTCAGGGTATATGCCCAGGAGTGGGATTGCTGGGTCATGTGGTAGTTCTATTTTTAGTTTTTTAAGGAACCTCCATACTGTTCTCCATAGCGGCTGGAGAACATCTTACATTCCCACCAACAGTGGAGGAAGGTTCCCTTTTCTCCACACCTCCTCCAGCATTTATTTTTGTAGATTTTTTTTTTTTTTTTTTTTTTGCAGTATGCGGGCCTCTCACTGTTGTGGCCTCTCCCGTTGCAGAGCACAGGCTCCGGATGCACAGGCTCAGCGGCCATGGCTCACGGGCCCAGCTGCTCCACGGCATGTGGGATCTTCCTGGACTGGGGCATGAACCCGTGTCTCCTGCATTGGCAGGCGGACTCTGCGCCACCAGGGAAGCCCCTATTTTTGTAGAGTTTTTGATGATGGCCATTCTGACCGGTGTGAAGTGATACCTAATTGTAGTTCTGATTTGCATTTCTCTAGTAATTAGTGATGTTGAGCACCTTTTCATGTGTTTTTGGCCATCTGTATGTCTTCTTTGGAGAACTGTTTGTTTAGATCTTCAGCCCTTTTTTCAATTGGGTCATTGTTTATTTTTTGATATTGAGCTGCATGAGCTGTTTGTAGGCCCCATTTTATTGAGGAGAAAACTGAGGTTCAGAGGGGATCAGGATTTTCCCAGAGCCACACAGCAGAGGAGGTGGGTCCAGGTCCAAGATTCCTCTTCCTTAACACAGTCCTACCTTCTTTCTGCCTCCCCTGGGAGGGTCACTCAGTCACTCATTGGGCTTTTATTTGTTGAGTCCCTGCCATGTACCCCTGCAGGCTTTGAGGACACAGCAGGCCCATGGCACAGGGAAAGTAGAAGCACAGTGCAGAGAGATGAGAGGTTTGTATTCTTTTCCTGGGGCTGACATAACAAAGTACCACTGACTGGAGCCCTAAATGACAGAAATGTAGTCTCACAGCTCTGGAGGCCAGAAGTCTGAGAGCAAGGTGTCTGCAAGGTTGGTTTCTTCTCAGTGCTTTGAAGAAGAATGTTCCATGCCTCTCAGCTTCTGGTGATTTGCTGGCAACCTTTGGCATTCGCTGGCTTCTGGTAGCCTCACTCCATCTCTGTCTTCATCTTCACATGGTTTTCCATGTGCGCCTGTCTGGGTCCAAATTTCTCTTTTCTATAAGGACACCAGTCATACTGGATTAGAGACCCACGTTGCCAAAATTTGGCCTCTGTACACTGATGCCGGATTAAATCTTGGAGACAGGGTTTTGGGTGAAGTAGGAAGAAGTCGCTTTATCGCTCTGCCAAGCAAAGGGGGCCACATTGGGTTAATGCCCTCAAGACTGTGTGTCCCACCCTGGAGGGGGTAGTGAGGAGTCTTATAGTGTTCAGGGAGCAGGGCGTGGTCAGCTCATGGACATTCTTCTGATTGGTTGGTGGTGAGGTAACTGGGAGTCAGCATCATCAACCTTCTGGTTGCAACCAGTCTACGTGCTGTGGGCAACATACAGTAAACCTCTTCCACCTGGTGGGAGTTTCAGTATCTGCAAAACAGCTCAAAGGATATGGACAGAATATTATCTATAGCCCTGGAGGAGGAAATAAAGGTCCTTGACTTTGATGGCTAAAATATTGTTATTTTGTTTTGCTTGACAGTTTTCCTTTCTTTTTGTGTTTTCTCTCTTCTCTGATTAAATTTACTTTTTTTTTTTTAAATTTATTCTTTGACGAAAGTTTTTCTACAGACAAAAGGAAGGCGGGGTCTTCCCTGGTGGTGCAGTGGTTAAGAATTCTCCTGCCAATGCAAGGGACATGGGTTCGAGCCCTGACCCGGGAAGATTCCACATGCCATGGAGCAACTAAGCCCCTGCACCACAACTACTGAGCCCATGAGCCACAATTACTGAAGCCTGCACACCTAGAGCCCGTGCTCCGCAACAAGAGAAGCTACGGCAATGAGAAGCCCACGCACCGCAAGGAAGACCCAACACAGCCAAAAATAAATAAATAAAAATAAATTTGAAAAAAAAGAAGTGTTTTTAAAAAAAAAAGGAAGGTGGAGGACATGGGTGGGGGTCTATGCTGGGAAGGTTTCATAGGGTCCTACTTGGTTACACCCACCCTACCCCAGTATGACTTCATTGTGACTTAACTAATTACATCAGCACCAACCATATTTCCAAACAAGGTCAAGTTGTGAGAGGTCCTAAGGGTTAGGACTTCAATGTATGAAATTGACATATGTCAAAGGGGAGACAATTAAACTCATAACAGAGGCATTGGGAAAGTAAAGGTAGCTGAGCTAGGGGTGTGGGGTGGGAGGGAACCTTCTCCAAGAAGGTGGGGTTACAGTTGAGCCCTGTTGTCAGAGAGGGTCTTGCACTAGCTTGGCTTGAGACAAAGGGTGGGAATCCCAGCCCCAGGTGATGAGGTTTAAGTCAAAGAACAACTGAGGGAGGTTGGGGTCTGCCCACTCATGGTCCCCATGACCCACGTTTCAGAGGGATGTGAGGTGAGAGAAAGAAGGAACTTTCACTCCAGTGGTTCTCAGATGGAGGGCACATCAGTACCACCTACAGGGCTTATTAAAACACAGCTTCTGGGAGCAAGTCTGGAATGGGGCCCAGGAATTTGCATTTCTAACAAGTTATCAGGTGATGCTGATATGGCTGGTCAGGCTCATCCAGGGAACCACACTTCAAGAATCACTGTTTTGCAGCCTGGGTCCATGTCTGCTTTATAAACAGAGGCAGTCTTAACTCTGCAAACAAAACAGAAAATGAGGGCTTCCCTGGTGGCGCAGTGGTTGGGAGTCCGCCTGCCGATGCAGGGGACACGGGTTTGTTCCCTGGTCCTGGAAGATCCCACATGCCACGGAGCAGCTGGGCCCGTGAGCCATGGCTGCTGAGCCTGCGCGTCCGGAGCCTGTGCTCCGCAACGGGAGAGGCCCCAACAGTGAGAGGCCTGCGTAACACACACACACACACACACACACACACACACACACACACAAACAGAAAATGAAAACCAATACCTGTATGAATCTGTGCCATCCAGAAAGCTCATAGAGGCCTTCCTCTGAGATATGGGGCCCCAGTCTTGCCCACATAAGAATCACCCCTGTGTACAAGGGGGTGGAGAAGAGGAAAAGGAGGTGTTGAAATCCAGATTTTTGGTTCCCACTTGCTGAACTCAAATTTCCAGGGAGAAGAGAGGGATAAATTAGGAGTTTGGGATTAACATAAACACACAACTACATATAAAACAGATAACCAACAAGGACCCACTCTATAACACAGGGAACTATACTCAATATTTTGTAATAACCTACAAGGGAAAAGAATCTGAAAAAGAATACATATATTATATATGTACATATAACTGCATCCCTTTGCTGCATACCTAAAACTAACACAACGTTGTGCATCAACTACCCTTCAATCAAAAAATAAAAAAGTAAATCTATCAGTTAAAAAACATTTCCAGGGAAGGAACCTTGGGCAAGTTCTTTTACCATCCATGCAAGTCTCAGTTTTCTCACCCTTAAAATGAGTTTGTCTGGGGGATTTGATGAAGTAACAGAGTAGATTTCAAATGGTAGGTGCGTCACCTGCGGGGCAGGGGGTTACAGTACAGAGGGCTGAGCCCCACCACCAACGTTTCTAATTCAGCAGGTCTGGGGTGGGGTTGGAGAACTGACATTTCTAACAGCGTCTCTAGTGATGTTGATGGTCCGGAGACCACTTAGAAAAGCACTGAGCTAAGGCTCTGAAAGGCTGGCAGAACAATGCCTGGTACTCTGTGAGTTTCACAATGGAAGCATCCTCCGGGGATTCTAAAGGTCAAGCAGGCTTAAAGATGCAGCTCTGGGGAACAGTTGGACTAAATTGGCTATGAGTAAAAAGCAGTCTGTGTTGGAAGGAAGATCAAGTACAGGACTCAAACGGTAGAATCCAGGGCACCTTTATTCAAAATGACATGATATGAAAAGAATTAGCCCCCCACTTCATACCCATTAAGATGCCTACTATAAAAATAAATACATAAATAAAATACAAAAAAAAAAACCCAAACAAGTATGCATGAGGATGTAGAGAAATTGGAATCTTTGTGCACTGTTGGTGGGGATGTAAAATACAGAAAATGGTATGGCAGTTCCTCAAAAAGTTAAAACTAGAATTACCGTAAGATCCTGCAATTCTGCTTCTGGATATATACCCAAAAGAATTGAAAGCAGGGTCATGAACAGATATTTGTACACCCATGTTCATAGCAGCATTATTCGTAATAGGCAAAATGTGAAAGCAACCCAAATGTCTGTTAACAGATGAGATGAATGGATGTATATAAAATGTATAAATACAGAATGGAATATTAGTCCTGAAAAAGGAGGGGATTTCTGACACCTGCTTCAACATGAGGACAGTATGCTAAGTGAAATAAGCCAGACACAAAAGGACAAATATCGTACAATTGCATTTATAGGAGGTGCCTAGAGGAGTCGAATTCACAGAGACAAAAAGTAGGCTGGTGGGTTGCCAGGGGCTGGGGGAGGGGGATGGGGAATTAGTGTTTAATGGGGACAGAGTTTCTGTTCGGGAAGATGAAAAACGTTTTGGGGATGGACGGTGGCGATGGGTGCACGACAGTGTGAATGTACTTAATGCCACTGAACTGTGTACTTAAAAATGATTAAGATAGCAAATTTTTAAAAATTAATTATTTATTTATATTTTTGGCTGTGTTGGGTCTTTGTTTCTGTGCGAGGGCTTTCTCTAGTTGCGGCAAGCGGGAGCCACTCATCGCCATGCACGGGCCTCCTCTCACTGTCGTAGCCTCTCTTGTTGCGGAGCACAGGCTCCAGATACACAGGCTCAGTAGTTGTGGCTCACGGGCCCAGTCGCTCCATGGCATGTGGGATCTTCCCAGACCAGGGCTTGAACCTGTGTCCCCTGCATTGGCAGCCAGATTCTCAACCACTGCGCCACCAGGGAAGCCCAGCTCCTGCTTTCTGCTCTCCCGCCTCTTAGCCCCTTCCTCCAGCTACACTGGCCTTTGCTGTTTCTGGAGAGGTTTGGACCACAGGGCCAGGAGGTAATTTTGCAACTTGGAGCAAGGCACCAGGGCCTTTGCACTTGCTATTTTGCTCTGCCTGAGTGTTCTCTCTCTCCCCCCAGGGCCAGCTCCTTCTCATCATTCAAGGTGTGACTGGCTTCTTTTACAAAAATAAAAGAAATACTCTGTTTTAGAATCCTCAGAGCACCTAAATACTTAAAATTACCTTGTTTGTTTAATGATTATTCTTCCCTCACTAGACTTATATGTTCCATGACAGTGGCACCCATCTGAGGCCCCACAGCCTAGACTGGAATCCCAGCTCAGATGTGTGACATGGGGCCTCTCTGAACCTCTGTTTCTTCCTCCATAAGGAGAGGAACATAGAAGAGTTTCAATAAGGATTAAATAAACAACTCTTAGAACATGTAGGGGACACAGAATAGGGACTATACGTTTAAGTGTCTGCTGTTTTTGCTGTTATGATAGTAATAATGATATAATCCTTAGGTTCTAGCATAGAATTTAGCCTATGTGAGACACTCAGTACATATTTATTGGATGGATACGCAGATGGGTAGCAGATTTTTGAGCAGAGAAGGGCAGTACTGAGCCCTTTCCGAGCTGGACATGGCTTATAACAAAACAGAAAGTCTGGCTGGGGGTGGCCAGGGGCTTCTCAGCTTATACCCCCAGCCTTCAAGCTCCCACTTCAGAGCTCAAATATCAGATAAAACCAATGGGAGAGAAATTATCTAAGTAAATGTGGTCATGTCTGCCTTTGAAGAGTTGGGATCTTTAACACCAAGTTTCATTTCAAAGGAGCCCCAGCTGACTCAGCTCTAAGCAGCCCGAGGGGAACACAGCCCTTGGCTCAAAGCCAGAAAATTTCTGTCTTCAAGTTTCTATTTGTTCCAGCTCACAATGTTTTTTGTTTGGTTGTTTTTTTGTTTTTTTTTTTGCTCCTCTGCAGTCTTTGAAAGTAAAATGATTGCTCCCTGCATGCAAAGGAGAGGGAACCTCCCCACACCCCAGTCCATACTGCTTTATTGTTTTGTCCCCAGGGCTGCTTTTGTGGTCTCACAGCAGGAAGTTATCTGGAGGCTTTCTTCAGTGTTGTAAGCCTCTTGACCAATCCTGTTTGATGAGGATTAAAGAATGTGAGAACTACTCAAGTCTTCCCAAGGCGTGCCAGGAAGTCATTCATATACTCCAGGCCTCCGGGCGGTTTCAGGCCTCAAATGTCAGTGAAAATGCAGAGAGAAAAGGATGGGAGTAAACAAGAGCTTGTCCTCTTTGTCTTCCTCCTCCCACTTTCCACTGGGGGGTGACAGACGTGAGGAGTGGAAAATTTAAAAGAAGAGTGAGGGCTTCCCTGGTGGCGCAGTGGTTGAGAGTTCGCTTGCCGATGCAAAGGAGACAGGTTCGTGCCCCGGTTCCGGGAAGATCCCACGTGCTGCGGAGCGGCTGGGCCCGTGAGCCATAGCCGCCGCTGAGTCTGCGTGTCTGGAGCCTGTGCTCCGCAACGGGAGAGACCACTACAAAGGCCCGCGTAGCGCAAAAAAAAAAAAAAAAAAAAGAAGAGAGAGATGGATGGAGAAAGAAAGGGAGAGAGAGAGAGAGAGATGGGACGGAGAGAGGCAGGAGGTGGGGAGAGAGAGATAAAGTGAGGTGTCTGATTTTCTACATTTCTATCCCATCTATCAAGCACCTATTTTGTCCCTGTCACAAAATACAGCACAGGGACATGCAACAAATGTTTATTGGATGAAGAGTCAAGGCATTTAAATCAGGGTCTCTCAAGCATATCTGAATGCCTGGAAGTGTTGAAAACAGTTCTATGTCAGCACTCCACCCCAGACTGGTATTTTTCTTTTAAAAAAGCTTTCGCAGGAGACTTTAATGCACAGCCAGGATGGAGAACCATTGATTAATATCAAAAGCCATGCCACGCAGCTTGTGGAATTTTACTTACCCAACCAGGGATTGAACCCAGGCCCTTGGCAGTGAGAGCGCGGAGTCCTAACCACGGGACCACCAGGGAATTAAAATCAGAAGTTTTGAAATGATGGCCTAGGCCTTGATTCAGGCCTAAAGATGATGTGTTTGTTTCTTAAAAATATTTGTATTCCTCAATATTTCAAACTCTGGTAGTCCATAAACTTTCCAGGTTTCCAATTTTTTTTTTAAAAGTTTGAAGTTCCAGCCATCATAGGTGTACCTCCCAGCAGAAGCAGAGCAGCACCTGTTCCTTTAGATGGAGCAGAAGGAGGTTTTCAATTTGCCACTGTTCCCACCACTCCCTGTTGCCCCCTGGATGCTGAGTTGGAGGACCCAATTTCCCTCCTCTTCACAGTTGCACTGCTGGTTCTTCTTTGGAATAAAGTTTAGGAGAAGGTGAAATATTTGTCTAGAGTTAGCATCTCCAAGTCAAGTGGGAAATGGGAGCCTCATATTCCCAGGAACACAAGAAGTATTTCTTTATAGAAGTCAAGTTTATTCCTCCACATTTCTTATACAAAGTTTGCTTTTCTTACAGCTTGTTCAATCGAGGCCACTATATGTCAGGAGGTGAAGTGTGTGGTTCAGAGAAATTGTCCCAAAGTCTGCTTCTCAATACGACAGCCTCTAGTCACATGTGGCTGTTTTTATTTAAATTAATAAAAATTAGATAAAAATAAAAATTATGTTCCTCAGCCATTGTAGACACTTTTCAAGAGCTCAGTAGCTGTGTGGGACTGGTGGTTACTATATCGATGGTACAAAACATGTCTAGTGCTGCTGAAATAGCCAGTGGTCTATTGGAGAGCAATGCTCTGGAGTGAGACTTCCAGGGTTTAAAACCCTGCTTTGCTACTTCCTAGTTGTGTGACCTTGGGCTAGGTACTCTACCTCTCCTTGTCTTAGTTTCCTCATCTGTAAAATGGCTTTGCTTAACAATAGTACTGACATCAAAGGGTTGTTGTGAGAATTCCATGACAATACGTGTAGAGCTTTTGGAACAGTGCCTGGCACATGGTAAATGCTTATTAACATTGTAAAAGCATTTAATATCTATATGTTATTAATACAAATAATTATTAATATCTATTATTAATACTATTATATATTTATATAATAATATATAATCTAATAATTATGTAATTATATTATGTAATATTTATATTATATAATATATAATTAAATATATACAATAAATACCTAGTATATATAATAAATGTAATATATTATATTATATATTATAAATGTTATGTAATTATATAATTATTGTGTATTATATATAATTATAATAACCTATTATAATTACATGATAACATAATATAACATTAATTAACATCTAGTTATTAACATTAACATTTTATTTATTTTACTATAATTATTTACTATTATATATTACTTTTATATATTATGTATAATTATATGCTATAATAATTATAATAATCTATTATATACTTATATGTAATAACACTAATTAGCATCTAATATTATAATTTATTTTACACTAATAATAATGATTAGTAATAGACATCCCTGGTCCAGATGAGTTTCCCATCCCCTTTTAACTCTCATTCGTAATCTGTAAAGTTTACGAATTTAGATTCATCCAGAGTGTAAATTATCCACTCTATACTTACATATGAAGAAACTGAAGATCAGAGAGGTTTTGTCACTTGCTAAAGATCAACAGCATCTGCAAGGTGTAACTGGGATACAGTCCAAGATTGTTAAATTCTGATGCCCTTGCCTATTCACTCTACCATGACGTCTCTTCAGGTGAAAGGCTAAGCAAAGGTCCTGGGGTAGACATCACCAGGTGTGTCTGGCCTGTGGTGCACTGGCCAATTTTGCTGGAATGCAGGGTATGTGAAAGGGGGTGTGGCGCCGAAGGGAGGGGTAAAAGTTTAGCTATAAGGAGTGATTGGAACCAGCCAGAGATTGAGCAACAGCCTGAGGATTTGAAGGCTTCATTTAGGGAGCAATATAGTTCTTTAAAAAGCATCTGATCTGAGATAGCCTGCCCTTTGGCTTATGCCAGTCAAAAGAGCAGCCCACAACTATTGAGCAAAAACCATTTGCTGGGACCAATGCCCATGGTCCTTCTCACAAAGCCCTTACAAGAACCTTTGGAGGAAGGTTTTATTATTGTCATTCCCACTTTACAGATGAGAAAACTGAGGCTCAGAGAAGCCCACGCAGCTGGCCAAGGGTGGAATCAGGACTGCACCTCAGTGCCTTCCTTCTGACCTCGTTGCAGCACTGTTGGGCCAGGGACTTGCTTAAACTCTTACTTCAAGGAAGGTCTTACCATGGGTGCCAATTTCTGGTGCTGACAATGCATTTTCTCCAGAAGAATTTGCATAACAAGGATGTTAGGATGCCTTTGGCCTCTGAGAGCTTCCAAAGGTGTGTGACATCACCAAAGTCAGACCATGGCCCTATGTGAACTGGTCCCTCTCCCCTGAGTGGACTGGCTCCTCCTCTCTCCCTCTGCCTCCCTTCTCCTCCTGAACATCCACTTAGAGAAATCCTTAGGGGCTTGTTCGAGGTGTAAATGCATTGCTATGATTAGAAGTGCTTAGACCGGGGACTATCACATCGCAAGTGCTCAGTAAAATCTGTTGTTGATAATAATACTGTTGGATTATTACCATTGTCCACACAGAGATAACAAGACCAACCCCAATTTCAGGAGATTAGGTGAGGAGAGAGTGGTAAAAGGTGCCTTAGGTTATGGAGAGGCTGTGACATACAGCTTTTGAGGGAGGAATGGACCCTGATGCCTAAGAAATGTTTGTGATGCTTGAGAAAATAGAAACAATTTCCCATGGTGGGAAAAACCTTTGGCAAAGGGCTTTGGGTGGAATTATGAAAGGAAACTGAAGTCTTTTGAGTTGTGTGTAATGTTATGTGTGTATCTGTTAGTTCTCACTGGGGTCCACAATCTCCCCCCACAAAAGTTCAATAACCATTCATTCACTCATTCATTCAATAAATGTTTATTCATTATCTATAATATGCTAAGTACAGATTCAGAGGTCAATATAAGAGGTGGTATAACTATTATGATTAATGATTATGTAAATCTTTATAATTATTAGTCATATTTAGGTTAAGAAATATTATTGCAACTGCTCACTTGTGTATGTTTGGTAGTCAAAGAAACCAAGGCTCAGAAGGATTAAACAACTTGCCAAGAAACATAACCAGTAGGTCACAGAGGTGGGGTTTGAAGGTCTAGGTCCGGGGGGCGGGTCCAGGTCCACATCTGTCTTCAGCAGGAGAGGAAAGGTAAGGGAGGACATTTGGGGGTGGCTAAGAGGAGGAGAAAGATCTGGGGTGAAGGGGAGAAAGAGGACAGGAGAGAAGAATTTGAGTAGAAGCCCTTTTCCATCATTTATTCATTCCACAAACATTCATCGAGCATACTGTGTGCTAGGCACTGCACTGGGGATGTAGTGGTGAGCAAAATGGACATTGCCTTTGCCGTCCTGGAGTTGATGTTCCAGAGAAGAAGGGGTCGACAAACGAGCGAGGAAATGTATCATGTCTGGTGGTACTAATGCTTTGGGAAAAAGAGAAGAGAGAGAGTGGGTGACAGGGGTGTAGGGATGGTTCTTGAAGAGGTGACATCTGAGCTGAGGACTGACCGGGGTGAGAATGGACTCATGTAGGTATTTGGCAAAAGGATGTTTCAGGCAGTGGGAACAGCAGGTGCAAGGGCCCTGAGGCAGGACTGAGTTTAAGAAACAGTAACGAGATCAGAGTAAGGCACAGTGAATGAGTGGGAGAGAAGGAATTAGGGGAGGGACACAGGCTGGGGGTTGGGGGTGGGGAGATAAATTAATAGGTCCTCATAGGTCATTGTAAGGAATTTGGCTTTTACACTGACCAAAATGCAGGGCCATAAAGCTTGGCCCATGGTGCTCTTATTCTTAAACAGTGTTCTTCTGGCTGCTGCCTGGAGAATAGACTGGTGGGGGCAAGGGCAGAAGGCAGAGAGGCCATTAGGAGGCCACTGTGATCATCCAGGAGAAAGGAAGATGACTGGGCTTGGGAGGTAGTGAGAAGCGGTCGACTTGTGAATAGCTTTTAAAGACCTTGAAGGATCTGCTGATGGACAGGTTACTGGAAATGGGGTACGTGCATGCAGGGAATTCAGGTGGTTGAGAAGAGAAATTAAGCAGTGCCCAAATTAGTATTTTCAGAAGGGTCTGTGGGGTGAAAACCCTCAGTAGATAAAAAGCATACGCTTTTTATCACGTTCATGGAAGCAGGGAAAATGTGGCTTTGCTCTTGAGTGATGGGAAATGTCCTCCATCCTTGTTAGATGGTCCAAGAGGCCTGTGAGAGGAAGCTCTGGGGCCAGGTAGGTATGGAAGGTGAAGAATTGGGAGATCCTGGATCTGTTGAGATGTGTGAGGTTGGGGAAGGGGCAAGTAAGAAAGATAACTACAGATCCTTTTTACTGAGCGCTCATTATGGTTGGGGCATGCACAGAGGGATTTAAAGAAGATATTAATTCATATAATGACCTCTACAGCCCTCCAGTGTGGCAGCCATGCGCATCCCCATTTTCCAGATCAGTAAAACTGAGTCAGAGCACATAGGAAATATACCCAAATTAATAGCTTCTTTCTGGTTCAATAAAACAGACACAGTCTTCCATGTTCCTGGAGCTGAAATTCTGGAAGCAGGGATGGACATTAAACAAAGATGCAAATATATAACAACAGGTGGAACTAAAGGGATAGTGGGTGACAGAAGGAAAGTGGAATGAAACCAGCTAGGAATTTACCTGAGGTGGGTGTGTTCGAAGCAGAATCACAGAGTCATTGGATTTCTGACATCTCCTGCCTAAAAGTCTTCTGTTGGTGGGTTCAAGCTCCTGGAGGGAGGTAATAACAGATCTGGTCCTCAGGGTGAGGGCTGTTCTCCACCTGGTACCTTCGTTGAGGTCTCTAGAGTTGAAATATCCTTTCTTTCCATCCCTGGCCCAGCGTTCTCAGCTTGGTGGGGGCAGCTCCCTCTCTTTCCAGTTTGCCTGGCACCCCCTGGCTTCCCTCTGATGGCTCTTGTGTTCTTTCTAGGCTGCATCTGTAGTTTGAATCCATTTGCCAGAGCTGTGCGGTCCACTAAGATAGCCACTAGCTTCCCCTGGCTACTGAGCCCTTGATATGTGGCTGGTCCAAACTGAGCGTGAGACAAAGGCTTAGTTAAGAAAATTAAACAGAGTAAAGGAATGCAAAATTTCTCATTGACACTTTTTTTGACATTGATATTAAGTCAAAACGATACTACTTTGGAAATGTCAGGTTCAATAAAACACATCATTTGAACTAATATCATAATCGTGACAAAACCCCTCTTCTTGATCAAACTTTAGTCAGGCTCTTCTGAGTCCTCCTCTTGAGTTGACCTTGACCTTGGCTTTCTGTTTCCATTCTATCCTTGTCAAGGCTGCCTAGCCCAGTCTTAGCAAGAATCTGGCTAAGGCAGTTTATCAAGAATCCCCCCATCCTTGATATCTGATCATCCCTGACATCTGATCAGTTTCCTCATCCCTCACCTTTGCTGTACAAATCTTTGACCTACCTTTAGCAAGAATCCTGGTAGGCCAGTTAAGCAAGAATCCCCCTCCCCTTGAAGTCTCCTCAGTGATTTTTCCGTGCATGGACCCCCCTGACCCTGCTCCTTGGCTATAAATCCTCACTTGTCCTATTGTATTCTGAGTTAACCCTGATCTCTCTCCCCTACTGGAATTCTTCTATTAAATAAAGTAATCCTCACCATTTTAACAAGTGTTGGAATATTTTTTCTTTTAACAGTAGAAAAATTTAAATTATCTATCTGGCATTTGTGGCTCATAGAAATAATGCTCATATTTCTAAGGCAGAGCACTGCATTGGAAGGTGGCACAGTATCCTCCCCTCCTACCCTGGGGCAGATTTTCCCAGACTACTTTCATTGCTGACGATGAACTTTAGTTTCTTCTTTCCATTCATCAATCTATCTCTCCAGTCTGCTTAGCATCCCTAGGTAAAGGTAATGGCTGGCACACCTATTTTTGAAAGGTTGCTCCTTCCTTCCTTCCTTCCTTCCTATATTCTGCCAGTGTTAAAGAAAAAAAAAATACTTAATGACATTTTAAAAACGTGGTAATAAAGACTTTACACAAGGGGAAGGCTATCAGGTATAGGGCCCACTGTGAATGAATTCTCCACTCGGGAAGTGAGATTGGGCTTAACTCCATAAACAACATGGGCCAGTGGAAAGTTATAGCTAAAGAGCAGGATGGGGGTGGGGCAGGGTCAATGGATAAAAAATTACTAAGAGGAAACATCAGGGGCAAGGAGGATTTTGGCAAAACCAGCTAGATAATAGACATTATTATATTATATTACTATATTAGGCATTAGATATTGAAAGTGATCGGAGCGGAGAGGTTCTTGCTAAAATTTAATTTCCCAAGGAAGTGCACACATGCGGCTATGAGAAGTTTCTGAAGTCTGATTAAAGTTTGGTCAAGCAAAGAATCTTTGTCACCAGCCAACCACCCAGCTAGCCTTCTGTGATATTGTAATTTATAATAAGAAGTATATATTAGGTCTCCATCCAGTTTCTGGCACAGAGCTCCTAAAACCCTTGGAAGTGTTGAAAGTGATCAAGTTGTCTTTTGTTACGTTAATGAGGTGACTTTTGGTCCTCACCTAAGGATGGGGGCTGGTTGCCAAGGACACCTAACTGTTGATTAGAGGGGGAGAGGTAAGGGGCTGGAGGTTGAATCAGTCTCCAATGGCCAATGATTTAGTCAGTCAGGCCTATGTGATGAAGTGTCCATAAACACCCAAAAGGACAGGGTTTGGAGAGTTTCTGGGTCAGAGGAGATTTGGGGAAAATGGCAAGCCTGGAGAGAGAGTAGAAGTTGCATCCTTTTGCAATACATTGGCCTGTGCACCTCTTCCATCTGGCTGTTCCTAAGTTTTATCTTTTTATAATAAACTGGTGATCTAGTAAGTAAACTATTTCTTTGAGTTTTGTGTGCCATCATTTCTAGCAAATTACTCAAACCCCCAAAAGGGGTCATGGGAACCTCTGATTTATAGCCAGTTGGCTGGAAGCACAGGTAACGACTGTGCTTCTGAAGGGGGTGGGGGCGGGGAGGCGGGCAGTCTTGTAGAACTGAACGCTTAACCTGTGTAATCTGATGCTACCCCTGGGGAGATAGTGTCAGAATTGAGTTGAACTGAGTTGAAATCTGCTGGTGTCTGAGAACTGCTTGTAGGTGTGGGAGGAAACTGCCACATACCCTCACCATATTGGAATTTGAGTCTCAGGGCACCAAAAGACCTTCTATATGCCAGGCTTTATGCTGAGCCCTGGGATTACCACTCCTTGGAGGAATGACTTCACGGTGTTCCAGGACAGCTTCAGATGCTAAGGACACAGTGATGAATTTGGCTGAGAGGAGAGACAATTTTCGGCAGCAATGGAGAATCTGAATGTCTTAGTCTTCTCAGACTGCCAGAACAAAATGGACTGAGTAGCTTAAACAATCAAAATTTATTTTCTAATAGTTCTGGAGGTTGGAAGTCCAAGATCAAGGTGCCAGCAGCGTTGGTGTCTGGTGAGAGCTCGCTCCTTGGGTTGCAGGTGGCTGTCTTCTTAGCTTCTCAATGTGTTGTCATATGGCCTTTCCTCTGTGCCTTCGTGGAGAAAAGAGAATCTTTTCCTATTAGACCATTAATCCCATCATGAGGACCCCACCCTCATGACCTAATCTAATCCTAATTGGATCCCAAAGGTCTCATCTCCAAATACCACCAACTGGGGGTTAGAGCTTCAATATATGAATTTTAGGTGGAAGCAAACATTCAACTGAAGCTTTGTTCTACACATCCAGGGTTGGAGATGCCTCGTAGGCATCCACAAAGAGATGTCAAACAGTCTGGTACAGGAGAATAGAGCTCAGTGGAGAGAGAGAGAATGAGAGAGAGATTTTAATTTTAAGTGATTGACTCACACAGTTATTGAAGCTGACAAGTCCCAAAATCTGTAGGGTGAGTCAGGAAGCTGGAGACCCAGGAGAACAGATGGTATAAGTTCCAGTCTGAGTCTGAAGGCCTGAGCACCAGGAGAGCCAATGATGCAGTTCCCGTAAGAAAGCCTTGAGAGCCAGAAACAACCAATGTTTCAGTTTGAGTCCAAAGGCTGGAAAAAGCTCATGTCTCGCTCCAAAGCTAGTTAGGCAGGAGGAATTCTGTCTTAGTTGGGGGAAGGTCAGGCTTTTGATCTCTTTAGTCTTTCAACTGATTGGATGAGGCCCACCCACTTTAGGGAGGGCAATCTGCTTTACTTGGTCTACCATTTCAAGTGTTAATCTCATCTTAAAACACCCTAACAGAAATATCCAGAATCATGTTGACCAAACATGTGGGCATTCGTGGTTAAGTCAAACTGACACATACGCTTAACCATCACAGAAGACATTGATGATTCTTGTTGAATCTGTTATTCAACAGATGGTTGCAAAATGTTGGTTTTCTAGCTCTACCATTTCTTCTGCATTTATTGGCTGGCATTCTACTGTGAGGAAAGCTTTCTCTTTTCCTTCATTTAGGTAAATATTATTCATTATTAATTTATGTTAGCATAAACTCTTGATTCTTAGTGCATTCAATGGAGTATCATTGGTTACTATCATTATTTATGCTGATGCTCAAATGATCTCAGCTTTAGCCAATAGGAGCTCTTCCAGGATGCCTCCTTTGTCCTATCAACATGTCCCCATTAATATATGAGCACTTCCTTACTTTCTGGTACAAGATATCCCAGGACTTTTTACTTTTGATACCCTCCAAGACAGGAATCTTTGTTTTGCTTGTTGATGTTTCCTAAATGTTTAAAACAGTTCCTGGCACACCGTAGGCACTCAATATGTCTTTGTTGAAAGAATAAATAAATGAATGAGTGAAGTGTCCCTGGCTAGAGTTTGAGAGGGATCAGAACACTCCCTGCTTGTCTGTCAACGCCCTTGGTCTCATGTATATTTGTCTCCTCACTAAGATCTTGGTGTACATATGTATGCGTAGTTAAGGGAGTGTGGGCATGTCCATGAATTGGTATATGTCAATATACAAACTTCTGTTCTCTTTGTGGTTAAATCTATGTGCTGATCAGTGGGTAGTGATGCTACTGTTTGCCTGGGGGTCATTCAGTATCTGGGGGTCAGTTCCTTATTTGTGGGTGTACATTCAGGGAGCTGGGGGTTCCTGTGTAGAGCATCTGTTAGAAAAGTGTGTTTTGGTTGAGGAGACTGAATGTCTGTGAATATATTTGAGAGTAAGAATTTATTTTTTTTAAGTTTTAATTGCAACATAATTAACATGTTATATTAGTTTCAGGTGTACAACATAAAGGTTCAATATTTGTATATATTGCAAAGGATCACCACAGTAAGCCTAGCTAACACCCATAACCCCACATAATTACAATTTTTTTTTCTTGTGAAGAGAACTTTTAGGATCTAGTCTCTTAGCAACTTTCAAATATACAATCCATTATTATAAACTATAGTTATCATGCTGTACATTACATTCCCAGGACTTGTTTATTTTAAAACTGGAAGTTTGCATCTTTTGATCCCCTTCACACATTTTGCCCATCTCTTACCCCCTGCCTCTGGCAATTATCAATCTGTTCTCTGTATCTCTGAGTTATTGTTTTGTTTTTAGATTCCACATACAAGTGAGATCATATGATATTTGCCTTTCTCTGTCTGACTTATTTCACTTAGCATAATGCCCTCAAGATCCATCCATGTTGTTGCAAATGGCAAGATTTCCTTCTTTTTACAGCTGAATAATATTCCATTATATATATATGTGTATATATATGTATATATATGTACACACACACACACACACACACACACACACACATATATATATATCACATTTTCTTTATCCATTCATCCATCGATGGACACTTAGGTTGCTTCCATATCTTGGCTATTGTAAATAATGCTACAGGGAACATGGGTGTGCAGATATCTTTTTTTTTAAACAAAATTTGCACTTTATTTATTTATTTTATTTTATTTTGTGTGTGTGTGTGTGGCTGTGGTGGGTCTTTGTTGCTGTGTGGGCTTTCTCTAGTTGCGGAGAGTGGGGGCTACTCTTCGTTGCAGTGCACGGGCATCTCGTTGTGGTGGCTTCTCTTTGTTGCGGAGCAGGGCTCTAGGCACGTGGGCTTCAGTCGTTGTGGCACATGGGCTCAGTAGTTGTGGCCTGCGGGCTCTAGAGCACAGGCTCAGTAGTTGTGGCACACGGGCTTAGTTGCTCCGCGACATGTGGGATCTTCCCAGACCAGGGCTCGAACCCATGTCCCCTGCATTGACAGGCGGATTCTTAACCACTGCGCCACCAGGGAAGTCCCGCAGATATCTTTCTGATTTAGTGTTTTCATTTCCTTCAGATAAATACCCAGAAGCGTAACTGCTGGATCATATGGTAGTGCTATTTTTAACTTTTTGAGAAACCGCCACACTGTTTTCCATAGTGGCTGCACCAATTTACCTTCCTACCAACAGTACACAAGGAGAACTTGTTTATTTTTGCTTGCTAACATTATTACTGCTGTCAATTGCTATGTAAAAAACAAGCAAGCAAACAAAAAACTCCGAAATGTGGCAGCTTGAAACAACAACCATCCAACATTTCATGGTTCCATGATTTGTCTGGGCTGATGCGGGAAATTCTTCTGGCCACAAAGTGTTAGCTGAGGCTACAGTCATGTGAAGCACTGACTGGACTGGACCTTCCAGATGGTTCCCTCCCGTGGGTGGGAGCTTGGTGCTGGTTGTCAGTGGAGCTATTGACCAGAGCATCTCGACTCTCCTCCACTTGGCTTGGGCTTCTCACAGCATGGTTGATGGATTCCTAGAGGGAGCATTCCAAGCCCGCATAAATGGAAGCTACAGAAGTCCTAAGGCTCAGCTTCAGAAGTCTCACAGTGCCACTTCTGCCATGTTCTGAGTTGGCTAAAACAAGTCACGCAGCTGAGCCCACCTCTCGATGGGAGGAAGAATTTGGGGCCATCTTGCGCCCACTGCAGCTCTTGCCATCGTCACACGTCAAAAAATTAATGATGCTTCCTAAACATCATCAAACACCCAGTCCATGTTGGAATGCTCCTGTTATCTCTGATACTGCTTTTACAATTGGTTTCTTTGAATACGAGAACACAGGGTCCACATATTTGGTTTTGTTTTTTTCTTGACTCTTTTTTAAAATTTATTTTACTGAAGAATAGTTGATTTACAGTGTTGTGTTCATTTCTACTGTACAGCAAAGTGATTCAGTTTTACATATATATATTCTTTTCATATTCTTTACATTAGGGTTTAATCACAGGATATTGAATATAGTTCCCTGTGCTATACAGTAGGACCTTGTTGTTATCCATTCTATATATAATACTTTGCATCTACTAATCCCAAACTGCCAATGCACCCCTCCCCCACCACCCCTTCCCCCTGGGCAACCACAAGTCTGTTCTCTATGTCTGTGAGTCTGTTTCTGTTTTGTAGATAGGTTCATTTGTGTCATGTTTTAGATTCCACATAAAAGTGATATCATAGGGTATTTGTATTTCTCTTTCCAACTTACTTCACTTGGTATGATAATCTCTAGGTCCATCCATGTTGCTGCCAATGGCATTATTTCATTCTTTTTTATGAATGAGTAATATCCCATTGTATATATGCACCACATCTTCCTTATCCATTCATCTGTCAATGGACATTTAGGTTGTTTGCATGTCTTGGCTATTGTAGATAGTGCTGCAATGAACATTGGGGTGCATGTATCTTTTTGAATTAGAGTTTTCTGTAACAGACATGGGGTAACTTGTGATCTGGCAGGGTAGATTTAATAATTACAGAGGACTCCTACTGTCTGTTTCTGGTTGTGTACGTCTTTGAAATGTGCAGTTGTAGAGAGAAATAACAGTGTAGTATGTTTCCAAGGGGATGGGTTTGTGTGAAATTCCTGTGGAGATATGTTTCTGAGTCTACGTGTCCCTGAGGGAGCATACCTGTGGGGGGTGAGGACCTGTGAGCAGCTAGGTGTGTAGTGCAGGTTTGGGACGAGTGAGTCTGGGTGTGAATATCTCTGATCACAGATCAGTTTGGCTTTAGTGATAGGTGAGTGTGGCTTTAAATAGGAGGACTCCACAGGCAAGGCAAAGAGGTAACATTCCTCTTTATCTTTTTCCTGAGAGGCTGGCCCCTGAAGTCCCAGGAAAGGTATTCACTCTGACCAGCTGATGACCTTTCTGCTGATAACAGGTGTCCCTGGAAGCTGGGTGGTACCCTTAGCTCTGTCTCTAGGGCCAACCACATTCAGAGAGAGAGAGAGAGAGAGAGAGAGTTTTGTTTACTTTAAACCCAATCATCCAGAAACACAATTGTGTTTTGTTCCACACGTCACTTTTTCTTCCACTTGATGTTGGCAGATATTTCCCTCTTGCTATGGGACTGGGCTCCACGGGAGGAAGCTGAAGACTCGCCCTGGATGTTAATCTGTTGGGGAGAGACAGACAAGTCCAAACATGTTGTTCAGCTCTTGGCTTTCTCTGTCCAGTGCAGACAACCTTGGTGCAAGTGCTCCCTCCTGGTGTGGGGGGCTGGGGTCTCTGATCCTCAGATATCCTTCCCTAGACTTCCCCTACTGGTGTATGAGGAATTTCGGGGCCATGACAGTGGCTAGGTACACTGGCTTTGGAGCCACCTGTTCTTTTTTTTTTTTCTTTAATTTTTTTTGGAGTATAGTTGATTTACAATGTTGTGTAAGTTCCTGCTGTACAGCAAAGTGAATCAGTTATACATATACATATATCCACTCTTTTTTAGATTCTTTTCCCATATAGGTCATTACAGAGTATTGACTAGAGTTCCCTGTACTATACAGTAGGTCCTTATTAGTTATCTATTGTATATACAGTAGTGTGTATATGTCAATCTCAATCTCCCAATTTATCCCTCCCCCTTACCCCGGCAGCTTCCCCCACTGGTAACCATAAATTTGTTTTCTACATCTGTGACTCTATTTCTGTTTTGTAAATAAGTTCATTTGTACCATTCTTTTTTAGATTCCACATATAAGCTATATCATGATATTTGCCTGTCTTTGTCTGGCTTACCTCATTCAGTATGACAATCTCTAGGTCCATCTATGTGGCTGCAAATGGCATTATTTAGTTCTTTTTTATGGCTGAGTAGTACTCCATTGTACATATGTACCACATCTTCTTTATCCATTCCTCTGTTGACGGACATTTAGGTTGCTTCCATGTCTTGGCTATTGTAAATTGTGCTGCATTCGGGTGCATGCATCATTTCGAATTACGGTTTTCTCTGGATATATGCCCAGGAGTGGGATTGCTGAATCATATGGTAGTGGAGACACCTGTTCTTTATTCAGATCTCAACTCTGCTACTCACCAGCTGGAGGACGCTGGGCATGTTACTTAACCTCTCTGTGCCTCGATTTGCTCCTCTGAGAAATGAGGGTAATTATAATACAACACTGCCCAACAGAAATATAATGTGAGCTACGTGTGTAATTTAGATTTTTCGAATAGCCGTATTTTTTTAAAGTAAAAATAAAGAAGTTCTATGGCCTGAATAGCTGTGTTCCCCTCACCCCCACCCACCCAGGCTTAAATTCATATGTTGAAATCCTAAATCCTAACGTCCAACGTGATCACACTAGGAGGTGGGGGCCTTTGGCAGGTGATTAGAGCATGAGGGCCAAGCCCTCATGAATGAGATTAACGCTCTTATAAAAGAGACCCCAGAGACTTTCCTGGCCTCTTGTGCCATTTGAGGATATAAGAAATCTGTGAACTGGAAACAGAAATAGACTCACAGACAGAGAAAACAAATTTATGGCTACAAAAGGGGAAAGTGGGAGGGAGGGATAAATTAGGAGTTTCAGATTAACATATACACACTACTAAGTATAAAATAGATAACCAGCAAAGACCCATTGTATAGCACAGGGAACTATAGTCAATATCTTCTAATAATCTAATAGGGAAAATAATCTGAAATACAACGGAATCACTTTGCAGTACACCTGAAACTAAAACTAACATTGTAAACCAACTATACTTCAATTTTTTTTAAAAAAAGGAAAAAAACGAGACTTCCCTGGCAGTCCAGTGGGTAAGATTCTGCACTTCCAATGCAGGGGGCATGGGTTCGATCCCTGACTGGGAACTAAGATCCCACATGCTGCACGGCACAGCCAAAAAAAAATTTTTTTAAATTATTTTTTAAAAAGAAAAAAAAAAGAAGAAATCTATGAACTGGAAGAGGACCCTCACCTGGCCATGTTGGTACTGTGATCTCAGACTTACAACCCCTAGAAATATGGGGAAAAATTTTCTGTTGTCTATAAGCCACCCAGTCTTATAGCAACCAGAATAGACTAACACTCAAGTAGCATTAATTTTAATATATTTTATTCAACCAAATTTATCCAAAATATTATCATTTCAATCTGTAATAAAAAAATATTCCTGAGGGGGACTTCCCTGGTGGTCCAGTGGGTGAGACTCTGCACTCCCAATGCAGGGGGCCAGGGTTCGATCCCTGGTCAGGGAACTAGATCCCGCATGCATGCCACAACTAAAAGATCCCACATGCCTCAGCTAAAGACTAAAGACCTGGTGCAGCTTAAATACATAAATAAATATTTTTAAAAGCTTTTAAAAATATTAATGAGGCAGTTTACAGTTTTCTTTTTTTGGCACCAAGTCTTGAAAATCAGGTGCATATTTTATACTTACAACACATCTCAGTTTGGACTAGCCTCATTTTTGTTGGAAATACTTGATATAATAGCTGAAAGCGTAGATTCCCATCCCCAAGTTGTCCCAAACAAACTTAAAAGTTTTCTAATAACTGAATTGAGGATCAGTTTTTAAATCTAAATGAATTAAAATTAAACAAAATTAAAAGTTCAGTTTTTTTGTCACACTGGCCACATTTCAAGTGGTCACTTGGGGCTATGGGCTGTCATATTGATCTAGTATGGAATTTGTGGAATTGCCTTATGGAATTGGTTTCAGTATTAAATGAGTTAGTACCTTTAAAGCACTTAGTTAATCCCTGGTGAGTGCTACATAAGTGTCTACTGCATAACAAATATATGCAATTAATATTTATTGAGCACCTACTTTGTGCCCAAGTACTGTGTGGGATGTTGGGCTTGGGTAAGTAAGTCAGATAAGTCAGACCCAGTTTGGCCGTCACGGAGCTTGTATTCTGGTGGTGGAAGTCATAATCAGACCATCACAAACTTTGTGTGTGGTTAGGCATTGCACTGAGACCTACAGAAAAGACAGAATCAGTACTAAGGAATCGTTAGTGGATAAGGAAGGGGCCACCTGAGTCGCATCATCCACAGGCTGAATCTGAAAGATACACAGGCAGGAAGAATGCTCCAAACAAACAGAGTAGATGGTGGGAGGCAGGTCACTGCAGGAGAATCTGATAAATGGTCGGTGTGGCTTAAGTGGAGAGAGCCAGGCAGTAGGGATGGGATGTAAGACTGGAGTCAACATTTGCACAACCTTGGAAAATGGAGAACAGCATTTGGTCTAGACTGTGAGGGTCACAGGTTCGAATCCTGATTACAGCTCTGTGACCTTGGGCAAGTTATTGAACCTCTGTGAGCCTCAGAAGGAAGGACCTAGCATGTCGGAGGTGCTTGAAAGTGCTGGGTGCAGCTATTGTAGCAAAGGTGGCCCAGCCCCTTCATGCACTTCTGCAGGGCCTCCTGGGGTCTTCTGATCAGCCCCAAGACTGTGTCTTCTTTCCTTTTTTTTTTGAATGTCACTAGACAATGAATTAAGCACACCTTCATTGAAGCTTAAATTGTGGTACAAAAATACATTTCAACTGATTTAAGTCCAACACCATGAAGAGAGAAATTATGGCACCAAAATTTTCCCTCCTCTATCATATATTCTAGGGCTAATTTAGATTACTATTCAATCTATATTTTTCATTTTTCTAGGCTTTGTTCCATACAAATTTGTGCAGTTTTTCAACACTAAATAGAAATCTTAAATCTATTAGGGAAAGAAAAAACATCAAACCTCAAGCCAATAAATGTCGTCAAATCTACAGGGACACTGTTCAAGAACAAAATCCACTTTGAGCATTGGTCCTCATAATAGCACCAAAACGTTAGGTACTGTGCGCTAATTAAGACTGTCTCTTTAAAAAAAAAATGTCATGAAGAACCTAGGGGTAAGACAGGAACAAAGACACAGACCTACTTGAGAATGGACTTGAGGATATGGGGAGCGGGAAGGGTAAGCTGTGACAAAGTGAGAGAGTGGCATGGACATATATACACTACCAAACATAAAATAGATAGCTAGTGGGAAGCAGCCGCATAGCACAGGGAGATGAGCTCGGTGCTTTGTGACTGCCTGGAGGGGTGGGATAGGGAGGGTGGGAGAGAGGGAGACTCAAGAGGGAAGAGATATAGGAACATATGTATATGTATAACTGATTCACTTTGTTATAAAGCAGAAATTAACACACCATTGTAAAGCAATTATACTCCAATAAAGATGTAAAAAAAAAAAAAGACTGTCTCTTCTTTTTTTTTTAAATTAATTAATTAATTTATTTATTTTTGGCTGTGTTGGGTCTTCCTTTCTTCTCTAGTTGTGGCGAGCGGGGCCACTCTTCATTGTGGTGCGTGGGCCTCTCACTATCGCGTCCTCTCTTGTTGTGGAGCACAGGCTCCAGCCGCACAGGCTCAGTAGTTGTGGCTCACGGGCCCAGTTGCTCCGCGGCATGTGGGATCTTCCTGGACCAGGGCTCGAACCTGTGTCCTCTGCATTAGCAGGCAGATTCTCAACCACTGTGCCACGAGGGAAGCCCCAAGACTGTCTCTTCTTAATGTGGTCCTCCATTTCTCCCTGTATCTCCTCCAAGGCTGAAGCCAAGGCTCAGAGAGGTAGACTTGACCAAGCCCCACACCCTTGGGTTCCAGAGCCCTGATGTGAGAGAACTCAGGTCCATGGGTTCCAGTGTGGGCATATTTCACCTCTTTGCAGTATGAATTCCTGTATCTTTTAATCTACTCACTTGTGTGACCACAGCCTGCCCCAGCACCTAGAAGGAAATTCTCTACCCCCTGCCAGGCTGTCACTCCTACTCATTCAGCCTCCACCCATCACCAGCAGACCAGATCTCTTCCATCTTCTCCAGGGTTATTCCATGGGCATTAAAAAAATCTTCTCCTTCTGTACAGTAAGTGTTCTATTCAAAGTCCTTTCCAGCCATATTTAAGACCTTACAATTCTGTGCAGTGAATAAATGAACTTATGCCTGTTATGCCTTCTGGAAGTTTCTACTTTGACATGAAGCTCCAAAGCCAGTGTTCTTAACCTTTTGTGTGTGTCATGGACCCTGTTGGCAATCTAGAGACAATCTGGTCAAGCTAGGGATCCCTTTCAGAATAATGTTTTTTAATGCAAAAAATAAAATACACATAATTACAAGAGAAACCAATTACACTGAGACATGGTTGTCAAAATAGTTCTGAAAAATAAATGTGTAATATAATACTATGTTTTTATTAATGTATTAAATTTTAAAATACAAACAAATTAAAAATAAATTTATCTTTAAAGACTTAAAATATTAAAAATTAACTTCTCTTAAGAAACATGGGTGACTTTTATTTCCACACAATGATCCCACCTGCCAAGAAAAGAACCAAGACATAAAACTTCAAGACTCAGGGCATAGCTCGGGGACCAAACTTCTCAGGTTTGAATCCCAGCTGTGCCACTCACCACCTGTGTGACCCTGGGGAGAGTTGCTTGAACAGGGTTTAGATGTAGGAGGTGGGAGCACTAAGCATTGTACATTGACCCTGACATCTGAGGGCTCCCTGGACTGCAAACTTCTCCAGAAGAAAAGTTGTGTTTTCTGCCTTATCATTTCCTGGTACATAGTGCCTGAAAAACAGCAGGTGCTCAATAAAGGCTTTTGGATGGATTGAATGCCTAGTTAAACACATTTAAGTTTGGTACTTTGGTAGGCACTGGGATACAAAGATTAAAAAATAAACAACTCAGTCTCTCTTTTGCTTTACAAGGTTAAAGGTATAAGGGGGGACATGGGGCTCCAACAAGTGGCTGAAATAAACAGCAATGGATGTTATGTTGGGGGAAGTACAGCATAGGGAAGAAGATAGGGTGGTTTCTGGGTCTTTGGGACAAAGGAGTGGTTTTTAGAATCATTAAAGAAGAAGAAGGAAGAGCAGTATTGGGGCATGAGAGATAATCATCTCTGTTGGACCCCTAAAGGATTTGAGGTCATTGATGTATCTCAGAATGTTCAGCTGGGTATTTGGTTCTGGAAATACCCTCAGAAAAAGAAAGAGGTGGGCTGGCATTAGAGTGTAGAGATGCTGAGTGTGTGAGAGGCAATTGAAAACATGCCATGGCCTTTAAGGGAAAAGAATCTAAAGAAGAGTGGATACATGTATATGTATAACTGATTCACTTTGCTGTACACCTGAAACAAACACAACATTGTAAATCAACTATACTCCAATACAAATTTTTTTTTAAAAACTAGATAATTGTGAAAAGGTAACCCACCGAATGGGAGAAAAATTCAAAAATCCCATATCTGATAAGGAACTTGTATCCAAAATATATGAAGAGTTCTTAGAACTCAATAATAAAAATAGGGACTTCCCTAGTGGCTCAGTGGTTAAGAACCCACCTGCCAATGCAGGGGCTAAGAGTCCACCTGCCAATGCAGGGGTTCAATCCCTGGCCTGGGAAGATCCCACATGCTGCGGAGCAACTGAGCCCATGTGCCACAACTACTGAGCCCACGTGCCACAACTACTGAAGCCTGTGCGCCTAAAGCCCGTGCTCTGCAACAAGAGAAGCCACCACAATGAGAAGCCCACGCACCGTAACAAAGAGTAGCCCCTGCGCACCGCGACTAGAGAAACCTCACGTGCAGCAATGAAGATCCAATGCAGCCAAAAATAAATAAAATTTAAAAAAAAATAATAAAAATAACCCAATATAAAAATGGTCAAGATATCTGAATGGATATTTCTCCCCAAAAGATATACAAATGGCCAATAAGCACATGAAAAAATGCTCAACACCATTATTCATCAGAGAAATGCAAATCAAAACCACAGTGAGATACCACTTCATAACCACTAGGATAGCTAGAATCAAAAAGTCAGATAATAAGTGTTGGTGAGAATGTGAAGGAACTGGAACCCTTATATGTTGCTGAGGAATATTATCTGGTTCAGCTGCTTTGGAAAACAAGTTGGCAGTTCCTCGAAAGTTAAACAGGGTTACCATATGACACAGCAATTTCACTCTAAGTATACATATTCAAGAGAAATAAAAGCATATGTCCACACAAAAACTTATACTACAATGTTTATACCAGCACCATTCATAAAAACCAAAAAGTGGAAACAACCCAAACGTCCATCAACTGATAAATGGATAAATAAAGTGTGGTATATGCATACAGTGGGATATTACTTGGCCATAAAAAAAATGAAATACTGATACATGTGACAACATATATGAACCTTGAAAACATTATTCCAAGTGAAAGAAGTTAGTCAAGAAAGACCACACAGGGGCTTCCCTGGTGGTGCAGTGGTTGAGAGTCCGCTTGCCGATGCAAGGGACGCTGGTTCGTGCCCCGGTCAGGGAAGATCCCACATGCCGCGGAGCGGCTGGGCTCGTGAGCCATGGCCGCTGAGCCTGCGCGTCCGGAGCCTGTGCTCCGCGGCGGGAGGGGCCACAGCAGTGAGAGGCCCGCGACCGCAAAAAAAAAAAAAGAAAAAATAAAATAAAAAAAAAGAAAGACCACACATTGTATGATTCTGTTCATATGAAAATGTTCAGAACAGGGCCATGTATAGAGACAGAAAATAGATTAGTGGTTTCTTAGGGGTAGGAGTTGATGGTGGGGTTGCGGGTGATAGCTAAAGTACAGGGTTTCTTTTTGAGCTGACAAAAATGTTCTAAAACTGGTGATGGTTTTGAACATTGTCAGATTGTGCATTTCAGATGGGTGAATTGTACCATATGTAAGTTGTATCTCAATAAAGCTGTTAAAGAAAATAAACAGAAGGCTAGGGAAAAAATAAAATAAAATAATAAGAAGAAGGCATGCCATGACCTAGGAGAGTGTTTGGTGTGACACGATCAGGATCTCGGAGAGACAGCAGTGAGCAGTCTTGAAGAGAGATATTAGTTCCCTGCCCAGGAATTGAGCCTGGGTAGCCTGGATAAAAACCAGGAATCCTAGCTGCTAGTCCCACCAGGGGCTAGAGGCTAGAAGCAAAGTTGCCCTGGCTCTTGCCCAATTTGAAAGCAAGAATGTTTCAAGGAGGCAAAAATTGTTAAAACAGGTACCAAGTTTATTATTATTAGCACAGCACAATATGTGGGAGAGCACACAGAGAAGTAGTTTATTTAAGACAGAAGCAAGGCAAGGGTGTTGTGTCCTCCCTAATGAGGAGCAGTGCAGTAAAGAGGCATTTAAGTCAATTATACAGGGCAGTTCTCAGGGTCTTTGTTCTCCTCTGGCAGGTTATCTTGTTTCTTTTCCCACACCTGACCTGTCCAAGGCCTTCCTCAATATGCATGCACATCTTTTTACCAAGATGGATTCCAGCGCAGAGGCTAATGGGAGGTTTGACATCACCTATTATGGGGTGGCGCCCCCTCCCTTTATGACCCCCAAGGAGCCTTCCTGCACATGTGCAGTCAGGGAGGTTCCCCTTACCTCAGGAGTGATAGATGTGGTCGTCCTATCTCTTTACTCCAGCAGAGCTCAGTTCCTGCCACTAACTTTGTCCTTGGCGTTGTCTAAGGAAGACAAAGCTCCAAATTACTCTGCTTGACAAATTCCAGCTGCTCAGCCCAGGGACCCGTTTATCTCCTACCTCAATCAGAAGGGATGAGCTTAAAATTCTTGCATTGTTTGTACCAGCTAGCAAGAGATGGTTGTGAAATTCTCCATAACCTTGCAAGCAAGTTGATACACACAACCATTATTAAAAATGATATAAAGTTATAGTTGTTACATTAAAATAAAAGTAATCAATACTCAAAACTCATCACTTTCTAATTACTTTACAACATTTTCACTTTTCTAAAGTCACACAGGTTAGGAGACCCAAGACTCTCAGAAAAGGGGCTTTTTCATTCCACCCAAATGGTCACTATCATAGTTCAGAGGAGGAAGAAAAGTTTTCTGGGTTAATTACACAGGCTCATTTTGACTATTTTTCTTCACCTGTTGAATAGAGGTCTACATTCAAATGCACAACCCTAAAACTATCTTCACGTATTCACTCAGCAAACGGGTACTGAATACTGAGTGGACTGATTCATTTATCCATTCAGCAAACAGGTATTGCACCAGGCACTCAGCTCCACCTGGGGTAAGCTCGCCTTCAAGGAGTTTATGGAATTGAAAATCTAACCACACCATACAAAAGCAACTGACTGCTATTACTTTTTATATTGTTCTTTTGTGGATATTTACATCTTTTGGGTATTTGAGAGTGTCTTATTTTTACAATTTTTTACCAAAACATTTACATATTTGTAATATTATAGAAATCATTCTGCATTTTTTTCCTTTTACACTGATGACACAACTTTTCAAATTTCTCATCAGAGTTGTAAGGTACCTCTTTCCAATTAAAAATTAAACAGCTGTGGTTGCCAAGGGGGAGGAGAGGTGGGAGAGGGATGGATTGGGAGCTTGGGGTTAACAGGTGCAAACTAGTAGATATAGAATGGATAAACAACAATGTCCTCCTGTATAGCACAGGGAACTATATTCAATATCCTGTGATAAACCATAATGGAAAAGAATATAAAAAAGAATGTATATATATATATATATATATATAAAACTGAATCACTTTGCTGTTCGGCAGAAATTAACACAACATTGTAAATCAACTATATTTCAATTTAAAAATTAATTAATTAAAAAAATTTAAATAGCAACTTTGAGCTTTTCCCCTGCTCCTCCTAAATGCATGAGGGTGAGCCTTTAATTACTCTGATTGCTGATCAGACTCTTTCTTCTGAATGAAGGAAAATTCAGTCTATCATGATCTGAAAATGATACTGATAATTGATCAAAACTGACTTTATTTCTTTTGGATGTATACCTGAAATGGGATTGCTAGATCATATGGTAGTTCTATTTTTTAATTTTTTTGAGGAACCACCAGACCATTTACCATAGTAGCTGCATCAATTTACATTCCCACCAATAGTGCAACAGGGTTCCCTTTTCTCCACATCCTCACCAACACTTGTCATCTCTTGCCTTTTTGAGAATAGCCATCTAACAGGCTTGACGTGATAGCTCATATGTGGTTTTGATTTGCATTTCTCTGGTGATTAGTGATGTAGAGCACCTTTTCATATACCTGTTAGCCATTTGTATATCTTCTTTGGAAAAATGTCTATTCAGGTCCTCTGCCCATTTTTCTTTTTTCTTTTTTTTTGCTCTACATGGGCCTCTCACTGCTGTGGCCTACTCCCGCTGCGGAGCACAGGCTCCGGACGCGCAGGCTCAGCGGCTATGGCTCACGGGTCCAGCCACTTCGCGGCATGTGGGATCCTCCCGGACTGGGGCACAGAACCCGTGTCTCCTGCATCGGCAGGCGGACTCCCAGCCACTGCGCCACCAGGGAAGCCCTCTGCCCATTTTTCAATTGGATTACTTGGTTTTCTTGCTACTGAGTTGTGGAATCTTTCCCCCCCCCCCCGCACCATGCGGCTTGCAGGATCTTAGTTCCCTGACCAGGAAGTGAACGTTTGGAGTCCTAACCACTGGACTGCCAGAGAATTCCCCGAGTTGTGCAATCTTAAAAAACAACAACAAAAAGCTGAACTCATAGCAACAGAGAATAGACTGGTGGTTTACCAGAAGCTGTGGGATGGGGAAAAGAAGATTAAAAAAAAAAGTAGCATGGCGGTTACAAGGGGCTTGGGGGAGGGGGTCATGGGGAGTTAGCATTTAACGGGGACAGAGTTTCAGTTTTGTAAAATGGAGAGTTCTGGCGATGGATGGTGGTGATGGTCGCACAATAATATAAATGTGCTTAGTATCAATATACTGTACACTTAAAAGAGGTTAAGATAGCAAATTTGTTACATACATTTTTAAATAAATACAATCAATAAAACATTGAAAAATAATTAACAAAATATTTTGTTGTATTGAGCAGTGACTACACACCATGTGAATGATCTCTCTCAATCCCCACAGACACCTCAGGCGATAAGCATTACGTGGAATCACAGGAAATTGTCGATATTGGTTTTCAGCCACAAAAAGGACAATTTAATAAGGTTCCACCTATTACTATCTTCATTTTAAAGATAAGGAAAATGAGTCATAGAGGCATTACGTGACCTGGTAAAAATTGTAGAATTTAGGCAAGGAGAGAGGTCAGGGTTTCAGCCAATTTGACTGATTTTAAAGCCCAAACTTGACCGTCTCCAGGGCCTTTCTGCCAACAGCTGTTAGGAGGGGAAAAGGCAGATATTTTTCCACAGAAGGGACAACCCCAAGGGCCTCCTACGTAACTAAGGGGTTTCACTGTCACATGTGACCCCAGCCTGGGCCTTGCTAGCTGCCCATGAAGAAAGGCTTGGGCAACACCAAGCTCTTCATTGCTCTGAGTGTCCTTTTCAGTTGGCTCTGGACAAAATACCCACCCAGGAGTTTCCATTTCTCAGTTGCATGCTTGAGATCTTTTTTTTTTTCCTCTAGGTTTCTTGAGCTACAATGGACATATAACATTGAGTATGTTTAAGATGTACAATGTAGTGATTTGATACAATGATATATTGCAAAATTATCACCATCAGAGTTCAGCTAACTCCTCTATCACATCATATAATTACCATCTCTTTTTTTGTGTGTTGAAAGCATTTAAGATCTTCTATAGCCAAAAAAAAAAAAAACAAAAACGGAGCGGAACTGAATATACATTTTCCCAGACATACAAATGGCTGACAGGTGCTGGGCATCAGTAATCTTGGGGAAAATGCCAATCAAAACCACAGTGAGGGCTTCCCTGGTGGCGCAGTGGTTGAGAGTCCGCCTGCCGATGCAGGGGACACGGGTTCGTGCCCCGGTCCGGGAAGATCCCACATGCCGTGGAGCGGCTGCGCCCGTGAGCCATGGCCGCTGAGCCTGCGCGTCCGGAGCCTGGGCTCCGCAAAGGGAGAGGCCACAACAGTGAGAGGCCCGCATACTGCGAAAAAACAAAAAAACAAACAATAAAACAAAAAAACCCACAGTGAGATATCCCTTCACACTTTATTTTATTTTTATTTATTTTTTAAACTTACTTTTGTCTTTATTTCATTTATTTATTTATTTGGCCGGCAAAGCATGGCATGCAGGACCTTATTTCCCTGACCAGGGATCAAACCGGTGCCCCCAGCAGTGGAAGCGTGAAGTGTTAACCACTGGACCACCAGGAAATTCCCCCTTCACACTTTAGAATGGCTGATATCAGAGACCACAAGTGTTGGCAAGGATACATGTTTGCGAACTTATCCTTTAGGGAACATTATGTGCCCCATTCCTGTGGCTTTCTCAAGGGCCTTGGGGGCCCATTCAATTAAACATTGAATGTTTAATTTTTTAAAAGCTTTCCACTTCAAATCAGGCTTCTCTGTGTCTGCTGAGCCCATTAACCTCCCAGGTGTGTGTGCATGACCCTGGTCACTCATCTGAAGAGGAAAGTGGTGAGTTAGCCCCAAGTCAGGAGGGGGCCAGCCCTCTGGGGATGCTTTGCCCTAGAATAGGTTCTTTTCTTCTGGGCGCTCACACCTGCTGTTTCCTCCCCCTCGGGTGTCATCCCAGCACTTAGCAAGGTGTGTGATGACCTGTCTGGGAAACACCTTTCCTCTGGTTGCAGGGAAATAAGTCTTGCTGGCTTTGAGAGATGGGCACTATATCTATTCCCCACATATTTCTGTATCATCAGCGTGGAGTCTGTCCTATTTCCTAGGATATGCCAGGCTGATCTGCAACTGTGATGCTTTTCTGGGAATATTACTATGTTACAAACAGCACCCTGACATTTGCTAGCTCTGTGACGCTGTCACACCTTCTCCCTGAGCCTCAGTTTCCCTACCTGTAAGGTGTCTCTGGGTAACACCCACCTTGCTGGGTGGTTATGACAATTATTATAATTAAACAACAAGAATGACCTTTACCCAGATCCTGCTAGGCAGCAGGCACCAGGCCAGAAGGCTTTTCAAAGTCATGCTGGCATTTAATAACTGGCATTTAGGGATTCCAGTATTAAAAAAAATTTTTTTGAGTAGGCTGAAACTGAGACAGGCTGGGACCTGAAACCTGGGACCTGGGACCCTTTGCTGCAGTGCTTGCACCTGGACACACATCTCCTCTCCTCCCGCAACAAAATACAAAGAAACTATAAGGGACTAAAAATAACTGCGTGCATGTGCAGTTGGGGCAATTTCTGGACAAAAGATACAAAAAGACCAAAAAACCCAACTGCCACTTCTGAGGAGTTGGGAGCAGAAGCAGGGTACTGTGCATGCCCACTGCACACAGCACCACCAAAGGGTGGGCAGATCACCCTCTGGCCTGACCCCTGGACCCACCTCTACCCTCACCCCAAAAAAGGGATCAGCTTGCCCCCCTCAGCAAGCAAGGGAACCTGTTACCTGTTTTCACTCCAAGCCTTGCCTGAATTTCCTGCCTGGCCTCTTATCAATTTCTATTCATTAAGGAGTGTAAGAACCTGGTCGGTTACAAAACCATTTCAATAAATTCCCTATGGACTCAAATGTTTGGTCCTTGGTGAGCCTAAAATTGCACTCTGAGGAAATTACTGAAGAAAAAATGGGGAAGGGGAGAGAGAAAGAAAAATAGAGGGAAAATATTGGCCTTATCTTGGGGTATTCCCTTAGGACAATGGAACATACAAGCAGGTTACATTTCTCCCTTTACATTGGCTCAGAGTCAGTTATACCCAATGTTGACTTAATATAAGGCGCTTTGTTAACATGAAAGATAGGCATAAACGTTTTTAGACATTGCTTCATTTTTTCCCTCTGATCTCCTCACTTAAGTTTTAGCTTGCTGTGTGTAACTCTATATTCCTTTTTCACTTTGAATGAGGAGGGGTCTACATGCATAAATACTATATTAATGAGAAAAATGCCTCAAAGATGCACAGACCATCCAATTTTTTTTAATTAGGGGTTTTTAGACTGAAGTCCATAAACTCCTGTGTAGGGTATAAATAAGACTACAGATGGTCAGTAATCTTCCTGAATATTTAGGAGGGGCTTGGGTATCTGTGCATCCCCTCTCTGCACCCAGAGAATTAATAGATTTCATCAGTTTCTCCAATGGATCCACGACTCCCTAGTTATTATGCACCTCTGCTGTAGATAGGATAAATGTAATTCTTGGATCAAGCCAGACCACCAGAAAGTAACCTGTATCCCTCATTGGTATGGCCCACCATCAGCAAGCTTTAATCCATTGGGTCCAAACCGGGCTGATTCTGCCCCCAGGGGACATTTGGCAATGGCTGGAGACATTTGTTTGTCACACCTGGAGAGAGGGGCAGATGCTATGGCATCTAGTAGGGAGAGGCCAGGGATTCTGCTGAACATCTTACAATACACAGAACAACCCTGACAACAAAGAATTATCCAGTAAGTTCCAAATATCCATAGGGCAAGTTTGAGAAACCCAGCTTGAACAAAATCTTCTGTTGAAACCTCAATCCTGGTTTGCGGCCAGGGGCGTTACAGAATCTAATGCTTTGAAAGGCAACATTGCATTTATAGTACCAATGTCTCAGTGCACACGATCTGTTGGGCATCACTCAGCACCCCATCTGGCCCAATTGCAATGATCCATCTGAGAAATTTCTTTCAGAATCGGCGTCAGTCAAAGCTTGGGCTCTCTTGAGCAAGAAGTGTTAGTAAATACAATTTCATGTGCCTGATGCACAGTGAACCCAAACAAACCTAGTCAGAGTTTGGAGCAGAGAAAGGTTTATTGCAGGGCCAAGCAAGGAGAAAGGCGGGAAGGAGGGGTGTTGGGCAGGGGGGTGCTTATGTTCCAAAAAAACTCCCAAACTCCCCGAAGGATTTCAGCAAAGCATTTTTTAAAAACATCTTTATTGGAGTATAATTGCTTTACAATGGTGTGTTAGTTTCTGCTGTATAACAAAGTGAATCAGCTATACGTATACATACATCCCCATATCTCCTCCCTCTTGCGTCTCCCTCCCACCCTACCTATCCCAGCCCCCTAGGTGGTCACAAAGCACCGAGCTGATCTCCCTGTGCTATGCAGCTGCTTCCCACTATTTTATATTTGGTAGTGTATATATAAGGCAAGGTGAGAGAGAAACGTGGTCGATTGTTGCAAACTTCTTGGTTCAGGAATCCTTTGTTCTTACAGCTGCCCATGTAGGTCAGGTCATGATGTTCCTGTAAACCTCCCACAAAACAAATGCTATTCTTTGTTCTGCAACTTTTTATCTCTACATGAATGGGAAAGTGTTATACCCTTGATGGTCAGAGCCTTGAGAATGAGCTATCCTGTATATTTCAGGCTATAGGCACCATTCTTAACTCAGAGCAAAAGCCATGGAATACTAAGGTTAAAGTAAAAGAAACAGATCTAATATGAAGTCAGATTTGTTCTTCCCTATAACAGAAGTGTGACTGTAATTTCTAAATACAGGGCATTTGTTCATTCAATAAGTATTTACTGCCTTGCCTGTCCATTGCCAGCCACTGTTTGGGCTCTGGGGACAAGCAGTGAGCAAAATGGATACAATCCCTGCCTTCCTGAAGCTTTCACTCCAGTGAGAAGACAGACACTAAATGAGCTACATAATGTATGATATAATTACTGGCTACAAGGGAGAAGGAGTTACTTGGGTACAGAGAGACCAGTCTGTGCAAAGACCCTGGGGTAAGAAGGAGCACTGCAGCTTTAAAGAATCACTGGCTGGCAAAGTTGTGGGAGCCCTGAGGGCAAGGAGGTAAATAGTACAAAAAGCTAAGAAAATAGATGGCAGCCAGACCATGCAGCCTGGACCTGGCTGGCTTTGATCTTTGTCCTGGAAATGGAAAGTTAAGAAACACCTTAAGCTATTAGAAGGATGCACTGTAGAGGGCAAAGTAGATACAGAGAAAAAGGAGACTTTGCAGTTTTTTGGAGCTAATGATTGCTTTGGCATCCATCCAAATCACTGAATGTCAGTTTTGCCTAAATACTCATGCTTTAAATCTGTGCAAGGACCGTGGAGAAGCAACAGCATCCGGGGGCTTGTTAGACATGAAGAATATCAGCAGGACCTACTGTATTAGAATTTGCATTTAAACAAGTGATTTCCATGTGGATTAAAGTTCAAACAGCCCCACCATTAATATTACCAATACTGACAAGGGTCGTCATGAGGCGTGGGATTTAGCATGGCCAGTACCTGGTATAAGCTGGCAACTCAATAAAGGGTAGTGCTACCATTTTAAAATCTGTAATATTGCAGCTTCAAGAATTGGGCTGCAACTCTGGCTGCTTCTGGGTAGTTGTTTGCCAGGCTCACTTGTAATGATGGGTATTTGTTATTTAGGGAATGTTTATAGAGGCGTGCCTCATTTAAAAAAATTTTTATTGAAGTATAGTTGATTTACAATGTTGTGCTCATTTCTGCTGTACAACAGTGACTCAGTTGTACACATATATACATTCTTCTCTTATATTCTTTTCCATTCAGTTTTATCACAGGAGACTGGATATAGTTCCCTGTGCTATACACTAGGACTTTGTTGTTTATCCATCCTATATGTAATAGTTTGCATCTGCTAATCCCAAACTCTTAATACTTCCCTCCCCCACCCCCATCCCCCTTGGCAACCACAAGTCTGTTCTCTATGTCTGTGAGTCTGTTTCTGTTTTGTAGATAGGTTCATCTGTGATGTATTTTAGATTCCACATATAAGTGGTATCAAGGTATTTCTTTCTCTTTCTGACTTACTTCACTTAGTATGATAAGCCTCTAGGTCCATCCATGTTGCCGCCAATGGCATTATTTCATTTTTTTAATGGCTGAGTAATATTCCATTGTATATATGTACCACATCTTCTTTATTCATTCATCTGATGGACACATTTCTTAACCTGTTGACCCTCAGCATCTTCATCTGTAAAATGTGGTTGTAAGAGCAATGCCTCTCCGCTGGGTTTCTGTGAACGTGTAATGAGATAACATATGGCAAAAGCTTAGCACAGTGCCTGGCTCACAGAAATCATTAGCAGGAGGACGACTCCCTAAAGCCATTGGCTGGGGACCCTCTAAGTCATCACCTCCCTGAGACTGAATGAGTTCTTCGTATATTTCAGGAGAGCCAGCACACTTTTGCCTAGGCTCTCCTGGTCTGGCCCCACCTGAACACTTCCTTACAGCCCTGCCCAGCTGCTTCTGTGGCCACTTGGGATCAGCAGCCCGTCATGGTGTTACCTGAGCTGGCTGACACCCACAGGTGTGGCTGGGAGACCACGGAGGCCAGTGGGGAATGACAGTCACTAGACCAATTTTGCAGCCGGAGGGAGTCCTCCTTGCAGCTGAGAAATGCTACACAGCCTCTGCTAGGGATGAAGGAAGTGCACGCTGACCCCTGCCTGGCCAGCCAGCAAGAGCTGGGCACAGGGTGGTGCTGGACATTTGGGGATGAATGTGGCACCAGCTCCTGCCCTTGCTTTGTTTTCCAGCTCAAAGCACCAAGCAGACGTGTCTCGTTGACACCAGCTTCATTCACTCATTCACTCTTTCGGCAAATATTTATTGAGCGCCTGCTTTGTGGCCACACTGGTGCCGAGCACAAGCGATGCACAGCAAGCAAAACGATCAAGGCCTCTGCTCTCATAGAGGCAGAAAAAAGTGAACATGGAACTGGGTGAGCAAGGGGCTGGGTGAGACTTCAGACAAGGTGGTCAGGGAAAGACTTTGTAGCTCTAGAGGTCAGAATTTGGACCAATAGAGGGATGTTATCATGATTAAGCATAAGAGTTTTGATATATCATGATTAATCATGAGTTGAATAAGGTAGTGAGCTCCCCATCGCTAGAGGCATGCAAGTAGAGGCTGAAAGACTCCACATGGGGAATGTTGTAGCAGGTCCTTATAGGCTGGGCAAGACCTGAGCATTTCCATGTAATTAAAATCTGTCACTGTGGCACCATTGTAAAGACCACTCTTGGGAAGTTCTTCCTTGAAAGAAAATGGGTGAATAGTCCTGAATACCTAGGTGATAGTCTGGGCGGCTTCAACCTCTCAGATGTGGATTCTTTGTCCCCATCCCTGCATGTCCAGGCTCAAGGACTCCTCAAAGATTCCTTCCCAGAGATGTCAGTGCCGCCACCTCCTTGGAGGAGGGTCCCTGGGGAAGGACATCTCAGCTGCAGGGTTGTGGATGCCTTTGTGAGTACATTCATCTGTTTAACAAATGCACACTGAAGTACATGCATGCAGGCTCTGGACTCAGACCTGTCTGGGTTCAAATCCTGCCTTTGCCTCTCCTCCACTGAATGATTGATCAAGTCAGACGATTCCTCTGAGCCATGGTTTCCACGTCTGTACAAAGCCGGAAATATTGTGTAACTGTTAAGTTTGTTGTGAGGCTTAAAGAAATAAAACAAGTTCCTGCCAGTAAGTGTCTTCGTATACAGTAAGTGCTCAAAAAAATAAAGTGGTGACGATGGTGATGAGGGTTGCCGACCTGTTTTTTTTTTTTTTTTTTTTTTTGCGGTACGCAGGCCTCTCACTGCTGTGGTCTCTCCCCTTGTGGAGCACAGGCTCCGGATGCGCAGGCTCAGCGGCCATGGCTCACGGGCCCAGCCGCTCCGCGGCATGTGGGATCTTCCTGGACCGGGGCACGAACCCATGTCTCCTGCATCGGCAGGCGGACTCCCAACCACTGCGCCACCAGGGAAGCCTCCGACTTGTTTGTTGACTCACATGGTCTTCTGGCAAACATTTCTTGGAGGCTGGGCGTTCACATCCCTCTGTGCTGCCTGTGGGGAGCTGGCATCAGTTCTCTGAACCTCCCCCGTGAAGTTCCTCCTGACTGGTCAGTCTCCTGGTGTATCAGTTTCCTATGGCTGCTGTCCCAAATCACCACAAATATAACGCCTTCAAACAAAACCAGTTTATTTTTTTCTTGGAGTATAATTGCTTTGCAATGTTGTGTTAGTTTCTGCTGTAGAACAAAGTGAATCAGCTATATGTCTACATATATCCCCTCCCTCTTGAGCCTCCCTCTGACCCCCACCCCGTCCCACCCCTTTAGGACATCACAGAGCACTGAGCTGAGCTCCCTGTGCTATACTGCAGCTTCCCACTAGCTATGTATTTTAAACATGGTAGTATATATATGTCAATGCTACCCTCTCAATTCGTCCCACCCTCCCATTCCCACCCTGTGTCCACAAGTCCGTTCTCTACGTCTGTGTCTCTTTTCCTACCCTGCAAATAGGTTCATAAGTACCATTTTTTCTAGATTCCACATATATGTGTTAATATATGATATTTGTTTTTCTCTTTCTGACTTACTTCACTCTGTATGACAGACTCTAAGTTCATCCACATCACTACAAATGCCCCAGATTTGTTCCTTTTTTATGACTGAGTAATATTCCATTGTATATATGTACCATATCTTCTTTATCTATTCATCATCTGTCGATGAATATTTAGGTTGCTTCCATGTCCTGGCTATTGTAAATAGTGCTGCAAAGGACATTGTGGTACCTGTATCTTTTTGAATTATGTTTTTCTCAGGGTATATGCCCAGTAGTGGGATTGCTGGGTCATATGGTAGTTCTATTTTTAGTTTTTTAAGGAACCTCCATACTGTTCTCCAAAGCGGCTGTATGAATTTACATTCTCACCAACAGTGCAAGAGGGTTCCCTTTTCTCCACACCCTCTCCTTGTAGATTTTTTGATGATGGCCATTCTAACGGGTGTGAGGTGATACCTCATTATGGTTTTGATTTGCATTTCTCTAATAATTAGTGATGTTCAGCATCTTTTCATGTGTTTGTTGGCCATCTGTATGTCTTCTTTGGAGAAATGTCTATTTAGGTCTTCCACACTTTTTTATTTTTTTTTTTTTTCGGTACGTGGGCCTCTCACTGTTGTGGCCTCTCCTGTTGCAGAGCACAGGCTCTGGACGTGCAGGCTCAGCGGCCATGGCTCACGGGCCCAGCCGCTCTGCGGCACGTGGGATTTTCCCAGATCGGGGCACAAACCTGTGTCCCCTGCATCGGCAGGCGGACTCTCAACCACTGCGCCACCAAGGAAGCCCCCACCCATTTTTTGATTGAAACAAAACCATTTTATTATCTCACAGTTCGGGAAGTCAGATGTCTGGAAATGGGTCTCCCTGGGTTAACATCAAGGTGTCAGCAGGACTGCATTCCTTCTGGAGACCCTGGGGGAGAACCTGTTCCTTGCTTTTTCCAGCTTCAAGAAAGTTGTTCACGTTCCTTGGCTCATGGCTCCTACCTCTATCTTCAAAACCAGCAGTGTAGGGACTTCCCTGGTGGTCCAGTGGTTAACACTTCATCTTCCAATGCAGGGTGTGTGGGTTTGATCCCTGGTTGGGGAACTGGGATCCTACATGCCTCGAGGCCAATAAACCCAAAACATAAAAAAAAAAAAAACCCAGAAGCAAAACTGTGACAAATTCAATCAAGACTTTAAAAATGGTCCACATTAAAAAAAAATCTTAAAAAAAAAAAAAGCAGTGTATCATCTTCAAATCTCTCTCTGACTCTCCAACCTCTGCTTCCCTCCTCACATCTCCTTCTCTGACTCTGACCCTCACGCTTCCCTGTTACAAGGACCCTCGTGATGACTTTGAGTCACCTGGGTAATCCAAGATAATCTCTCCATCTCGAGATCCTTAATGCAATCACATCTTCAAAGTCCCTTTTGCCATGTAAAGTCACATTTGCACATTCTGGGGATGTGGACGTGGACATCTCTGGGAGGCCATGATTTTGCCAACCACATCTGGGTCCACTGCCTTGGCCCCCGCCACCTGGCTCTCTAGATTCTTTCCAGGTCTCTCTTCCCATGAAAGGAAACTTCTGCCCCAGGTCACTCAAGTCTTTGGGCTTTGGTATATCATCCCATCTGTCTAAATGCTCATCTGCTCTCCCTTTGTCTGGTGTTACTCACCCTTCACATCTCCACACCACCCCCTCCTTCCCCCCACCCCACCCCCAGTTTCACCAAGTCCCCAGATTAGATTAAATCCCCACCTTGTAAATCACCTGAAGTCACAATGGCATGCGTGCTATTCCTTACTGCCTGCCTCCTTCCGGTCACTCTAAAGCACCCTAGGGGCAGGGGCTGTGACTCTTGCTTACTGCTACATCCTCACACCTAGCACAGCACCAGGAGTGTCGCAGCCCTTGGAAACAACTTGTTAGTTTGAATTGAGTCGTTGCCTTTTCTCGTCCTGCCCCATGGCTGGCTTCCTTGTTGCTATATACAGGGGTATTCACTTCTTAGGGATGCTGTCACAAAACATCACAAGCTGTGTGACTTCAATGACAGAAATGGATCATCTCAGAGTTCTGGAAGATAGAAGTCCACGATCAACGTGTTGTCAGGGTTGGTTCTATTTGAAGGCTGTGGTGGAGACAGAGTCTGTTTCATTCCTCTCTCCCTGCTTATGGTGGTTTGCCGGCAATCTTTGGCAACGCTTGTGTTATAGATATATCACCCTGATCTCTGCCTTCACCTTCACATAGCCTTCTCCCTGTGCATGTCGGTCTCTGTGTCCAAATTTCCCCCTTTTATAAGGACACAGTCATATTGGATTAGGGCCCACCCTCATGACCTCATTTTAACTTGATCATCTGGAAAGAACCTATTTCCAAATACAGTCCAAAATCCCATGCACAGGTACTGGGGGTTAGGACTTTAACATCTTTGCAGGGGGGACACAATTTAACCCATAACACAAGGCTTCTGCCCTCAGTCACCCACACTTGAAACCTCAAGCATCTTTGCCTCCACTTTCATATAATTCAGAAAATATGGGTAAAGGGACTTACTAAGTAAAAGAGACCCTTAAGCTGAATCTTTTTTTTTGGTCACGCTGCACTGCATGCGGGATCTTAGTTCCCCAACCAGGGATCAAACTCATGCCCCCTGCAATGGAAGCCTGGAGTCCTAACCACTGGACCACCAAGGAATTCCCTAGAAGACATCTTAATCCTGCTTTCAAGACCTGCAAGTGAGGAAGAGCAGATGTGCCTTTGGAATTCCTATTTCTCAGGCTGTATCACCTGGAGGAATGAAAATGAAGAGATTTTTTAATTTATTTATTGCAAATAATTGCAAGAAAATCTTTCCTTGGCTTGGCCCTGCCCTACCATCCTCTTCCACTTTTCTGAAGTCTCTCAAGTTCTCGCCCCAGGTCGATTGCAGGAGATGTCTCACAGACACTCCTAGATAAGTGTGCTTTTCGCCACCTCTTGCACCACTAGCTTTGCTACACCGGGAAGAGGTTTCTCATTTCAGCCCCAATGGCAGTGTTGCAAAACAGGTACTTCCAATGTCCAGTTTTTTTGCCACCCACATGATTCTTTTTTTTTTTTTTTTTTAAACTTTATTACTGTTATTTTTGCGGTACGCGGGTCTCTCACTGTTGTGGCCTCTCCCGTTGCGGAGCACAGGCTCCCGACGCGCAGGCTCAGCGGCCATGGCTCACGGGCCCAGCCGCTCCGCGGCATGTGGGATCCTCCCGGACCGGGGCACAAACCCGTGTCCCCTGCATCAGCAGGCGGACGCCGAACCACTGCGCCACCAGGGAAGCCCCGATTCTTTTTTTTTTTTAATTGAAGTATAGTTGATTTACAATGTCCTGTTAGTTTCAGGTGTACAGCACAGTGATTCAGAGATATATATATATTCTTTTTCAGATTCTTTTCCCTTACAGGTTATTACAAATATAATATAGGTTATTATATTGAGTATAGTTCCCTGTACTATACAGCAGGTCCTTGTTGATTATTTTATATATAGTAGTGTATACATGTTAATCATAAACTCCTAATTTATATCTCCCCCCCTTTCCCCTTTGGTAACCATAAATTCATTTTCTATGTCTATGAGTCTCTTTCTGTTTTGTAAATAAGCTCACTTGTATCTTCTTCTTTTCTTAGATTCCGTATAAGCGATATCATGTGGTATTTGTCTTTGTCTGGCTTACTTCACTTAGTATGATAAATCTTTAGGTCCATCCATGTGTTTGCAAACGCCACTGTCCAGTTTGAGATGCACAGAACGTGAGGTCATTGTCCAAGGCTGCACACTTGCAAAGTGGTGGAGCCATGATTGAGCCCTGTGTGTCTGACTCTAGGACTTGCGCCTGTAACCCTGCCTTAATAAATCACAGCCCCAAGTTGATGGGAGGAAAAGCAGGTCCAGAGGAAGAAAGGGCACAGCATGGTCAGAGGTGAATCTGACCCCAAATCCATATAGACTATTATCTTTTCCCTTTTTTAAGGAATTAGAACTTATGAACAAAAACATGCATGGCCCAAGGCATTGTTTTCCAATACCTTCTTATGAAAAATTTCAAACATATAGCAAAGTTGAAAGAATGTTGCTGTGAACTCTCATATACCCACCACCTAGATTCTACTTTCATATTTTGCCATACTTGCTTTATCACACATCTGTCTATCCATCCATCATCCACTCATCGATCGATCCATCCATCCATCCCTTCATCCCACTATCTGTCGTATCTAAGCATCTTAATTTTGATGCTTCCAAAGAAGTTGCATTATCAGTACCATCCCCCTCTAAGTAGTTCATCACGCAGAGAGTTAACTAGAATTCAATATTTGTATATAGATTTTTATCTTTTGAGATCAAATTTACGTTAAGTGAAATGCACAGATCTCAGGTGTAATTTGCTAACTTTGGACAAATGCCTACTTCGGTGTAACCCAAATTTCTCTTGAACTGTAGAATATCACCAACCGCACCCCACAGAGATATAACATATTACCCTCCATTTTTTTCTTTTATATGGAAGTATAATGTATACCCAGTAAAGTCCACAAATCCTAAGCGGATAGCTCAATGAATTTTTATGTGAACTCTAAGCTTTTAACCCCTGGGCTGCACTTGGAGTCACTTTTCTTCTTGCTAACTGGATTTTGTCTCTGGGGTAGATTCTTTGATATTAATATAAATCAATTAGGTTTTTCAATTAAGAGTGATTTTGCTCCCAGATGACAGTTGGCAATATCTGGTGGCATTTAGGTTGTCACCACTTGGGAGGTGCTACTGGCATTTTGTAGGTAGAGGTCAGGGATGCTGCTAAACATCCTACAATGCACAGGACAGCCTCTTCCACCCACCCCACCCCCCCAGCAAAGGATTATCTGGCTCCAAACATCAATAGTGTCAAAATGAAGAAACCCTGATATCAATAGACCTCAAATCTTCCAATCCATCCATCCTCCAGCACTACCCAGATGTGTCTGGATTTGAGACTGAATCAGCTTAGGCTCCATCAAGGGGTCCTGTACACCATATATAAATAACTACACACCAAGATCAGGAGGGGGATGAAGCATCAAAGAGGCACAGAAACCACAGAGGAGGTGCAGTGGATCTGTTTCATTCACCTCTTTATGTACAGAGCTTGGTGCCTGGTGACTGGTAAGTAAATAAATGAATTGGTCAGGAAACTCCTTTACTGTTATTTTTTTGCACACCTCCTGCATGTCAGGTACCCTCTGTGGTATTCACAAATCTAGGGACTGTAAGAGATCCAAACCCACATGTGTGATCGTGTGGTCAAACGCTTTCACGGAGGAAGTTACAGAGTGCTCTGGAAACCGGAATGGGAGGTAAGCATGCTGTCTGTGGGAGGTGGAGGTGGGGAGCGAGGGCCCTTCATGAATCACAGGACCTGTAAACAAAGCATTTGAAGGAATGTGTCAGGTGAAGAGAGGGAGAGCAGTCCTGACAGAGGGAACAGCCCGGGCAAAGGCTTGGAGGGGAGAGATCATGCCAGATGTTGTGGGCATGGGAGGATGCTCTGGCACTGCTGAATCCCTGGTTTATGGGGAAACAATGCGCTCAGGCGAATGCGTGGGGGCGGGGGTGAGGCTGGTCCCAGATCAAGATGAGCCTTAAGAGCCAGGCTGGGGACTTTGGACTTGATCGTGAGGGCAATGAGAAGGCACAGAAGAATTCAGACCAGGGGCGGGGCATGGACAGTTTTGCATTTTTGGAAGGTCATTCTGGGTGGGTGGAGGCAGAGGATGCGTAAAGAGGCCGTTTCAAAAAGTCAGAGATGACGAAGGCTTGAACTCAGGTGGGGTTTGGGGGCAGAGGGTCAAGAATGACGTAGAAGTTTCCGAGGATGGAAAGAGTCCAGGACAGGGTTTCACATAGCGCACCCCCAGAAGGCTGATTTCCCAAGGCTGCTAAGCCCTCATAGAGCTAAAGTAAATAGAATAGGGTGCCCTTCTCAACTCCACTGAGGAAATCCTAGGACTTTATTTTTTTATTCAACAAGTATTTGAGGGCCCATTGTGTGTCATTCACGGGGGATAGAGCCATGACTAAGATAGACCCAGACCTGCCCCCCAGGGGGAAATGGAGACAATAAGCAAGTGAACAAATGGATGATACAATTTAGAAAATTGGCTTGGGCAGGGGGGGCATATAAAAAGAGGATGATAAAGTGGCACATGATGGATAAGGCAGGACAGTTTGGAGGGGTGGTGAAGGCAAACCTCTCTGGCGAGGTGATATCTCAATGGAGGCTTGAGAGATGGGAAGGTGCCAGTTGTGTAGAGTCAGGCAGAGGTAAGAGCAGGTGCAAAGGCCCTGAGGTGGGCCTGAAGCGTGAAAAGAAATTGTCCTGAGGCGAGTCAGGCACAGAGGGAACAGCATGTGCAAAGGCCCTGAGGTTGCAAAGCCCTCACATGTGCAACTTCCAGCAAAGAGACCAGTGTGGTAGATCAGAGAGAGAGGGGAGAGGAGAGGGAAAAAAAGACTAAGAGGTGGCTGGAGCCAGACCCGAGGGCTGTGGAGGTCTTGGTGAGGAATTTAGATTTTATTCCACATGTGGTATGAGGAGGACATTGGAGAGTCTGAACAGATGCACTGTGGAGAGTAATTTGGAGCAGAGCAAGAAGGGAGGCGGGGAGCCAATGAGCAACGTGTCCTCATTGTTCAGGTGAAAAACTATGGGCTGGCCCAAAAGTTCGTTTGGGTTTTCCCATGGGATGTAATGGAAAAACCCGAATGAACTTTTTGGCTAGCCCAATATTATTCGGACAGGCCTCAGTTCAGCACCGCCCTCTGCCAATTACATCTAAAAATTTCTAAATATTATATGATATCACTTATATGGGAAATCTAAAAAAAAAAAAAGATACAAATGAACTTATTTACAAAACAGAAACAGACTCACTGACTTCAAAACACACTTATGGTTACCAAAGGGGAGAAAGGTCCGGGGGAGAGATAAATTAGGAATTTGGGATTAACGTATACACACTATTATATATAAAACAGATGATCAACAAGGACCTACTGTACAGCACAGGGAACTCTACTCAAGATTCTGTAATAAGCTATAAGGGAAAAGAATCTGAAAAAGAATAGGTATAGGTATAACTGAATCATTTCGCGGTACACTTGAAACTAACACAGCATTGTAAATCAACTGTACTCCAATATAAAATAAAAATTAAATTAAAAAAATAAAATTTTAAAGTTAATTAAAACCTTTTTGTTGAGGTATAACATCTACCCACTGAAGTGTACAATGCCCTGGTCATAAGTGGATGACTCAATGAAGTTTTACTTACGAGTAACCTCCACACCGCCCAAGGTATAGAACATTCCTTTCCTCTAGAACATGGTTTCTCAAGCCACCACAGTACTGATGTTTGGCGTGGGATGATTCTTTGTTGGGAGGGGCTGTCTTGTGTACTGTAGGATGTTGACCTCGACCCCAGCCAACACCCACTAGATGCCAATAGCACCCACATCACACCTCTTACTTGTTTTTTTGTTCCCTGGAAGTTTGTGCATTTTGACTACCTTCACCCATTTCCTGCACCCCTCCCCCCCCACCTCTGGCAACCACCAATCTGTTCTCTGTATTACTGAGTATGTTTTGTTTAGATTCCACATGTGAAATCATACGGTACTTGTATTTCTCTGCCCTGCTTATTTCACTTAGCATAATACCCTTCAGGTGCATCCTTGTTATTGCAAATGACAAGATTTTCTCCTATTTATGGCTAAATGATATTCCAGTGTGTGTGTGTGTGTGTGTGTGTGTGTGTGTGTCTGTGATGCTTTCTTTATCCATTCATCCATTGATAGACACTTAGGTTGTTTCCATGTCTTGGCTATTGTAAATGATGCTGCAATGACATGGAGGTGCAGATATCTCTTTGAGATCAAGATTTTATTTCCTTTGGATAAATACCCAGAAGTGGGATTGCTGGATCATATGGTAGTTTTATTTTAAAATTTTTAACTGTAGGGGCTGCACCAATTTACATTTCACCAACAGTGCATGAGGATTCCCTTTTCTCCACATCTTCACTAGCATTTGTTGTCTTGTCTTGTCTTTTTTTATAGCAATTTATATATACATATATATGTGTGTGTGTATATGATTATTTTAAGGTGCTGAATAATCATATATATATGATTATTTTAAGGTGCTAAACACTGTTTTTCTTTACTTTTTTTATTGAAGTATAGTTGATTTACAATATCATGTTAGTTTCAGGTATACAGAACAGTGATTCAGTTGTGCATATATATATATATTCTTTTTCAGATTCTTTTCCCTTATAGGTTATTACAAATATTGAATATAGTTCCCTGTGCTATACAGTAGGTCCTTGTTGGTTATCTGTTTTACATATAGTAGTCTATATGTTAATCAACCTCCTGATTTATCCCTCCCCTGCCTCCTTTCCCCCTTGGTAACTATAAGTTTGTTTTCTATGTCTGTGAGTCTCTTTCTGTTTTGTAAATAAGTTCATTTGTATCTTTTTTTATTAGATTCCACACATAAGCGATGTCATATGATATTTGTCTTTGTCTGGTTTACTTCACTTAGTCTGATAATCTCTAGGTCCATCCATGTTGCTGCAAATGGCATTATTTCATTCTTTTTATGGCTGAGTAATATTCCATTGTATATATGTGCCACATCTTCTTTATGCATTCATCTGTCGATGGACATCTAGGTTGCTTCCATGTCTTGGCTATTGTGAATAGTGCTGCTATGAACTATCTCGTCTTTTTGGTGATAGCCATCCTAAGAGGTTGAAGCAACATCTCATTATGGTTTTGATTTGCATTTTCCTGATGATTAGTGACATTCAGCACCTTTTCATGTAACTGTTGGCCATCTGTATGTCTTCTTTGAGAACACTTCTCAGTTTGGACAGCTCAGAATGTCCCCAGACAGTGCCAAATGTCCCTGGGGAGCATAATTGTCCCTGATTGAGAACTGCTGCTCTAGAAGTTTCCCTCATGCTCCTTTTCCAATGTCCCCATCCCCAGCACATCATTGGCTTTCATTCCCATCTGTTAGTCTTGCCTGTTCTTGAACATATTATGAATGGAAACATAAGCTGCCTCACTGCAGTCTTGTGTGATTATAGAGCTTCTTTGCACCTCAGTTTCTTTCTCTGTGAAATGGGTTGATGAATTCACCATCTCATAGAACCAAATGAGCCATTAAAGCCTGTAAAGGAAGGAGCTCAGAGAAAACATTGAATAAATACTGCGATTTAATGTCAGCGCCCTTAGCTCCTGGCACACTTCTTCTTGTTTCCCTAATGGCTGGCATACAGTAGGTGGTCAGTAAGCATTATTATTATTGTAGTCATTATCGCTGCTGTAGAGTGACAAGGATTTGAACCCAGGCTACCTCTAGCACCAGTCTTATACCCTCTTGACTTCTAAACCTGACAACTTGGCCTTGCCCATTTTCCTGCATGGAAACAACTGTCTCAAGAATCACTGATAGCTTCTCCTGAGCTTCTTCCACCTCTGCTATTTTCTTTTGTTGTTGTTGCACACAAGCAGGATCTTAGTTCCCCAACCAGGGATCGAACTCATGCCACCTGTAGTGGAAGCGTGCAGTCTTAACCACTGAACCGCCAGGGGAGTCCCTACCTCTGCCTTTTATATGACATGTATATGGTAGTCTCTCCCTTGCCCTCAAAACCCACTGCTCCCGCAGGTTCAGTGATGACCGACCGTGTGGGTTACCCCTCCTGCTTCTCTGATTGTGCCTCTACCACTAGCTTCTCTCTCCCTTTCTGCCCAGGCAGTATCCTCAGCCTTCTGTCTTGCTCAGACAGCCCAGCCCAGCCCTGACGTTTCCCCTCTTCCCCCAGCAATGCCATCGGAAAGCAAGGCTGGCACAGGCCACACGGTCATTCTGGGTCCAGCAGAAGCCAGAGGTTGCTTTGCCCCTTCTCTGACCCTGCTGTTCTCTCCATGTCCCCACAGAAGGGCAGGCAGACCTCTGAGAGAAGAGCATCCAGAGACCTGCCCTCATCTTCCCCCATTCCCAAGTGGTCTTGCTGACGTAGCTCAGCATCGTCAAGGGTAGAGAAGGGAATATGGATCCCACCCCATCCTTGTCATTGGTGCAGGAACTGCCAAGCCGGGGGAGACAGAACAAAGAGAGGCAAAGGTATTTATAGTTAAGATGACTAAGATTAAATAATAAGAATAATATCTTAAATAATTAACATTATTTATAGTGGGGAGCACTCAGATCCCAGACCAGTGTTATCCAATAGAAAGAGAACCCAAGAACCCAAGTCACATACGTAATTGGAGATTTTCCAGTAGCCACATTAAAAGAGTAAAAAGACACTGGTGCTGTTCATTTTCATCATCTATTTTATTTAACCAGTATATCCAAATAGTTTTCATTTCAATCAGTAACTAGTATAAAATGACTAAGGAGATATTTTACATTATTTTCTCATACTACATCTTCAAAATCCGGTATGCATTTTAAACTTTATAGAGCATCTCATTTCGGACACTAGATTTGTAATCTGAACTCTTGATCTGTATTTAGATTTCATAAAGCTCCAGTAGAAAAAGTACATCCGCTGATTATTAGGCACATGCTAATCAAAACTACAGTGAGGTACCACCTCACACTAGTTAGAATGGCCATCATTAAAATGTCTACAAATAACAAATGCTGGAGAGGGTGTGGATAAAAGGGAATCCTCTACACTGTTGGTGGGAATGTAAATTGGTGCAGCCCCTATGGAGAACAGTATTGAGGTTCCTTAAAAAACTAAAAATAAAGCTAACATATGATCCAGCAACCCCACTCCTGGGCATGTATCTGTAGAAAACCATACTTTGAAAAGATACATGCACCCCAATATTCATTGCAGCACTATTCACAATAGCCAAGACATGGAAACAACCTAAATGTCCATCGACAGATGAATAGATAAAGATGTGGTACATATACACAATGGAGTATTACTCAGCTGTAAAAAAGAATGAAATAATGTTATTTGCAGCAACATGGATAGACCTAGAGATAGATTATCACACTAACTGAAGTAAGCCAGACAAAGACAAGTATCATATGATATCGCTTATGTGTGGAATCTAAAGTATGACACAAATGAACTTGTCTACCAAAAAACAACAGACTCACAGATATAGAGAACAGACTTGTGGTTACCAAGTGGGAGGGGGAGTGGGGGAGGGAAGGATTGGGAGCTTGGGATTAGCAGATGCAAACTATTATTTATAGAATGGATAAACAACAAGATCCTACTGTATAGTACAGGGGACTATATTCAACATCCTGGGATAAACCGTAATGGAAAAGAACATGAAAAAGAATGTACATATATGTATAGCTGAATCACTTTGCTGTACAGTAGATATTAACACAACATTGTATATCAACTATACTTCAATAAAATAAATTTAAAAAAAGAAAAAGTACATTCACATGCTTAAGCTGTTCCAAGCCTACTCATAAATTTTCTAATAACTCAACTGAGTATTGTTCTTTTTAAAATTCAGATTAAACAAAATTAAAAATTCAGTTCCTCAGTCACACCAGCCACATTTCAAGTGCTCAGTGGCCACGTGTGGCTCATGGTGGGTGGTCCTGTTGGATGGCACAGATATAGAACATGAACATTATCCAGAAAGTTCCACTGGACAACATTGTGGCTTTAGACCAAGTTTTTTGTTTTTTTTGGGGGGGTTGTTTGTTTGTTTGTGTTTTTTTATCAGTGTCAGTATTGACATTTGGGGCTGAATAATTCATTGTCAAGTGTGTTTGTCTTTTGCACTGTAGGATATTCACCAACATCCCTGTTCTCTATCCACTAGATGCCAGTAGCAGCCCCCCTTCCCCTCATGACAACCAAAAATGACTCTAGACATTGCCAAATGTCCTTTGGGGGGTGGGGGGAATAACCCTTAGGTGAGAAACACTGTTTTCGATCAAAACAGAGTTCAAATCCTAGTTCTGCTCTGTGCTAGATGAGTGACTTTGGGCAAATCCCTAAGCCTCGGCATTCTCATCTGTGCAATGGGGCAATGAGTAGCAACCACCTTATAGAATCACTGTGAGGGTAAAACCTAGCTTCAGGGTCATGGGGATGACTGGAAGCCATGCCCAGCGCATAGTAGGTGTTCAATAAACAGTAGTTGTGATTACCCATTGTGAACCTAAACCCATAAACCCCTGTGCACCCGTTGTAAGAGCAGGGCAGCTCCTGGACTCTAAGGCCTCTCTGATGGTGTTCGGGGGTGCTCGTTGACATGTCCTGGAGAGACAGAGGATTTAAATCCAGGCCTCACATGCTTAAATAGGCAGAGTTTGGAGAGTCCAAGGATCTGGGGTCTGGTCCCAGCTGTGTCACTGATCTTGCTGGTTCTGGTACTTTTTGGGTGCCCAACTTTCCCCTCTGTGAGGTGCGTGGAGCTGACCACCGTGATCTCCCACTAGACCCTCTAGCTTGGCCTCTATTTCTGATTGTTTCCTTAAGGAAGGGAAGAGGTGCCCGGGTAGACAACAAAGGGAGGGGGTTTGGACAAAAGCCAGACTCCACTCCCTGCTTCCTGCTGCCTCCAGTCTTTGCTAACACTGTGTCTTTTCCCTGGAAAACTCCTTTCTCTACTCCCCACCTCCCCTGGCCCAGCTGGCTTCAGCTTATCCTTCAGGACTTGGTGTATGTGGCACCTCCTCCAGGAAGCCTTCCCTGATCCCCTGCCCCTTCCCAGTCTGGGACTGGTGTCTCCCACCGACTTCTATGCTTCTGCCACCCCACCTTGATCATTTGTCCATCTTGGCCAGGCTGCATGCCTGAAGTGTAGTAGGGGCTCAGCAGAGTGTGTCTATGCTGAGAGCGAGTGAACGGCATCCAGGCAAGAAAGGTGGAGAGTAGGTTAGCAGGACGCCGCATTGAGCATGAAGGACCAGGGGGCAGGGGTGGTGGGTGGGTGTTCGGATAAGCTCGCCTTGGCTACAGGTCCATGGAGTTTGGCTCTGGGTACCAGATGCAGGAGAGATGTGAGGTTTTGTGGGGTGGCCACTGCCTGCCACCTTCACACCTGCGTGTGCCGTCCCCTGGATGAGAAGATAAACCCACCTGTCTGGCTGTTAGAGGCTTGAGGGGTGGGCCAGGAGGGAGGGTGAGGGTCTCCTGAGTGCCTGGACGAGGGAGGAGCATGGGGGACACTGGGGATCACGTACCTAAGGAGGGTCGCCCTGGCAAAATCTGTTTGGCAGACGGTGGGGGAGAAGGGCAGCTGTTGTAACAGCCCAGGCCTGGGGTGACAAGAATCCCTGGAGGCTGCACCCTTGTCAGGGAGGAAGCAGAATCCCACGCCAGCCCCTCCTGCTCTTCTCTGCCCCTGGAGCCGCTGAAGGGCTTGGCTGGGGAGTGAGCACTGCAGCCCCCATGCTGGCCATTTGGGGCCTGGAGGGGTACAGGGGGGGCACAGGGTGGCTCTGAGGGACTCCCCAAGCGGACAACACCACCAGCCCTCTGCTTCCCTGGCTGCCAGGGAGTTCCCATGTGGGAATGCAGTCTCCCACTCCGCACATTCCAAAACCCTGGGAGCCAGCCGTGCCTCCCCCAGGGAGGGTCCACCCAGCTCGGTCTGGTGGTGCCAGCCCCTGAGCAGGAAGTTGTCAGGTAGAACCCAGGGGACTTGAAAGATTAGGACAGATCTATGGTCATCCTTCTGTTCACCTTTAAGGCCAGCCGGACCCTTGGGTGGGGGGCAGGGGTGGGGTAGGGGGGCGTCTCTTGGTCTGGCAACAGGCTTTTTGGGAGCCAGGCTGAGTCTGGTGGGGGGGGATCCCCTGGGCCCCTCTTCACAGAGGGTATCAGTCGGTGGGCGTTAGTCGCCACGAGGGCACTGAATAATGCCAGCTGAACTTTGCCAGCTGCGGAGTCAGTGCTTCCTCCTAGGGCAGGCCCTGCCCCGCTCGGGAAGCTCAGCAAGGCGTGTCCTCAACGCCCTCCCAGGAGCCTGGCTGGCTCGACTGGGCTGGGTTCAGTCACTGGGACTTGTTCGGGGTGAGGCGCACTTCCCTGGGCGGGTGGGCAGGAGCATGGGCAGGGAAAGCCCTGCACACCTGGGGCGCCATCGGCGAGGGCAGATGCTGGCTCTGACCGTGACCCTCCTCCTCACCTGTGGGCCAGGTAAGCTGGGCTGAGCTGGGGCCAGCAGAGGAGTCAGACAGATTCCTGGAAAAGAGGGGCAGATGTGACAGGCTCCTCAGCTTCCCAAGCACCCCTCCAGGGGCAGCCACAAGGGCTTTTGCTTTTCAGCAAAGGCTTCCATCACAGCCAGCCAGGTGAGGCTACGTTTTCCAAACTGACTGGGGAGATTTCATACAGTGGCTACGTCATGAATTAAATATTGCTGGATCAGAGATACCCAGGCACCTCTTCTTTCTCTGGCTCACTTATACGTTCGTTCCCTAGGGTTTGGGTGTGGTTTTTTTGTTTTTTATTGGAGTATAGTTGATTTACAATGTTGTGTTAGTTTCAGGTGTACAGCAAAGTGATTCAGTTATACATTCATTCTTTTTTAGATTCTTTTCTCACATAGGTTATCAGAGAATACTGAGTAGAGTTCCCTGTGCTATACAGTAGGTCCTTATTGGTTATCTATCTGGGTTTGTTTGTTTGTTTATTGACACCTCGGATCCCAGTACCTGTGCTCAGCTCTCAGGTGGGAAATGAGAAAGCCACAGCCCCAGGCTTGCAGGAGCTCCAGGCTGGTGGGCGAGGCAGAGGGGTGCCCAGGCTCTCTTGGTACAAGGCTGAGCAGGAGGTTTGCCACCTTAGGGGTTCTGGAGGTGAGGGTTTGCCTAAACTGCAGGGTGGTGTTTGGTTGGCAGGGATTTCTACAGGTGCAATTAGTGGAAGAAGGAAAAGGGCACTCCTGGCAGGGAGAATGGGTGGGCAGAGGCTAGGAGGCAGGAAGGCGCAAGGTGTGTTTGGGTCATTCAATGTGATGTGAGCGCATTTGGGCTGCTTGAAGGGGGGATGCTGAGGGGAGGGGTGGGAGCAGAAAGGCAGACTGTGAGGGTTAGGGGAGGTATGTTCTCGGCTCTCAAGGGGCACTTTGCAGGCCTGTTGGTCATCTGAGGGATCAGCTTGGATCTGGCTAACCAGAGAAACTCACTGGCCTCAGGAAAAGCTGAGAGTCCAGCTTGGTGTTGGGCTCTCTCCCCTACAGAAAGAAGGTCCAAGATCCTCCACGTGTGGCTCCAGGGCTGCCTAGACCCCCGGACTGTTTTACTCCAGCTGCCTCCTTGGGCAGGAAGTCAGTGCTTTCCAGCCAAACCGCTCTGGTGTCCAAGATAACCTGAGAACGGGCATCTACTATGTGCCAGGTGCTTAAATATCTGTTCGTTTACTCCTCCCAGGAGAAAGGACTGTCCTCAATGCTTGTCTGGGAAATGGAAGCCACTAAGGCCTGAAGGAGAGTGATGGTGGGGTCATCCTGCTTCCCCATCCTGAGGACTTCAGGCCCTGGACACTGGCAGCCCAGGAGCCACCCAGAGTAGGTGGGCTGCCTCCTCACCCACTCAGGCCTCACTGCAGCTCCTGAAGCAGGTGGAGAGGGCCCCCCAGCCCCCCAGCCCTGAGTCACCCAGGCCAGCCCTTGCCCCTGGAAGAGCTTTGCGGTTGGATGCCATTGTAAGGCACCCACACAATGGTCTGAATTGTGGGCGGGTTTGTATCAGACAATTCCACCACCTCTGATGGGGCGTGTCACCCTGAGCTGTCCCCAAAGCACATCACCACAAACAGAGGCTGTTTAACTGCTTTTGACCCCAAGGCTCCCTCAGAGTCTGATGCTGAGGGCTGTTTGAACTGAGCAGACTCTTGCTCCTGCCCAGTGAGGGCTGGTTGCCTGGACTAAGGGTTGACACCCCTCCCCAATTCCCCATCAATTCCACAGTAAACAGGACGCCTGTCAGGGCAGGGATCCCCCTGGAATATCAATTCAGACACCCTTCAGGACTCTTGATTTTAACGCTGGGAAAGACTCCCTTAATCCCTGGGCATTGATGAAAAGAAATCTAAATCCAATGCTGACAGGCTGTGTGTCCTTGGGCTTGACACCTAACCTCTCTGAGTTTCTATCTCCCCAAAGAGTAATTTTAAAAATTCCAGAGCCGGCGGAGATCCATTCCCCACTCACCTCTCCCTCCACCCTGGACTCATCTGGTGCATCTTCATCCACCTCTGCATCCTGTGCTTTTTCCCTCTTTGCCCCTGTGGCTGAAACACCCCAAGATCCCAGAGGACTGCAATAATCATCATTTTGTATTGCGTGCCTACTATGTGCCAGGGCTTTTTTTTTTTTAACATTATTAAGTATAATTGCTTTACAATGTTGTGTTAGTTTCTGCTGTGTAACAAAGTGAATCAGCTATATATATATACTACCAAATGTAAAATAGATAGCTAGTGGGAAGCAGCTGCATAGCACAGGGAGATCAGCTGGGTGCTTTGTGACCACCTAGAGCGGTGGGATAGGGAAGGTGGGAGGGAGATGCACGAGGGAGGGGACATGGAGATGTATGTGCCAGGGCTTTTACCTGCGTTATCTGGATTGAGCTTGTGTGGGTGAGAATAGGGGTATATTGCCTCCCATTTTACAGAAGAGGAAACTGAGGCTCAGAGAGGTTGAGCCTTTTGTTTAAAGTCACACAGCAGGGATCTGAACACCCATTTCTAGATGATTCCTAAGTCCTGACCTTTACCCTCTGCCTGGGAAGAGACTGAGGGTTGAGGAGGATTTCTCCTCTCCTGGCTGTTTCCTGGCCCTTGAGTACCTCCCCCAGGGGAGACAGCTGTTCTCCATTGCCCCTCTGAGCAGTATCCTGACAGCACAAAGATCTTGCTGTGCTGTTGAGCCCCTTCCTGCGTCCCTGGACAACAGTCATCGCCCCAGTCCAGGCTTGGCTGAGATATCCGAGGTCCAGGGAGGGAGATTATCAAGGGACAGGGCATTGGAGGGAGTAGGTGTGTGTGTGGAGGGTATCTGGAGCTGAGAGGTGGGCTCCAGAGTGTAACCTGCTCTGGCCAGAATTTCAGAATCTTTCACCACCTGTGACTCAGCTCCAGGAAAAGAGGAAAGGTTTGCTCATGTTTTCTCCCGATCACAAGGAATAGAGTCACCTTTCTTTCCAGTTACTGTGTGGCCTCCCCCAAAAGGAAGGTGCTGGATCCAGGCCGGCAGGGCAGCCCTAGGCTTCTTTATACCTAGGTTGTCCTTCTGGTCACTTGATGCTCCCAAGGTTGCCCCAGGCGAGCAGGTAAATGAACCCCTCCCGCCTTCAGGGAGACCCAAAGTTCCAGAGTGATGTGAATGGCCATCCCCATTTCAGAGGTTAGGGGACAGAAGCTCAAAGAAGGTTTCTCATGTGACCAGGGTAGATCTGGGCTTCAAACCCAGTGTGTCTGACTCCAAACACTACACTCTGCATCCCACTATCCAAGTCTGGCTTCTCGGCACATGTACCAGCCCACTTCCTCATCTTCCTGCCCCTGCTCAGGGCTCAGAGCTGTCCCCAGGGACCTTAATGCATCATAAGCCCAGAGCTGTGGGAGGCAAATGCCAGGCCAGCTGTGATCAAGAGAAAGATCCTTGCTGAACTGATATTCTAGCAGGGGGAGACAGACCATAACCCATAACAATAGTAAGTAAATTAGGTATTTAAGTATTAAGAAGGTGATAAGGAGAAAAATTTGGGACAGAGAATCTGGGGTGCTGGAGTGTGTTGCGGGGCGGGTTGCTCTTTTCAGTGGGGCGGGGTTGGGGGAAGGCTCCCTGAGAAGCAAAGACTTGAAGGGGGAGGACGTTATTGCTGTGGGTCCATGCTAACACATCCCAGTGAAACCCAGTGCAACATGGGGATAGATATTCTCTGATGTTATTTCTGCTTTAAAGATGGTGAAACTGAGGCTCCATGAAGTGAGCTGGGGCAGAACCAGGATGAAATCCAGGACTCCAGGACTTGAGTTCCAGCTGTGTGTGTGCGTGCATTTGTGCGCGCGTGTGTTACTGAATTTGTATGTGTGCACAAGTATGTGGGAGAGTGCGTGTGTGTGTGTGTGTGTGTGAGAGAGAGAGAGAGAGACAGAGACAGAGAGAGAGAGAGAGAGAGAGAGAGAGAGAGAGTGAGAGCTCTTTCTTTCTTGCAGGGGGTCCTCCTCTTTCTCTCCTGGCAGCATGTCCTCACTTTTCTCAGGTGGGAAGAAGAGCCTTTAGGTCTTTCCTTCCAGGGCACATAGGACTTCTGCCCTGGGGAACAGTTGGTGCTGAAATCCCCAAAGGACCACCCCCACCAGCAGTCCCTTGTGGGTGCAGGATGGGCCAGCAGGGCAGGGGAGCAGTGGGCTCTGCCCATTATCGGAGGCCCCTCCTGCAGGTGGGGATGGGCTTGGCATTTCCCCTGCTGTCCTGGGCTGGGTGCCCCCGCCCTGCACCCCCCTGCTGGGTCCATGCCTGGGAGGAGATGCCCAAGGAGCTTCCCCAGCTCGTCTGACCCCATACCTGCGTGGAGCCGGGCCTCACAACGGTCAAGGGAACAGACATTGCAGTGGGGCATCCTGCCTGGCTGTCCCCCACCCTCTCTGGACCTCTCATCCCACACTGACCAGTCTCATCTACCTCCATTGGACCACTCTGCCCCTTACAAGGGCTGTTCTGGGACAGCTGTCCTTTGGGCGTCCAGCTTTGTGACTCCCCAACATACAGTGAATCTGACCCCTGCTTCCCATCATTGATTCTTATCCTGGTCCCCACTTTCTCTGATTCTGACCCACTCCCTAAGAGTAACTCTGATCCAAGTTACCTCCTCCCTCTAATAATAATAATAATAATAATATTGTGATAAGTGCTATGCTAAAATGAGTTGTAATAATATCTTTATTATTTTATTTTATTTTGTATTTTTAAATTTTAATTCACATAAAGTTCAGTCTTTGGTGAATTTTGACAAATCATATTCATACAACAATCGAGAACACTGTCGTGTGCCGGACACTGTTTTAAGCCCTTTGCATAGATTAATTCATTTAATACTCTTAGTGACCTGATGAAGTACATATCATTATCATTTCCACGTTGCAGATAAGGAAACCGAAACCGAGTTTCCTTTTTAGACTGGGACCCATAATAAGAAATACATTGTACCCTATGACCAGTTATGTGTAAGGCAGCCTGTCCCAGTACCTGGAACATAGTAGGTATGCAGTAAATATTCATTGCATAAATAAAGGAGGAGGAGACTACTGGCCTGCAGCCTCATTCCCCAGTCATGACAGATGCCCTGATAACCTCAGGGGATGCTAGTTCATCTGCACTGTCCAAAGTAAAACCCAAGCTCAGGTTGCCAGCACTGGCATGAAGACGAGCAAAACATCTTTTCTGACAGCTGCAACCTCCTCTGAGAGCCCCAGGATGAATTCAGTCCTCAACGCTCCTGAGGCTCTTAGAGAAGCATCCAGCTTTGCCCCCTCTCCCTCTGTACCCCCCTCCATCCTCAGAGGGCCCTCTGGAAGAGCCCTTGGGTTTGTGTCAAGTGGTACCCACATGCCCCCCAACTTCAGCCAGGGCTCTGTCCCCAATCCTGTCATGGGTCCAGCTTCTCCTTTTGGGGACATTCTTGGGGACAAGGTCCAGCCTAATTTTTGAGTCCCTATCTTCTTCACAGCCTGTCTCTGAGAACATGGCTGATCTGGGGCATGAAGCTTGGAGGACACTTCAGGGACAAAGAACTGTCTTTTTAAAAATTTTTATTGGAGTATAGTTGATTTACAACATTGTGTTAGTTCCAGGTGTACAGCAAAGTGAGTCAGTTATACGTATACATATATCCACTCTATTTTAGATTCTTTTCCCATATAGGCCATTACAGAGTATTGAGTAGAGTTCCCTGTGCTATGCAGTAGGTCTTTATTAGTTATCTATTTTATATATAGTAGTGTGTATATGTCAGTCCCAATCTCCCAATTTATCCCTCCCCGCCTTTCCCCCTTGGTAACCATAAGTTTGTTTTCTACACCTATTTCTGTTTTGTAAATAAGTTTATTTGTACCATTTTTTTTAGATTCCACATACAAGCGATATCACATGATATTAGTCTTTCTCTGTCTGACTTATTCACTCAGTATGATAATCTCTAGGTCCATCCATGTTGCTGCAAATGGCATTATTTCATTCTTTTCATGGCTGAGTAATATTCCATTGTATATATGTACCACATCTTCTTTATCCATTCCTCTGTTGATGGACATTTAGGTTGTTCCCATGTCCTGGCTATTGTATCAATAAATAGTGCTGCAGTGAACATTGGGGTGCATGTATCTTTTTGAAGTATGGTTTTCTCTGGATATATGCCCAGGAGTGGGATTGTTGGATCACATGGTATCTCTATTTTTGGTTGTTTAAGGAACCTCCATACTGTTCTCCATAGTGGCTGTACCCATTTACATTCCCACCAACAGTATAGGAACTGTCTCTTAGAAACACAATTACCAGCAGCAACCATGCCTGAGCTTACGACCCAGGCAGTTCACAGCCCCCCATGCTGGGGAGAAACCCAGCTGGATGAAGGAAAAGCCCTGGGCTTTGCCTCCTTCCAGCATCACTCAGTTTACAAGGAATGAGCCTCTGCCTTCTGTGGTGTCCTGGGCCGTGCGGGTGGGCAGCTTTCCCCTGGGTGGATGAGCAGGAATTCTGAATTCTGGCTGCGTTCCTGTTTCAGGATCTGTTCTGAGTTGTCTGAGACTCCCTACTTCCTAGATTTATTACCCTCATCATCACAGTCAGTTTCATTTTTGCTTTTTATTTTTTTATTCCATCCTCCTCATCCTTTTTTTTTTTTTTTTGATAAAAGTATGTTAGAAATTTATTAGAAATATAAATGCATTAATCTTACAAAAATAAGAATTGACACTTAAAATGTGTAACAAAACTCCATGTTTTTTTCTGGTTAAATATTCAGAATCCTAAGAACATATTTCCATACGTGTGTTTATTTAATGAATATTGTGATAGGGTTATCACAATAGATGTATTTACCTAATATTTTAGGTTTGCTGAATGAAACAAATGAAAGAAGAACAAGAAAAAGCCAGACTGACAGACTCTAGAAGAAAGAGATCAAACCTATCATTATTGTTAAGAAGTAGTGTAGCTGTAGGGTCATTTTTTTTTTTTTAAATCTTGAGTCCCTAAGTTTGTAGGCTAGTCATCATCCCCTGGGTTATCAAGGGCAAACTCCTGCAAGATCCCCCGGAGTCTGGGGGTCTTGCCCTCAACCACCACCTCAAAGGAAGCCATTTATGTCTGATTGCACCCCTGCTACTTATAAGCAAGGCTGGCTCCTCAGCTCTAGGGGTGAGAGAGCCTGCAATTTGCCTGCTGGGGAGGAAGGACCAGACCTCTGGTATCTGGGACCTGGCAGGGTGGATGCAACCAAACGAAGAGGTACTCCTGGCAGCAACCAGCAGTGGGATGGGGAGTCCAAAAAACATAGACCCAGTCATCAGCGTTGCCCTTCATTAGCTACATTACCTTGGAAAGTGTTGCCACTCTGTGCCTCAGTTTGTCCATCTGTAAAATGGAAATAATTTCACTGACTAACAAAGAAGGCATATGGAAAGCACCCAGTGCAGGCCTGTGACCCTCTGGAGCCATTCAGAACCAGTGACTAAAGATAATAACACAAGGAAGCCCCAGGAGACAATAAATTCTGGACCTGCAGGTCACTGCATCCCTATTGCACTTTCCTTGTATTAATTTTTGAGTGCTAGTTTGCATGTTTGAGTGCTTAGCTCAGTGGGACCTGATAGCAGATGAGTGCTACCTGCATCTTAGCTCTACTGAGCTTTAAGGGCAGAAAGCACGCTAACCTGGACGCTGAGAAAGAAGCAGCCTGCTTAGGATAGGACAGAAGGCCCCAGAGAAGCAGGGTCACAACAGAACTGGATGTGGACCCTCACTCAGAGCCCTTGCCGCTACGGAGCTGAATCCCTGCTCACCCTTGGGGCAAGAGGAGGAGGCAACTTCTTGCTTCTTCTAGTTGAAGTCCCCAAAGGATTCAGACTGTGCATAAAGCCACCTCTCTTTAGGATATGTGCCTTCTTATTAGGGGTTCAGCCAGTCAGTATGAGGGGGGCTGGGATGGCCCTATCTTATCACAGACTCTTCTCCTCCCTTGGGTTCTAGGAAGCTGGCTCCTTCCAACCCAGAAGCTTATAGGGTGGAAATAATGATAATGAATTATTATATTATGTGGATAACTTAGTTCCATTCAGCAGGGGTGTGTGTGTGTATGCTGGGGTTCTTGGCATTGGTGGCTGTGTGTCCTTGGGAGTAATGTCCCCAATGTTCTCCTTCCATTTGCTTATCTCTCTCAGGGCTTCTGGGAGCATTTACACAGAAATCAATCCAACTCGATCATGATGTATTATTCTGCCATTTGCAGCAACGTGGGTGGGCCTAGAGAATATTATGCTTAGTGAAATAAGACAGAGAAAGACAAATACTGTATTGTATCACTTATATGTGAAATCATATCACTTATATGTGAAATCTAAACAAATATATAAATGAATGTATATGCGAAAGAGAAACACACTTAACGATATGGAAAACAAAAGAGTGGTTACCAAAGGTGAGAGGGAAGGGGGGAGGGGCAGGTTAGGAGTAGGGGGTTAAGAGATACAAACCACTGTGTATTGGGTTGGCCAAAAAGTTCGTTCGGTTAATGAATATGTTCGATAAAGTTGTTGGTGAAACTGAAAAATGTGTCTTATTTTTGCTTAAAACCAAATGAACTTTTTGGCCAACCCAATATAAAATAGATAAGCAACAAGGATATACTGTATAGCACGGGGAAGTATAGCTGCTATCTTGTAATAATTTTTTTTTTTTTTTTTTTTTTTTTTGCGGTACGCGGGCCTCTCACTGTTGTGGCCTCTCCCGTTGCGGAGCACAGGCTCCAGACGCGCAGGCTCAGCGGCCATGGCTCACGGATCTTCCCGGACCGGGGCACGAACCTGCGTCCCCTGCAACAGCAGGCAGACTCTCAACCATGTCGCCACCAGGGAAGCCCTCTTGTAATATTTTTAATGGAGTGTATATAAGCTGTAGAAATGCTGAATCACTAGGCTATACATTTGAAACTGATATAATATTGTAAATCAACTATACATCAATTTTAAAAGTCGCCTCATTAACATGACAAAAGGCACCTTTATTGCTCTCATCGTGCAGGAAATTCCAAGGGTATTAAGAGCTCTTTGCCAGAAATGCGGACAAAGACCAAATACATATTTCTTATTATAAATTACAATATCACAGCTTTAAAGAACACTTTCCAGAGGAGGAGATACTTGAACTGTGTGGGGTTTTTTTTTTCATTTATTGAGGTAACATTGGTTTATAACATTATATAAGTTTCATGTGTACAACATTATATTTCGACTTCTATATACACTACAGCATGCTCACCACCAAAAGCTTAGTTTCCTCCATCACCATAGAGTTGATCTTCTTAACCCATTTCATCCTCCACCCATTCCATTTCCCTTCTGGTAACCTGTACTATGTTCTCTGTACCTATCTGTTTGTTTTTGCTTGGTTTGGTTTGTTCACTTATTTTTTTAAATTCGGTTTTATTTATGCAGTATTCTATTTATATGCTTGTTTTTTATATTCCACAACTAAGTGAGATCATATGGTATTTGACTTTCTCTGTCTGACTTATTCCATTTAGCATGATACCCTCTAGATCCACCCATGTTGTCACAAATAGCAAGATTTCATACTTTTTATGACTGAGTAGTAGTCCAGTGTGTGTGTGTCACACACATTCTTTATCCTTTCATTCACTGATGGGCATTTAGGTTGTTTCAATATCTTGGCTATTGTAAATAATGCTGCAATGAACAGAGGGGTGCATATATTTTTTTTAGATTAGTGTTTTGATATTCTCTGGATAAATGCTCAGAAGTGAAATAGCTGAATCATATGGTAGTTCTATTATTAATTTTTTGAGGAATCTTTAGACTGTTTTTCATAGTGACTGCACCAATTTACATGAACACCAACAGTTTACGAGTGTTCAGTGCAATCCCTATCAAAATTCCAATGACATTTTTCACAGAAATAGAATTTTAAAATCCTAAAATTTATATGGAACCACAAAATACCCCGAATAGCCACAGCAGTCAGAGAGGAAAAAGAAATAAAAGGAATCCAAATCAGAAAAGAAGTGAAATTGCCACTGTTTGCAGATGACATGATACTATACATAGAGAATCCTAAAGATGCTACCAGAAAACGATTAGAGCTAACCTATGAATTTGGTAAAGTAGCAGGATACAAAATTAGTGCACAGAAATCTCTTGCATTCCTAGACACTAATGATGAAAAATCAGAAAAAGAAATTAAGGAAACACTACCATTTACGATTGCAACAGAAAGAATAAAATACCTAGGAATAAACCTACCTAAGGAGACAAAAGACTTGTAGGTAGGAAACTATAAGACACTGATGAAAGAAATTAAAGATGATCCAAACAGATGGAGAGATATACCATGCTCTTGGATTGGAAGAATCAACATTGTGAAAATGACTATACTACCCAAAGCAACATACAGATTCAATGCAATCTGTATCAAGCTACCAATGCCATTTTTCACAGAACTAGAAATAAGAATTTCACAATTGGTATGGAAACACAAAAGACCCCGAATAGCCAAAGCAATCTTGAGAAAGAAAAATGGAGCTGGAGGAATCATGCTCCCAGACTTCAGACTATACTACAAACCTACAGTCATCAAGATAGTATGGTACTGGCACAAAAACAGAAATATAGATCAATGGAACAGGATAGAAATCCCAGAGATAAACCCACACACACATGGTCACATTGTCTTTGATAAAGGAGGCAAGAATATACAATTGAGAAAAGACAGCCTCTTCAATAAGTGGTGCTGTGAAAACTGGACAGCTACATGTAAAAGAATGAAATTAGAACACTCCCTAACACCATACACAAAAATGAACTCAAAATGGATTAAAGACCTAAATGTAAGGCCAGACACTATAAAACTCTTAGAAAAAAACATAGGCTGAACACTCTATGACATAAATCACAGCAAGATCCTTTTTGAACCACCTCCTAGAGAAATGGAAATAAAAACAAAAATAAACAAATGGGACCTAATGAAACTTAAAAGCTTTTGCACAGCAAAGGAAACCATAACCAAGACAAAAAGATAACTCTCAGAATGGGAGAAAATATTTGCAAACGAAGCAACTGACAAAGGATTAATCTCCAAAATATACAAGCAGTTCATGCAGCTCAATATCAAAAAAACAAACAACCTGGAGATTGGTTCAAGATGGCGTAGTAGAAGGATGTGCTCTCACTCCCTCTTGCAAGAGCACCAGAATCACAACTAACTGTTGAACAATCATCGACAGGAAGACACTGGAACTCACCAAAAAAGATACTCCATATCCAAAGACAAAGGAGAAGCCACAATGAGAAGGTAGGAGGGGTGCAATCACAATAAAATCAAATCCCATAACTGCTGGGTGGGTGACTCACAAACTGGAGAACACTTATACCACAGAAGACCACCCACTGGAGTGAAGGTTCTGAGCCCCATGTCAGGCTTCCCAACCTGGGGGTCCAGCAACAGGAGGAGGAATTCCTAGAGAATCAGACCTTGAAGCCTAGCTGGATTTGACTGCAGGACTTCGACAGGACTGGGGGAAACACAGACTCCATGTTTGGAGGACACACACAAATTAGTGTGCAGATTGGGACCCAGGGGCAGGAGCAGTGACCCCATGGGAGACTGAACCAGACCTACCTGCTAGTGCTGGAGGGTCTCCTGCAGAGGCAGGGGATGGCTGTGGCTCACTGTGGGGACAAGGACACTGGCAGCAGAGGTTCTGGGAAGTACTTCTTGGTGTGAGCCCTCCCAGAGTCTGCCATTAGCCCCACTAAAGAGCTGGGTATGCTCCAGTGCAGGGTCGCCTCAGGCCAAACAACCAACAAGGAGGGAACCCAGCCCCACCCATCAGCCGACAAGTGAATTAAAGTTTTACTGATCTCTGCCCACCAGAGCAACACCCAGCTCTACCCACCAGCAGTCCCTCCCATCAGGAAGCTTGCACAAGCCTATCAGATAGCCTCATCCACCAGAGGGAATAGAGTAGAAGCAAGAAGAGCTACAATTCTGCAACCTGTGGAAGAAAAAACACATTCACAGAAAGACAGACACAATGAAAAGGCAGAGGACTTTGTACCAGATGAAGTAAAAAGATAAAACCCCAGAAAAACAACTAAATGAAACAGAGATAGGCAACCTTCCAGAAAAAGAATTCAGAATAATGATAGCGAAGATGATCAAGGACCTCAGAAAAAGAATGGAGGCAAAGATTGAGAAGATGCAAGAAATGTTTAACAAAGACCTAGAAGAATTAAAGAGCAAACAACTAGAAGAATTAAAGAGCAAACAAACAGAGCTGAACAATACAATAACTGAAATGAAAAATACACCAGAAAGACTCAATAGCAGAAAAACTGAGGCAGAAGAACGGATAAGTGACCTGGAAGACAGAATGGTGGAATTTACTGCCATGGAACAGAATAAAGAAAAAAGAATGAAAAGAAATGAAGACAGCCTAAGAGATCTCTGGGACAACATTAAAAGCACCAATATTCGCATTATAGCAGTCCCAGAAGGAGAAGAGAGAGAAAGGACCCGAGAAAATATTTGAAGAGATTATAGTCGAAAATTTCCCTAACATGGGAAAGGAAATACCCACTCAAGTCCAGGAAGCGCAGAGAGTGCCAGGCAGGATAAACCCAAGGAGAAACATGCTGAGACACATAGTAATCAAATTGACAAAAGTTAAAGAGAAAGAAAAATTATTGAAAGCAACAAGGGAAAAATGACAAATAACATACAGGGGAACTCCCATAAAGTTAACAGCTGATTTCTCAGCAGAAACTCTAAAAGCCAGAAGAGATTGGCATGATATATTTAAAGTAATGAAAGGGAAGAACCTACAACCAAGATTACTCTACCTGGCAAGGATCTTATTCAGATTTCATGGAGAAATCAAAAGCTTTACAGACAAGCAAAAGCTAACAGAATTCAGCACCACCAAACCAGCTCTACAACAAATGCTAAAGGAACTTCTTTAGGTGGGAAACACAAGAGAAGAACAGCACCTACAAAAACAAACCCATAAGAATTAAGAAAATGGTAATAGGAACATACATATCGATAACTACCTTAAATGTGAATGGATTAAATGCTCCAACCAAAAGCCACAGGCTTGCTGAACGGATACAAAAGCAAGACCCATATATATGCTGTCTACAAGACACCCACTTCAGCCCTACGGACACATACAGACTGAAACTGAGGGGATGGAAAAAGATATTCCATGCAAATGGAAATCAAAAGAAAGCTGGAGTAGCAATACTTATATCAGATAAACTGGACTTTGAAATAAAGAATGTTACAAGAGACAAGGAAGGACACTACATAATGATCAAGGGATCAATCCAAGAAGAAGATATAACAATTAAAAATATATATGCACCCAACATAGGAGCACCTCAATACATAAGGCAACTGCTAACAGCTATAAAAGAGGAAATCGACAGTAACACAATAACAGTGGGGGACTTTAACACCTCACTAACACCAGTGGACAGATCACCTGGACAGAAAATTAATAAGGAAACACAAGGTTTAAATGACACAATAGAACAGATAGATTTAATTGATATTTATAGGACATGCCATCCAAAAACAGCAGATTACACTTTCTTCTCAACTGCACATGGAACATTCTCCAGGATAGACCACATCTTGGGTCACAAATCAAGACTCGGTAAATTTAAGAAAATTGAAATCATATCAAGCATCTTCTCTGACCATAATGCTATGAGATTAGAAGTCAATTACAGGGAAAACAATGTAAAAAACACAAACATATGGAGGCTAAATAATACATTACTAAATAACCAAGAGATCACTGAAGAAATCAAAGAGGAAGTCAAAAAATACCTAGAGACAATTTACAAGGAAAACACAACAATCCAAAACCGATGGGATGCAGCAAAAGAAGTTCTAAGAGGGAAATTTATAGCAATACAAGCCTACCTCAAGAAACAAGAAAAATCTCAAATAAACAATCTAACCTTACACCTATAGGAACTAGAGAAAGAAGAACAAACAAAACCCAAAGTTAGTAGAAGGAAAGAAATCATAAAGATCAGAGCAGAAATAAATGAAATAGAAACAAAGAAAACAATAGCAAAGATCAGTAAAACTAAAAACTGATTCTTTGAGAAGATAAACAAAATTGATAAACCTTTAGCTGGACTCATCAAGAAAAAGAGGGAGAGGACTCAAATCAATAAAATTAGAGGGCTTCCCTGGTGGCGCAGTAGTTGAGAGTCTGCCTGCCAATGCAGGGAACGCGGGTTCATGCCCTGGTCAGGGAAGATCCCACAGGCCATGGAGTGGCTGGGCCCGTGAACCATGGCCACTGAGCCTGCGTGTCCGGAGCCTGTGCTCCGCAACGGGAGAGGCCACAACAGTGACAGGCCTGCGTACCGCAAAAATAAATAAAAAAATAAAATAAAATAAAATTATAAATGAAAAAGGAGAAGTTTCAACAGACACCACAGAAATACAAAGCATCACAAGAGACTACTACAAGCAAGTCTATGCCCCAAAAATGGACAACCTGGAAGAAATGAACAAATTATTAGCAAGGTATAACCTTCCAAGACTGAACCAGGAAGAAATAGAAAATATGAACACACCAATCACAAGTAATGAAATTGAAACTGTGATTTAAAATTGTCCAACAAACAAAAGTCTAGGACCAGATGGCTTCACAGGTGAACTCTATCAAACCTTTAGAGAAGAGCTAATACCCATCCTTCTCAAACTCTTCCAACAAATTGCAGAGGAAGGAAAACTCCCAAACTCATTCTATGAGGCCATCATCACCCTGATACCAAAACCAGACAAAGATACTAGAAAAAATGAAAATTATAGACCAATATCACTGATGAATATAGATGCAAAAATCCTCAACAAAATACTAGCAAACAGAATCCAACAACACATTAAAAGGATCATACACCATGATCAAGTGGGATTTATCTCAGGGATGCAAGTATTCCTCAATATACGCAAATCAATCAATGTGATACACCGTATTAACAAATTGAAGAATAAAAGGCATATAATCATCTCAATAGATGCAGAAAAAGCTTTTGACAAAATTCAACACCGATTTATGATAAAAACTCTCCAGAAAGTGGGCAGAGAGGGAACATACCTCAACATAATAAAAGGCCATATACGACAAACCCACAGTAAACATCATTCTCAATGGTGAAAAACTGAAGGCATTTCCACTAAGATCAGGAACAAGACAAGGATGTTCACTCTTGCCACTATTATTCAACATAGTTTTGGAAGTCCTAGCCACAGCAATCAGAGATGAAAAAGAAATAAAAGGAATACAAATTGGAAAAGAAGAAGTAAAACTGTCTCTGTTTGCAGAAGACATGATTGTATACATAGAGAACCCTAAAGATGCCACCAGAAAACTGCTAGAGCTAATCAATGAATTTGGTAGAGTTGCAGGATACAAAATTAATGCACAGAAATCTCTTACATTCCTATACACTAACAACAAAAAATCAGAAATAGAAATTAAAGAAATAATCCCATTCACCATTGCAACAAAAAGAATAAAATACCTAGAAATAAACCTACCTAAGAAGGTAAAAGAAATGTATGCAGAAAACTATAAGACACTGATGAAAGAAATCAAAGATGACACAAACAGATGGAGAGGTATACCATGTTCTTGGATTGGAAGAATCAATATTGTAAAAATGACTATACTACCCATAGCAATCTACAGATTCAATGCAATCCCTATCAAATTACCAATGGCATTTTTTACAGAACTATAACAAAAAATCTTAAAATTTGTATGGAGACAAAAAAGACCCCGATTAGCCAAAGCAGTGTTGAGGGGGAAAAAATAGAGCTGGAGGAATTAGACTCCCTGACTTCAGACTATACTACAAAGCTACAGTCATCAAGACAATATGGTACTGGCACAAAACCAGAAATATACATGAATGGAACAGGATGAAAATCCCAGACATACACCCATGCCCCTATGGTCAACTAATCTATGACAAAGGAGGCAAGGATATACAATAGAGAAAAGACAGCCTCTTCAATAAGTGGTGCTGGGAAAACTGGACAGCTACCTGTAAAAGAATGAAATTAGAACACTCCCTAACACCATACACAAAAGTAAACTCAAAATGGATTAGAGAACTAAATGTAAGACTGAACACTATAAAACTCTTAGAGGACAACATAGGAAGAACACTCTTTGACATAAATCACAACAAGATCTTTTTTTTTTTTTTTTTTTTTTGCGGTATGCCGGCCTCTCACTGTTGTGGCCTCTCCTGTTGCGGAGCACAGGCTCTGGACGCGCAGGCTCAGCAGCCATGGCTCATGGGCGCAGCCTCTCCGCAGCATATGGGATCTTCCCGGACCAGGGCATGAACCTGTGTCCCCTGCATCGGCAGGCAGACTCTCAACCACTGTGCCACCAGGGAAGCCCAACAAGATCTTTTTTGATCAACCTCCTAAAGTAATGGAAATAAAAACAAAAATAAACAAATGGGACCTAATGAAACTTAAAAGCTTTTGCAAAGCAAAGGAAACTACAAACAAGACAAAAAGACAACCCTCAGAATGGCAGAAAATATTTGCAAATGAATCAACGGACGAAGGATTAAACTCCAAAATATATAAACAGCTCATGCAGCTCAATATCAAAAACACTCCAATCCAAAAATGAGAAGAAGACCTAAATAGTCATTTCTCCAAAGAAGACACACAGATGGCCAAGAAGCACATGAAAAAAAAGGCCGCTCAACATCACTAATTATTAGAGAAATGCAAATCAAAACTACAATGAGGTATCACCTCACACCAGTTAGGATAGGCATCATCAGAAAATCCACAAACAACAAATCCTGGAGCGGGTGTGGAGAAAAGGGAACCCTTTTGCGCTGTTGGTGGGAATGTAAATTGATACAGCCACTATGGAGTACAGTATGGAGGCTGCTTTAAAATATTAAAAATAGAACTACCATATGACCCAGCAATCCCATTACAGGCCATATACCCTGAGAAAACCATAATTCAAAAAGACAATGCACCCCAATGTTCATTGCAGCACTATTTACAACAGCCAGGTCATGGAAGCAACCTAAATGCCCATCGACAGACAAATGGATAAAGAAGATGTGGGACATATATACAATGGAATATTACTCAGCTATAAAAAGGAATGAAATTGGGTCACTTGTAGAGACGTGGATGGATTAGAGACTGTCATACAGAGTGAAGTAAGTCAGAAAGACAAGAACAAATATCGTATATTAACGCATATATGTGGAACTTAGAAAAATGGTACAGATGAACTGGTTTGAAGGGCAGAAATAGAGACAGAGATGTAGAGAACAAACATATGGACACCAAGGGGGGAAAGTGGTGGTGGTGGGGTGGTGGTGGTGTGATTAATTGGGAGATTGGGATTGACATATATACACTAATATGTATAAAAGAGATAACTAATAAGAACCTGCTGTATAAAATATAAATTAAATTAAATTAAAAACAAAAAACCAAACAACCCAATCCAAAAATGGGCAGAAGACCTAAATAGACATTTCTCCAAAGAAGATAAACAGATTGCCAACAAACAGATGAAAGGATGCTCAATATCACTAATCATTAGAGAAATGCAAATCAAAACTACAATGAGGTATCACCTCACACACATCAGAATGGCCATCATAAAAAAATCTACAAGGGTTTCCCTGGTGGCGCAGTGGTTGAGAGTCCACCTGCTGATGCAGGGGACACGGGTTCGTGCTCCGGTCCGGGAAGATCCCACATGCTGCGGAGCGGCTGGGCCCATGAGCCATGGCTGCTAGGCCTGCACGTTTGGAGCCTGTGCTCCACAACAGGAGAGGCCACAACAGTGAAAGGCCTGCGTATCGCAAAAAAAAAAAAAAAAAAAAAAAAAAAAAGAAAATCTACAAACAATAACTGCTGGAGAGGGTGTGGTGAAAAGGGAACTCTCTTGCACTGTTGGTGGGAATGTAAATTGATACAGCCACTATGGAGAACAGTATGGAGGTTCCTTAAAAAACTAAAAATAGAACTACCATACAACCAGCAATCCCACTACTGGGCATGTACCCTGAGAAAACCATAATTCGAAAAGAGTCACATACCACAACGTTCATTGCAGCTCTATTTACAATAGCCAGGACACAGAAGCAACTAAGTGTCCATAGACAGATGAATGGATAAAGATGTGGCACGTATATACAATGGAATATTACTCAGCCATTAAAAGAAAGGAAATTGAATTATTTGTAGTGAGATGGATGGACCTAGAGACTGTCATACAGAGTGAAGTAAGTCAGAAAGAGAAAAACAAATACCGTATGCTAACGCATATATATGGAATCTAAAAAAAAAAAAAAAAGGTACTGATGAACCTAGTTGCAGTGCAGGAATAAAGAGGTAGACATAGAAAACGGACATGAAGCTGGGAAGGCAAAGCTAGGGCGAAGTGAGAGTAGCATTGACATATATACACCACCGAATGTAAAATAGTTGGCTGGTGGGAAGCAGCAGCATAGCACAGGGAGATTGGCTTGGTGCTTTTCGATGGCCTAGAGGGGTGGGATAGGGAGGATGGGAGGGAGGCTCAAGAGGGAGGGGATATGGGGACATGCATATGCATATGGCTGATTTGCTTCGTTGTACAACAGAAATTAACACAGTATTGTGAAGCAATTATATTCCAATAAAGATCTATTAAAAATAATAATAAATAAAGAGACCTAGGAATGAGGGCTCCTGGTCTAGGAATGCATAAGAGTATGGCTGGTCAAGAGGGACCCAAGTCCTCGACTGCAACTGTCTAGAGCAACTTCAGTGTATTGGCTGTGCACAAAGTCTGGTGTGGGGAGGACAGATTTCCTATTTGAAGTTAATATCCTTGAGGTAATTGCCTATGGTTGGGCCTGAAAAATCACACACAGCTTTCTACCTAGGAGCCAGACTCCTCAATAACTACAACAATTTTGCTGGATTTAACTCATGTTATATATGAATATTTCAAAATGAATAAAGGTATAATAGAGTGATGAAGACCCTACTTGTTCTAAGGAGACAGATAGTTTTAAAAATTTATATGTTGAGACCAATCAGATCAGAAGTCCCCACAATTAACAAAAAGCTTTCCATCCCTTATGACCATCTTGAGGGTTTGATTTAATGTAAAAAAGACAGTTACTCTTTAAATGCCTTCTCAGAGACAAATGAGGGCACTGCTAAGCCAGTGTCTAGTGAGAATGTTCCTTATAGGTCCGTATTCTTAGGGAATGCAAAGGTAACACCTCTATCTTTTACTTCAGGCCCTGATGAGTCTGTGGCAAGCACCACCAGGGAGCTGAGTCAAGGAGAATATGGAAGTACCACTTCGCCAACCAGTAACCCCTCATCTCTTATGACTATGATCAATGTGGGTAAGTAAGAGCATATCTCTACTTTCTTCAAGTCTAAGAGGACCCATTTGGGTCCTCTCTCTTAATCCCTGGGGTCAAAAATTGGATTGTTGAAGGAAGTAAAATGACTAGGTTTGAAATCGATTTCTTTGGCTTCTTGTCACTCTAAAGTTGGTTATTTTTTTCCTAGAGATTGTATTAACGGAACACTGTTATTGCTTCACTCAGTAATTTATATGATTAGTAGCCAATCAATTCAGCAGGAGAAAATGCCACAAGGTCAGTTCCCTCCACACTTTCTCTTGCACCAGGCTGAAGGATCTTTCTAAATCGGAGATCCTCACTGGAATTTTGTGTTGACAGGGAGGGCACAGACAGACTTGAGGTGATACAGTCTTCTTTTGTTACAGTAGAGGAAGGGATCATGGTCCTTGGCTATGCCAAGTTGGTGAGGATAATGTAAAAAAGAGTGCTCTTAGGTCGAGCTTTCCTTATCCCTGTGGCAGTTACATGCCCTTTACCTCAACAATAGGAAAAGGGTTCAGAGAGGGAGATGAATTTGAAAGAGGATGAAGGTAAAGGAAAAGAATTTTATCACCCTTCTATTCTGTTGCTTCTCAAATATAAATCCTTAAGTGGCTTTTCAGTGAACTAAGATTTGGGGCATCTAGCGGAGGCTCGAAGTTATAAGCTGAAACTGGTTCTGCAAGGGCAGGCTCCAAGGAGAAAAGTAAAATAGGGTAGGGGAAGCCTCGTGCATGGGTAGAGTCCAGGTTCATCACATCCTTCCTTGTACAAAGAGCCCTTCTTTGTAGGGTATGTAGTACACTGAGTTCCAGGTAACAATTTCTTCTGAGTAAACAAGAGGGTCAAAGCCCTCACCCCCACTAACCCTAACACTTTGATCCATCTTTGGGGATGGTCAGTATGTTCCCTGGTGTCCAGAGTCTTGAAATGTGGTATGAGAGGGTTAACATTTTCTTTTCTGGAGAAATAGGAAATAGTTTGAGTTGAAATCACAGGAAGGAACAAATGATACTGTCAATCAGGACTCCTGTACCATTTGCATATCTCCTACCAATTCACTTTCCAATCACAGGTATGTCCACAAGAAGCCCAGAAATGGCTACAGCCTTCAAAATCATAAGTTCCAAGGAGCCCAGCACCAGCCCAGAAATGAAGTACACTCTGGGACATTCTTGGAATACTTCAACAGCAACTGTCCCTATGAAGACCACAGTGGAACCAGTCACACTTCAGTCCACAGCCATAGAGAGTAGTGGCATCAGCCTCTCTCACCTGCCCACAGGATTCATGACACCAGCCAAGTCACCAACAAAAGGGACAGCAACTACAGAATGGGTCTCACTCTCCCAATCTGAGGTTGGGACCAACCCCCATCTTGGGACTCCAGAAGGGACCAAAAAGTCATTGGGCACAGTGTCCTCTGTCTCCCGAGAGTCAAATCCTAAAGGCAACATAGGGACTGGTCCACAAACAAGCCCAAATCTGATTCCAAGGACAACTGGAATGAATTTATCCACGTGGCTTGGCTCCACTGGAGGGACCACCGTGGACACACATGTCTCTCTGAACACATCTTCCACTGGTCCTGAAGACCCTGTGGCCATCCCGGACTCTGTGACAACCCAGATGGTAACCATGAGCTCAGTGACAGATAAATCTGAATTTATAACCAAGACAAGGGTCAACATCACAGTCATTCCTTCCACTGTTCTGAGTAAAGATACAATGACAGATGAACAACAGGCAAGTGTATCTGTGAGTGAGGCTTATTCATCTGCTAGCCCATGGTCAGAGCAGACAACTGGGAGTAACCTGATTCTTGATAAATCCCCTGAGGCCAAAGACACATTGCATAAAACCTCCGTAGAACAAACCACATTAGCATCTCTGACCTCTGAAAGCCAAGACATTACCAGCATCACCAATGCCTCAGGAGGAAAAATGAGCTCTTCACCATCTGTCACATTCCCCTCCGTGGGGTCTACGACACTGGCAACCATCACAAGTGTAGTAAATAGTGATGTTGCCTCTACTCTTGGGCAACTATCACAGACCTCATACCCTGCAGGAGTGAGCAACATGGAGGTAACCATAGCTCCCACTCCACTTGTTACCACCACGATCACCACTATGGAAACCAATTCAGTCCTGACTACTATGCCCGGCCCAAAAGGAAGTGTGAGCACCATGGACAGCACCCTGGCTACAGAGACCAGCACATCTGCCCTACAGCACCCACCCACCTGGTCATCCACAGCTGCTCCTGCCCCAACATCAGGCTCCAGGACTATCACAGACATGGCTTCAATCTTGGAAGTCACAGGTTCTCCTAAAGCAATTTCTGCAATGAGCACAACTTCATCCATAGCGTCAAGCACTGAATCAGGCTCTGTGTCTACCCCCCATGGCCTTGTGACTGTCAGTGGAACCAGCCTAACCATCCCATCCTCCTTTGCTTCAGCTGAAAAGACAGAGGCCAGCACAAGTGTAAGGACATTGAGTCCTTTAGACACAACTGCATCTATGCCCATCTCAACTTCTGGTGTCGAGAGGATGAGCACCTCAGTTCCTGACATTTTAAGCACAAGTTGGACTCCCAGTAGAAGAGAAACAGAAGCCTTGAATGTTTCAGTGGCTTCCATGGACCATCCAAATACAAAGACTATCCCAAAGATCCTCCCATCCACTCCTCTGCCTGATTCTCTGTCCACTCTTGGCTGGGCCACTGGGAGTTCTGTGTCATCAGCCATAACCTCTACCTCAGTTCTTCAGGAGGTTACAACTCCTTCAGAACTCCCTTTGGAGAACATGATCAGCCCAACTACCTCACAGCTGCCCTCCTCCACAGAGGACATTACAAGTGAGGTCACACCTGTTACAATGGTAAATAGCTCTAAAGTCACTTTATCAGGGAGGCCAGATCTTGCCAGCAAAGAAGTAGAGCAGAGTTCTACCCAGCTTCACATCACAGCTTCTGCAGATCCAGGGTATATGTCTAGACCAGAAGCAACAACTCTGGACTTAATCCCATATACAGTAAGAACTCCATATCCAACTCCCCGGGTGAATGGGATAAGGACTCCTACAACAGAGGCAAGAGCTACATCTCATTCCTGGATGAGGGAAGAAGAATCAAGCTCAAGCACATCTCTGAACACTGAGGTGATAAATGTCTCTTCTGTCTCAGGAGGGACCATCAAGGAGGTTACTGACTCCCCAGGCTTATTAAAGACCACAGATATACTGGGCATAAGCTTGGAATCTGGGACAATTTCATCTCCAAATTGGAAAAATGGCACATATGAGAGAATAGCCACTTCTGAACCTACCACAGACAAAGAGACAATTCACCCATCTACAAACACAGCAGATACAACGGTATGGCCCTCAAATTCTGAACATGATCTTCATTCCACTGTCCCAGCACACTCAGAGTCATCCATGGGCACATATCCAATGAATACTACCTCCATCATGCTGAATACCATTGTTTCCACATCAGCAACTACCTGGCCAGAATCCACAAGGGCTGGAAGAGAGCTTGATTACCCCCTGACCACTGAACTGAGGGAGTCCAGTATTTACATGGATACCAACTCAACCACAGAGATAAGTAGTGTCCATTCCCTAAGTTCTTTTGCTATTACTAGGGTGTCCGGGACAGAATTCACTACCTCTGACAGAATTTCCAGCCCAGATCTAGCTCAGTCCACAAGGTCATCAGACATCACCAGGCCCTCTACCTTCCCTGACATAACAGACTCTGAAAGAATGACCATCACCATGCAAACAGGTCCTTCTGGGACTACATTGCTGGGTGCACCTACCATGGACACATTAGCCACAGACTCCTTGTCAGGGACTTACTTGGCTGTGACTCAGGGATTTCCACAGTCAAAGATAACCACTCAAACGAGCAAAGGTCCTGAAGGTGTGTCATGGACAAACCCTCCCTCTGTGGGAGAAACCACCTCTTCCTCTTCCCTAGCACCTATCTCTGACACAACCTCATCTTCTCATGTTTTGTTGACATCACAAGGGCAAAGTACCTCCTCTACTCTACCTGAGACCTCAGGTCTCTTGCCTGAGAACTTCGGCTTGGGGAAGACCAGAGACATGTTGAGGACGAGCTTGGAAACTGATACCAGTTTACCCCCAAATTTGAGGAGTAGCTCAGATGAGATGTTTGTCACCACAGATATAGAAGCAATTCATCCTTCCACAAACACAGCAATGACACATGTAGAGACTACCAGTTGTGAACATAAATCACATTCTCCTGTCCTGGCCCCCACACAGCCACCCAAAGCTAAATCTTCAGTGGTTACCTCCTCTACCATTTTGGACACTACTGCTCCCACATCAATGTCTGGCTCATCTGAGACTATAAAGATTGAGAGAGAGTCAGTATCCTCTCTGAATACTGGACTTAGGGAGACAAGTACCTACCAGGAGACCAGCTCTGCTACAGAGACAAGCACTGTCATTTCCAATGTGTCTACAAATGATGCTACTACTGAGGTCACCAGGACACAAGTTACCTCCTCTAGCAGGATATCTATCTCTAGCCCTGCTCACTTCAAAACTTCTCCAAACACACCTACAGAAAGCAGAACCAGCCCCTCTATGTACATGTTCATGATAGAATCTTCGGGAATGACCATCACCACCCAAACAGGTCCCCCAGGGGTTACATCACAGGACACACTTACCTTGGACATATCGACCAAGGTCTCTGGGGCAGGGACTCATTCGAATGTGACTCAGAGTTTTACAAACTCAGAGATGACCAATCTCAGCAGCAGAGGTCCCGAGGATGTGTCTTGGCCAAGCCCTGCCTCTGTGAAAGAAACTGGCTCTCCAACCTCCCCAGTAATTGTACCTGCCAGGACAACACCCTTCCCTGAGACATCCACATTACCAGGGAGGAGACCCTCCTCTCCTACACCTGTGACCTCACTTCTCACTCGTGGTCTGGGGAAGACCAAAGACACATTGGGTACAAGTGTGGAACCTGTGTCCAGTTCACCTTCAGGTGAGATGAGCCCCAGGATTGAGATACTGTCCACCTCTGAAGCCTCCACAGGTACAGATACAATTCAGCCCACCAGAAACACAGCTGGGACCCACCGGGCCAACACAATTTCTGGACATGAAGCACATTCCTCTGCCCCAGCTGAATCAGAGCCATCGAATGTCACGTCCCCAACGGTTACTCCTTCCGCCTCTAGGGACACCAGTGTTTCTACATCAATGCCTCACTCTTTAGAAACTACAATGTTTGAGACACACTCCACATCTTCTCTGACTCCTCCACTGAGGAAGCCCCGCAACGTCCAGCAGAACAGCACAGCCACAGAGAAAATCGCCGTCCCTTCCAAAGTACCCACTGATACGACTATTGAGAACTCTAGGACCGAACCGATCTCCCCTAGCAGCATGTCCATCCCTGGCCCTGTTCAGTACACGTTGTCGCCAGACATTCCTGCAGGCATCATCACCGGGCCCTCTGCCTCTCCTGTGCCAACAGAATCTGCAGAAGTCACCATGACCACCCAAACAGGTCCCACTGAGCCTACATCACAGGACCCACTTGCCTTGGGCACTACAACCAACACCTCAGGGGCAGAGATCCACTCGACTGTGACTCACAGTTTTACGCACCCAGAGATGACCACTCTCAGCAGCAGAGGTCCCGAGGATGTGTCTTGGCCAAGCCCTGCCTCTGTGATAGAGACTGGCTCTCCATCTTCCCCAGTGATTGTACCTGCCATGACAACACCCTCCCCTGAGACATCCACATTACCAGGGAGGAGCCCCTCCTCTCCTACTCCTGTGACCTCACTTCTCAACCGTGGTCTGTGGAAAACCAGAGACACATTGGGTACAAGTGTGGAACCTGTGCCCAGTTCACCTTCAAGTGAGATGAGCACCACCATTGAGATACTGTCCAGCTCTGAAGCCTCCACAGGTACAGACGCAATTCAGCCCTCCAAGAACACAGCTGGGATCAATGGGGCCAACAAAAGCTCAGGACATGAAACACATCCGTCTGCCCCAGCTGACTCGGAGCCATCCAATGTCACGTTTCCAATGCTTATTCCTTCCAACTCTAGGGACACCCGTGTTACCACAACAGTGCCTCACTCTTTAGAAGCTACAGTGTTTGAGCTAGACTCCACATCCTCTCTGACTCCTGAACTGAGGAACACCAGCACTGTCCAGCAGAACAGCTCAGCCATAGAGAAAATAGCCGTACTTTCCAAAGTACCCACTGATATGACTACTGAGATCTCTAGGACCGAACCCATCTCCTCTAGCAGCACGTCCATCGCTGGCCCTGTTCAGTCCACGATGTCGCCAGACATCCCTGAAGGCCTGATCACCAGCTCCTCTGCCTCTCCTGTGACAACAGAATCTGCAGAAGTGGCCATGACCACCCAAACAGGTCCCATTGAGGCTACTTCACAGGACCCACTTACCTTGGGCACTACAACCAACACCTCAGGGGCGGAGATTCACTCCACTGTGACTCAGAGTTTTACGCACCCAGAGATGACCACTCTCAGCAGCAGAGGTGCCAAGGATGTGTTTTGGCCAAGCCCTGCCTCTGTGAAAGAAACTGGCTCTCCATCCTTCCCAGTGACTGTACCTGCCATGACAACACCCTCTCCTGAGCCATCCACATTACCAGGGAGGAGTTCCTCCTCTCCTACCCCTGAGACCTCACTTCTCACTCGTGGTCTGGGGAAGACCAAAGACACATTGGGTACAAGTGTGGAACCTGTGTCCAGTTCACCTTCAAGTGAGATCAGCACCACCAAGGAGATACTGTCCACATCTGAAGCCTCCACAGGTACAGATGGAATTCAGCCTTCCAAAAACAAAGCTGGGACCCACGGGGCCAATACAAGTTCTGGGCATGAAGCACATTCCTCTGCCCCAGCTGACTCAGAGCCATCCAATATCACGTCCCCAATGCTTACTCCTTCCACCCGTACGGAGACCAGTGTTTCCACATCAATGCCTCACTCTTTAGAAACTACAGTGTTTGAGCTAGACTCCACATCCTCTGTGACTCCTCCACTGAGGAACACCAGCACTGTCCAGCAGAACAGCTCAGCCATAGAGAAAATAGCCATACTTTCCAAAGTACCCACTGATATGACTACTGAGATCTCTAGGACCGAACCCATCTCCTCTAGCAGCACGTCCATCGCTGGCCCTGTTCAGGCCACGATGTCGCCAGACATCCCTGAAGGCCTGATCACCAGCTCCTCTGCCTCTCCTGTGACAACAGAATCTGCAGAAGTGGCCATGACCACCCAAACAGGTCCCATTGAGGCTACTTCACAGGACCCACTTACCTTGGGCGCTACAACTAATACCACAGGGGTGGAGATTCACTCGACTGTGACTCAGAGTTTTATGCACCCAGAGATGACCACTCTCAGAAGCAGAGGTCCCGAGGATGTGTCTTGGCCAAGCCCTGCCTCTGTGAAAGAAACTGGCTCTCCAACCTCCCCAGTAATTGTATCTGCCAGGACAACACCCTCCCCTGAGACATCCACATTACCAGGGAGGAGCCCCTCCTCTCCTACACCTGTGACCTCACTTCTCACTCGTGGTCTGGGGAAGACCAAAGACACATTGGGTACAAGTGTGGAACCTGTGTCCAGTTCACCTTCAGGTGAGATGAGCCCCAGGATTGAGATACTGTCCACCTCTGAAGCCTCCACAGGTACAGATGCAATTCAGCCCTCCAGAAAAACAGCTGGGACCCACCGGGCCAACACAATTTCTGGACATGAAGCACGTTCCTCTGCCCCAGCTGAATCAGAGCCATCGAATGTCACGTCCCCAACGGTTACTCCTTCCGCCTCTAGGGACACCAGTGTTTCTACATCAATGCCTCACTCTTTAGAAACTACAATGTTTGAGACACACTCCACATCCTCTCTGACTCCTCCACTGAGGAAGCCCCGCAACGTCCAGCAGAACAGCACAGCCACAGAGAAAATCGCCGTCCCTTCCAAAGTACCCACTGATACGACTATTGAGAACTCTAGGACCGAACCGATCTCCCCTAGCAGCATGTCCATCCCTGGCCCTGTTCAGTACACGTTGTCGCCAGACATTCCTGCAGGCATCATCACCGGGCCCTCTGCCTCTCCTGTGCCAACAGAATCTGCAGAAGTCACCATGACCACCCAAACAGGTCCCACTGAGCCTACATCACAGGACCCACTTGCCTTGGGCACTACAACCAACACCTCAGGGGCAGAGATCCACTCGACTGTGACTCACAGTTTTACGCACCCAGAGATGACCACTCTCAGCAGCAGAGGTCCCGAGGATGTGTCTTGGCCAAGCCCTGCCTCTGTGATAGAGACTGGCTCTCCATCTTCCCCAGTGATTGTACCTGCCATGACAACACCCTCCCCTGAGACATCCACATTACCAGGGAGGAGTTCCTCCTCTCCTACCCCTGAGACCTCACTTCTCACTCGTGGTCCGGGGAAGACCAAAGACACATTGGGTACAAGTGTGGAACCTGTGTCCAGTTCACCTTCAAGTGAGATCAGCACCACCAAGGAGATACTGTCCACATCTGAAGCCTCCACAGGTACAGATGGAATTCGGCCTTCCAAAAACAAAGCTGGGACCCACGGGGCCAATACAAGTTCTGGGCATGAAGCACATTCCTCTGCCCCAGCTGACTCAGAGCCATCCAATATCACGTCCCCAATGCTTACTCCTTCCACCCGTACGGAGACCAGTGTTTCCACATCAATGCCTCACTCTTTAGAAACGACAGTGTTTGAGCTAGACTCCACATCCTCTGTGACTCCTCCACTGAGGAACACCAGCACTGTCCAGCAGAACAGCTCAGCCATAGAGAAAATAGCCGTACTTTCCAAAGTACCCACTGATACGACTACTGAGATCCCTAGGACCGAACCGATCTCCCCTAGCAGCATGTCCATCCCTGGCCCTGTTCAGTACACATTGTCGCCAGACATTCCTGCAGGCATCATCACCGGGCCCTCTGCCTCTCCTGTGCCAACAGAATCTGCAGAAGTCACCATGACCACCCAAACAGGTCCCACTGAGCCTACATCACAGGACCCACTTGCCTTGGGCACTACAACCAACACCTCAGGGGCAGAGATCCACTCGACTGTGACTCACAGTTTTACGCACCCAGAGATGACCACTCTCAGCAGCAGAGGTCCCGAGGATGTGTCTTGGCCAAGCCCTGCCTCTGTGATAGAGACTGGCTCTCCATCTTCCCCAGTGATTGTACCTGCCATGACAACACCCTCCCCTGAGACATCCACATTACCAGGGAGGAGCCCCTACTCTCCTACTCCTGTGACCTCACTTCTCAACCGTGGTCTGTGGAAAACCAGAGACACATTGGGTACAAGTGTGGAACCTGTGCCCAGTTCACCTTCAAGTGAGATGAGCACCACCATTGAGATACTGTCCAGCTCTGAAGCCTCCACAGGTACAGACGCAATTCAGCCCTCCAAGAACACAGCTGGGATCAATGGGGCCAACAAAAGCTCAGGACATGAAGCACATTCCTCTGCCCCAGCTGAATCAGAGCCATCGAATGTCACGTCCCCAACGGTTACTCCTTCCGCCTCTAGGGACACCCGTGTTACCACAACGGTGCCTCACTCTTTAGAAGCTACAGTGTTTGAGCTAGACTCCACATCCTCTGTGACTCCTGAACTGAGGAACACAAGCACCGTCCAGCAGAACCGCTCAGCCACAGAGAAAATCGGCGTCCTTTCCAAAGTACCCACTGATACGACTACTGAGATCTCTAGGACAGAACTGATCTCCTCTAGCATCACGTCCATCCCTGGCCTTGTTCAGTCCACGATGTCGCCAGACTTCCCTGCAGGAACCATCACCTGGCCCTCTGCCTCTTCGGTGATGACAGAATCTGCAGAAGTGACCATGACCACCCAAACTGGTCCCACTGAGGCTACATCACAGGACCCACTTACCGTGGGCACTACAACCAACACCTCAGGGGCGGAGATTCACTCCACTGTGACTCAGAGTTTTACGCACCCAGAGATGACCACTCTCAGCAGCAGAGGTGCCAAGGATGTGTTTTGGCCAAGCCCTGCCTCTGTGAAAGAAACTGGCTCTCCATCCTTCCCAGTGACTGTACCTGCCATGACAACACCCTCTCCTGAGCCATCCACATTACCAGGGAGGAGTTCCTCCTCTCCTACCCCTGAGACCTCACTTCTCACTCGTGGTCTGGGGAAGACCAAAGACACATTGGGTACAAGTGTGGAACCTGTGTCCAGTTCACCTTCAAGTGAGATCAGCACCACCAAGGAGATACTGTCCACATCTGAAGCCTCCACAGGTACAGATGGAATTCAGCCTTCCAAAAACAAAGCTGGGACCCACGGGGCCAATACAAGTTCTGGGCATGAAGCACATTCCTCTGCCCCAGCTGACTCAGAGCCATCCAATATCACGTCCCCAATGCTTACTCCTTCCACCCGTACGGAGACCAGTGTTTCCACATCAATGCCTCACTCTTTAGAAACTACAGTGTTTGAGCTAGACTCCACATCCTCTGTGACTCCTCCACTGAGGAACACCAGCACTGTCCAGCAGAACAGCTCAGCCATAGAGAAAATAGCCATACTTTCCAAAGTACCCACTGATATGACTACTGAGATCTCTAGGACCGAACCCATCTCCTCTAGCAGCACGTCCATCGCTGGCCCTGTTCAGGCCACGATGTCGCCAGACATCCCTGAAGGCCTGATCACCAGCTCCTCTGCCTCTCCTGTGACAACAGAATCTGCAGAAGTGGCCATGACCACCCAAACAGGTCCCATTGAGGCTACTTCACAGGACCCACTTACCTTGGGCGCTACAACTAATACCACAGGGGTGGAGATTCACTCGACTGTGACTCAGAGTTTTATGCACCCAGAGATGACCACTCTCAGAAGCAGAGGTCCCGAGGATGTGTCTTGGCCAAGCCCTGCCTCTGTGAAAGAAACTGGCTCTCCAACCTCCCCAGTAATTGTATCTGCCAGGACAACACCCTCCCCTGAGACATCCACATTACCAGGGAGGAGCCCCTCCTCTCCTACACCTGTGACCTCACTTCTCACTCGTGGTCTGGGGAAGACCAAAGACACATTGGGTACAAGTGTGGAACCTGTGTCCAGTTCACCTTCAGGTGAGATGAGCCCCAGGATTGAGATACTGTCCACCTCTGAAGCCTCCACAGGTACAGATGCAATTCAGCCCTCCAGAAAAACAGCTGGGACCCACCGGGCCAACACAATTTCTGGACATGAAGCACGTTCCTCTGCCCCAGCTGAATCAGAGCCATCGAATGTCACGTCCCCAACGGTTACTCCTTCCGCCTCTAGGGACACCAGTGTTTCTACATCAATGCCTCACTCTTTAGAAACTACAATGTTTGAGACACACTCCACATCCTCTCTGACTCCTCCACTGAGGAAGCCCCGCAACGTCCAGCAGAACAGCACAGCCACAGAGAAAATCGCCGTCCCTTCCAAAGTACCCACTGATACGACTATTGAGAACTCTAGGACCGAACCGATCTCCCCTAGCAGCATGTCCATCCCTGGCCCTGTTCAGTACACGTTGTCGCCAGACATTCCTGCAGGCATCATCACCGGGCCCTCTGCCTCTCCTGTGCCAACAGAATCTGCAGAAGTCACCATGACCACCCAAACAGGTCCCACTGAGCCTACATCACAGGACCCACTTGCCTTGGGCACTACAACCAACACCTCAGGGGCAGAGATCCACTCGACTGTGACTCACAGTTTTACGCACCCAGAGATGACCACTCTCAGCAGCAGAGGTCCCGAGGATGTGTCTTGGCCAAGCCCTGCCTCTGTGATAGAGACTGGCTCTCCATCTTCCCCAGTGATTGTACCTGCCATGACAACACCCTCCCCTGAGACATCCACATTACCAGGGAGGAGTTCCTCCTCTCCTACCCCTGAGACCTCACTTCTCACTCGTGGTCCGGGGAAGACCAAAGACACATTGGGTACAAGTGTGGAACCTGTGTCCAGTTCACCTTCAAGTGAGATCAGCACCACCAAGGAGATACTGTCCACATCTGAAGCCTCCACAGGTACAGATGGAATTCGGCCTTCCAAAAACAAAGCTGGGACCCACGGGGCCAATACAAGTTCTGGGCATGAAGCACATTCCTCTGCCCCAGCTGACTCAGAGCCATCCAATATCACGTCCCCAATGCTTACTCCTTCCACCCGTACGGAGACCAGTGTTTCCACATCAATGCCTCACTCTTTAGAAACGACAGTGTTTGAGCTAGACTCCACATCCTCTGTGACTCCTCCACTGAGGAACACCAGCACTGTCCAGCAGAACAGCTCAGCCATAGAGAAAATAGCCGTACTTTCCAAAGTACCCACTGATACGACTACTGAGATCCCTAGGACCGAACCGATCTCCCCTAGCAGCATGTCCATCCCTGGCCCTGTTCAGTACACATTGTCGCCAGACATTCCTGCAGGCATCATCACCGGGCCCTCTGCCTCTCCTGTGCCAACAGAATCTGCAGAAGTCACCATGACCACCCAAACAGGTCCCACTGAGCCTACATCACAGGACCCACTTGCCTTGGGCACTACAACCAACACCTCAGGGGCAGAGATCCACTCGACTGTGACTCACAGTTTTACGCACCCAGAGATGACCACTCTCAGCAGCAGAGGTCCCGAGGATGTGTCTTGGCCAAGCCCTGCCTCTGTGATAGAGACTGGCTCTCCATCTTCCCCAGTGATTGTACCTGCCATGACAACACCCTCCCCTGAGACATCCACATTACCAGGGAGGAGCCCCTACTCTCCTACTCCTGTGACCTCACTTCTCAACCGTGGTCTGTGGAAAACCAGAGACACATTGGGTACAAGTGTGGAACCTGTGCCCAGTTCACCTTCAAGTGAGATGAGCACCACCATTGAGATACTGTCCAGCTCTGAAGCCTCCACAGGTACAGACGCAATTCAGCCCTCCAAGAACACAGCTGGGATCAATGGGGCCAACAAAAGCTCAGGACATGAAGCACATTCCTCTGCCCCAGCTGAATCAGAGCCATCGAATGTCACGTCCCCAACGGTTACTCCTTCCGCCTCTAGGGACACCCGTGTTACCACAACGGTGCCTCACTCTTTAGAAGCTACAGTGTTTGAGCTAGACTCCACATCCTCTGTGACTCCTCCACTGAGGAACACCAGCACCGTCCAGCAGAACCGCTCAGCCACAGAGAAAATCGGCGTCCTTTCCAAAGTACCCACTGATACGACTACTGAGATCTCTAGGACAGAACTGATCTCCTCTAGCATCACGTCCATCCCTGGCCTTGTTCAGTCCACGATGTCGCCAGACTTCCCTGCAGGAACCATCACCTGGCCCTCTGCCTCTTCGGTGATGACAGAATCTGCAGAAGTGACCATGACCACCCAAACTGGTCCCACTGAGGCTACATCACAGGACCCACTTACCGTGGGCACTACAACCAACACCTCAGGGGCGGAGATTCACTCCACTGTGACTCAGAGTTTTACGCACCCAGAGATGACCACTCTCAGCAGCAGAGGTGCCAAGGATGTGTTTTGGCCAAGCCCTGCCTCTGTGAAAGAAACTGGCTCTCCATCCTTCCCAGTGACTGTACCTGCCATGACAACACCCTCTCCTGAGCCATCCACATTACCAGGGAGGAGTTCCTCCTCTCCTACCCCTGAGACCTCACTTCTCACTCGTGGTCTGGGGAAGACCAAAGACACATTGGGTACAAGTGTGGAACCTGTGTCCAGTTCACCTTCAAGTGAGATCAGCACCACCAAGGAGATACTGTCCACATCTGAAGCCTCCACAGGTACAGATGGAATTCAGCCTTCCAAAAACAAAGCTGGGACCCACGGGGCCAATACAAGTTCTGGGCATGAAGCACATTCCTCTGCGCCAGCTGACTCAGAGCCATCCAATATCACGTCCCCAATGCTTACTCCTTCCACCCGTACGGAGACCAGTGTTTCCACATCAATGCCTCACTCTTTAGAAACTACAGTGTTTGAGCTAGACTCCACATCCTCTGTGACTCCTCCACTGAGGAACACCAGCACTGTCCAGCAGAACAGCTCAGCCATAGAGAAAATAGCCATACTTTCCAAAGTACCCACTGATATGACTACTGAGATCTCTAGGACCGAACCCATCTCCTCTAGCAGCACGTCCATCGCTGGCCCTGTTCAGGCCACGATGTCGCCAGACATCCCTGAAGGCCTGATCACCAGCTCCTCTGCCTCTCCTGTGACAACAGAATCTGCAGAAGTGGCCATGACCACCCAAACAGGTCCCATTGAGGCTACTTCACAGGACCCACTTACCTTGGGCGCTACAACTAATACCACAGGGGTGGAGATTCACTCGACTGTGACTCAGAGTTTTATGCACCCAGAGATGACCACTCTCAGAAGCAGAGGTCCCGAGGATGTGTCTTGGCCAAGCCCTGCCTCTGTGAAAGAAACTGGCTCTCCAACCTCCCCAGTAATTGTATCTGCCAGGACAACACCCTCCCCTGAGACATCCACATTACCAGGGAGGAGCCCCTCCTCTCCTACACCTGTGACCTCACTTCTCACTCGTGGTCTGGGGAAGACCAAAGACACATTGGGTACAAGTGTGGAACCTGTGCCCAGTTCACCTTCAGGTGAGACGAGCCCCAGGATTGAAATACTGTCCACCTCTGAAGCCTCCACAGGTACAGATGCAATTCAGCCCTCCAGAAACACAGCTGGGACCCACCGGGCCAACACAATTTCTGGACATGAAGCACGTTCCTCTGCCCCAGCTGAATCAGAGCCATCGAATGTCACGTCCCCAACGGTTACTCCTTCCGCCTCTAGGGACACCAGTGTTTCTACATCAATGCCTCACTCTTTAGAAACTACAATGTTTGAGACACACTCCACATCCTCTCTGACTCCTCCACTGAGGAAGTCCCCCAACGTCCAGCAGAACAGCACAGCCACAGAGAAAATCGCCGTCCCTTCCAAAGTACCCACTGATACGACTATTGAGAACTCTAGGACCGAACCGATCTCCCCTAGCAGCATGTCCATCCCTGGTCCTGTTCAGTACACGTTGTCGCCAGACATTCCTGCAGGCATCATCACCGGGCCCTCTGCCTCTCCTGTGCCAACAGAATCTGCAGAAGGCACCATGACCCCCCAAACAGGTCCCACTGAGCCTACATCACAGGACCCACTTGCCTTGGGCACTACAACCAACACCTCAGGGGCAGAGATCCACTCGACTGTGACTCACAGTTTTACGCACCCAGAGATGACCACTCTCAGCAGCAGAGGTCCCGAGGATGTGTCTTGGCCAAGCCCTGCCTCTGTGATAGAGACTGGCTCTCCATCTTCCCCAGTGATTGTACCTGCCATGACAACACCCTCCCCTGAGACATCCACATTACCAGGGAGGAGCCCCTCCTCTCCTACACCTGTGACCTCAGTTCTCACCCGTGGTCTGGGGAAGACTGAAGACAGATTGGGTATAACCTTGGGGGCAGTGACCACGTTACCTCCAACTTTGAGTAGTCCCACAGTTGAGATAATTTCCACCTCTGAATTCTCCATAGATACAGCGAAAATTCTTCCTCCCCTATACACAATAATGAGTACTGTGGGTTCCAGCAGTTCTGGACATGAACTAAGTTCCTCTGTCCCAATTTTTCCTGAGTCCTCCAGCACCACATATCCTATGGGTACTGCTTCCTCCGTGTATGAGACCACTCTTTCCACATCAATGCGTTCCTCCTTTGAGACGAAGACACTTTCCCATCTGACTCCTAGACTGAAGGAGACAAGAATAGTCTTGGATTCCAGCTCAAGCACACTCACAAACACACCTTCATCGCCTCTGTCCACTCATGGTTTGAAGGGTCCCAGGACTGATGCTACGTCTTCTGTGAAAGTATCAGCACCAGATCAGCCTCTGTCTACACAGTATACAGACATTCCAGTGGAAACAGTCACACGCTTTTACACTTCTCCCTCCATTACAGGGTCTGCTGGCATAACTGTCCCAGAATCCCATCTTTCTGTGCCTGTATCAGAAAATACACGTTACCTAAGCATAGATATGCTGTCTTCAGCTGAGACCATTTTTGCTAATAACACACTAACACCTTCTTTGTCAGAGGCCACGGCTTCCTTTGCTACATCTGGAGTTCCAGGTGCCATTTCAGTCAGTCCATTTTCTAGGACAGAATCAGGCCCTGGGGATGCTACTATGCCCACCACTGCAGAGAGTCTACCTTCTTCAGCTTCAATACCATTCCCCTCTTTGACCTTCCGTACCACTGATTCTTCAACCAGCCCATTCCCCCATTGGATTACTTCCTCACCAGCTACCCCAAGAATAGTAGACACCAACCTTGAGGCAGAGAGCCAAAGCACTGCTGCATTACCCTTGGTTACAGCCAGTACTTTGCAGACTTGGAGGCAGCCAGTCAGGACAACTTTACCGCCCATTACGGATACCAGAATGACAGAGAGTGTTGGTTTGGGAACAGTGACAAGTTCTTCTCAAGTTCTTCCACACTCAACCCGGTTGACAAGTAAGGACCCACTGCTCCTACACTCTCATTATTTGGGGCTCATAGAAAATGGCTTCTTTTCCAACAGGTAAAAAGGAGTTAATTAGGAGTTTATTACTGCACCAGAAATTCCTTTAGCAAACATATATGTTGATCTATTTTCATGTTCAGGCATTGAAATAAGCACTGGGGGAACAAAGCTAAATAAGCAAGTAGTTGAATAATTATAGTACCATGATGGATGTTGTAACATTACAGCTAATGTTGCTGATGACAATAATGATAACAACAAATGTTTATAGAACACTTATTCTGTGTCAAATGCTGTTCTATCAAATTCCTCATTGGAACACAGTTTGAGAAGGGACTATTATAAGCCCATTCTACAAATGAGTCAACTGATACAGAGAGAGGTTGAGTAATTTGATCAAGATCATTAAAGCTGATAAGTGATAAGAACTCAGATTATATGGCAACTAGGAACCCATGTTCTTAGCCATTAGGCTAGGCAGGAGTGGTCCAAGAGATAGGAGGAAAAGCAAGAGATTCTGGCCTCACAGAAGCCAGAGGAAGAGAGAGTTTTAGGAAGGAGGGATGGTCAGTTCCATCAAATGCTACAGAATAGCCAAATTGCAATGAGGTGAGAAGTTCTCTGACAACATGTGGGTCCTCAGGGATTCTAATGAAGGGAGCATCAATGAGTTTTAGAGGACTGAAACAACAGATAAAATAATACATTGATAAAAGGAGAGATTCCTCCTTTAAACTGAGCATGTTTCTATATTGAGAAGAGAGTCAGCAAGGGAGAAGGGAAAGAAAAAGGTGAGTGAATGAAAATCGAGGGAACAAAGTACCTGTGGATGTGGGAGGTACTTAGGACCTAGGAGGAGAAACACCACCTCCAAAAGAACAGTAGATGAGGTAGGGAACTTCTTGGGAGGATTCCATTCCTTGTATAAGTTGAATTTGACGCCAGATTTTGTTCTGGACACAAATCCAACAAGGCCCTCCAACTACTCCAGCACCTGTTCACTAGACAATATGTACAGAAGGTTGATTTGATTATTTCCGAAACTAGTTTTAACAATTCACAAGCAGGTTAGACACACTGATGGCTATTGACCCATGTCTTAAAACGTGGCTTGATAGTTGAGTGATGGGTGTTCAGTAAGCAAGTGATGAGTGGAATGGAAAGAAGGTAGAACTGTGGTTGGATGGGAGGAAGGAAGAAAGGAAGAATGGAGTGATAGATAAATGAAAGAAGAAAAGATGGATGTATAGAAGAAAGGATGAATGTATAGAGGGAAGGATGAAAATAAGGAAGATGGATGGAAGAAAGGATTGAAGGAAATACTGTAGGGATGAAAAGTTGCAAAGAAAGGAAACAGGAAATATGAAAGGAAAGATGCATGGTAGGAAGAAAGGATAAAAGGAAGGATGGATGGAAGAATAAATGGGTAGATATAAGGATAGATGGACAGAAAGATGGATGAATCTCTGTGTCAATGGGTGAACACAGCCCTGGTTCCAATCCATACAGATGGTTGAGAAGAAATGCGTTGTGTAGTCAAATTAAGTGGATCTATTTAGACCATGTTATCCTTCTGGACGAGATGAGTTACTCTAGGTCTCTTCCCTACCCTCTCCTGCAGGGACTGATGGCATTGTGGAGCGTATCACAAAGATACCCAATGAAGCAGCACATGGAGACACCACCGTCCATGTCCCCCTGGCATCCATGTCTGCTAGTCTTAGAGGTAGGTTCAACTTTGCTTACTTCCCAGTAATCTGACTTATGCCTTTATTTCCTGTTCCAGAGGGATGAAATGTTTGTTTCTTTAGAGAAAGAACTATGTGGAGTTGCCATGGGCTTCCCTGTCTCAACTGAATCTTTGTCAAGTTGTTACCAGGTAGATGTTACTTTTCATTCCCTCATAACATGCTGAGTGAGTTTAATTCAAGGTTGGATATGTCAGCTTCACAAATCCGACCCAGTTTAACTTAACTCTGAAAGTGCTTATTAATAATTTACTGTGTGTTAGAAACTATGACATAAACTAAGGATGCACAGATGAAAATAGATCGGCATTGCATCCATGGAGCTCTCAGTCCAGTACAGGAGACAGCAAAGGAAAAAAATAATTATGATGCAAGTTTTAAAAAACATTTTATTGGAGTATAGTTGATTTACAATGTTGTGTTAGTTTCAGGTGTACAGAAAAGTGAATCAGTTACACACATATACATATATCCACTCTTTTTTAGATTCTTTTCCCATACAGGCCTTTACAGAGTATTGAGTAGAGTTCTCTGTGCTATACAATAGGTCCTTATTAGTTATATGATGCAACTTTAAAGTACTTGAATGGTAGAAGGAAGGCTTCATGGAGGAGGTAACATTTGAGCTGGGTTTGAAACGATGAAGAGGAATTTAGCAGGAAGACAAGGAGAACTGATGAAGACGTTCTGGACAGAAGGGAGAGCTGCATGCAAAGGCACAGGGAAGGGTAAAATCTGGACATATTTGGGAGGTACAAATAATTCACCTTTGCTAAACTATGAAATATACAGATGAGATGGTGGGAGATGAGACTGTAGATGGGCAGAAAACAACATTCAGAAAACCTTTTAAGCCCTCGTAATGCTTGGATGCCCTTTAACAAAAGGACAAAAAGTTTGTGGCCAAAAAAGTCTGACAAACATGTTGCTCCTGGAAATTCCCTGGCGGTCCAATGGTTAGGACTCTGTGCTTCCATTGCAGGGGGCACGGGTTCAATCCCTGGTCAAGGAACTAAGATTCCACAAGCTGCATGGTGTGGCAAAAAAACAAAACAAAACAAAAAAAAACGTTGCTCCTTCCTAGAGGGTAATAACATGCATAAGCATGTTAAAGGCTCTGAGATATCCTGCTGTAAAGAAACTTGTTTAGCCTTATTCAACACAGGGTTTTACATAATTATTTGACTGTATAATTTTTTTTGCTGAAAAGCGCCTACTAACATGTTACAGTATTATTGGTCTGCATGAGTGTTTAAGAGGTGCACGGTGAGGAGAGGGGTTCTCCTCACCACATGGCTAAAAGGTAAAGTTCCCCATACCCATTAAGTTTCTTCCAACATTTTTTTAAATTTTCTTTATTTATTTATCTGTTTATTTATTTATTTAGTTTTGGCTGCGTTGGGTCTTCGTTGCTGCACGCAGGCTTTCTCTAGTTGCGTCCAGCAGGGGCTACTCTTCATTGCGGTGTGTGGGCTTCTCATTACAGTGGCTTCTCTTGTTGCAGAGCATGGGCTCTAGGCATGCAGGTTTCAGTAGTTGTGGCACGTGGTCTCAGTAGTTGTGGCTCAGGAGCTCTAGAGTGCAGGCTCAGTAGTTGTGGTGCACAGGCTTAGTTGCTCCACGGCATGTGGGATCTTCACGGACCAGGGGTTGAACCCGTGTCCCCTGCATTGGCAGGCGGATCCTTAACCACTGCGCCACCAGGGATGTCCCATTTTCCAACATTTTTAGAGACCAGACTATTTTACCAGTACATTTTGGAAGCTTTTTGCCAGATCCAGGCTTTGGACAGAGTCACTACCAGTCAGGTTATTAGTCTTATCCTGTGACCCAGGTATCTTTGGTTGGCTCCCCGCAGAAGCAGACATGAGTTAAGGATGTGGGCAAGTAGTTTATTTTAGGTGGGGGTTGGTCCCAGGAAGCGCTGGAGAAGAGAAGGAAAGGAAGTCAATGCAAGGTGCTTTCCTGAGCAGGTCACAGCTGTGGGCAAAAGAGTGTCAGTTCCACTCGGGACCTCTAGGAGACAGCACAGAACACCTCACCTAGCTAAGTGGCTGGAGTGTTTATCATCCAACTTCCTTCCATTGCTGGCCATGGGCTGCTTGGTCCTGGAGGTAACCCTCAGCACTTCCAGCCTGCCGGACACACAGGCTAAGTGAAAGCCCTTAGGTGTAGAGCTACAGGGGCTGCATTAGGATCCCGTTGTGATTACGTACTGCAGCAGTGAGTGCTTGTGGGATATGAGTGAGGCATTGCCAGTTGGCTACACCAGATCACTTGGAAATGGATCACTGAGCTTCAGGTGATAACCAATATTTAGATGGCAAAGTTTATGAGGTATAGCTAACCATATTCATTGGCTTCTTTCAATATAGAGCGGGATTTCTCAACCTCAGTACTATCGATATTTTGGGCAGATAACTACTTGTTGTAGGGGCTGTAGGATGTTCAGCAGCATCCCTGGCCTCTGCTCACAGGATGCCAGTAGCACCCTCCGTATACACACAGCTGTGACAACCAAAAATGCCTCCTGACATTGCCAAGTGTCTCCTGGGAGCAAAACTGCCCCAGGCTGAGACCACTAAATTAGAGAATCCTTGAGGACCCCACCCCCATGGTCATCTTCTCCTTACATCCTTCCTTTCCATCCTGGCCCCCATAAGGTCCTGAAACTCGGTTAGGGAATTAATAACCTGCAGTGGTTGAGAGCATAGGTCTAGGATTCAGAGAGAACTATGTTCAAATTTCCACACTATCAGTCAGTAGCTGTGTGATCTTGGCAAATGATGATCTCTGAGTTTCTGTCTTTTCCCTGATCTGTAAAATGACAAGAATAATAGGATATACACTCAGTGTTCTTGTGAGGCTCAAAAATACAAGGCATGTTAGGTAATTTGCTCATCATCATCTTCATCATCAAATACATATTAAACACATTAGGACGTGTACTCTTGGAGATGTTTTTTAGGGTATACCCAGCAACACAAGGACATTGTTCCACCATCAGAGTCCAAATCCTCCTTTTGTCCCTCTCCCTGCAGCAACCTCCAGTAGGCTTTGTGGTCTTTATAGAGAAGCCTCCCTGTAGTTGTTCCTCCTTCCTGGGGACCTTTTCTGAAGGCCTGGTGAGTAGCTGCTGTCTCAGCCAATATCACTCTACTCTTCCTCAGAGACTGAATTCCAGTCACCTTGGCCGGCTAGCATGGCTCCTGGCAAATTCAATTTAGTAAACATTTATTGTACATTAGAAGTCCAAAGAGCAGGAGTAGTAATAATGTGTGGTTGTAGCTACTAACAGTAGCAATAACTCTAGCAATAGTAGGTAATAGCAGGCAGCAGCAGCAGTAGTAGCAATAACAGTAGTAATAGGTGGTAATAGTAGTAGTAACAGCAGTAACAGTAGTAATAGGTGGTAACAGTAGTAGTAACAGCAGTAACAGTAGTAATAGGTGGTAACAGTAGTAGTAACAGCAGTAATGTTAGGTAGTGGCAGTGGTAGTAGTAATAACAGCAGAAATAGTAGGTAGAGGCAGTGAGAGTAGTAAGAGTAGTAGTAGTAGGTAGTAGCAAAAGTAGTAATAACAGTGGTAATAGTAGATAAATAGTAGTGGTAACATCTTATTACAAAACAGGAGGCATTGTGCTTGGGGCATTTTTATCAAGACTCTGAGATGACCACTGTACTTATTCCTACTTTATAGATAAGAAAATGGAGGTCTAGCAAGATCTGACAACTTAAAGAGCCACACATCTGTTTAGTGGAGGAGTCAGAACACTAATGTGGCCTAAGAGCCCAAGCTCTTAAGCACAAAGATACATGATCTCTCTCAAGCCAGAGGAGACCTGCTAATGTACATATTCATCCACGCATTTGTTCATTCATTCAACAAATACTTGTTGAGCACCTACAGTATGCCAAGCAGTCAGACATTAGCAGATATTACCAGGCAGACTGGGAGGGGTGGTACAGTGCAGGTTCAGACAGTATGATGAGGAAACAGTGAGAAGGGAGAGATGGATTCCTACATGGATTTGTAAAGGTAGATTTGAGCTAGGGTTTGAAGAAGGGCAGAACATAAAACCTATGAGAGATGGGCATGGCAGGTAGAGAAAACAGCTTGAACAAAGGCTCAGAGGGAGAGTACAGCGAACATCTGGAAACAGGGGGTGGTCAAGAATTCATGGAGGAGTTCCCACATCTACTTCTCTGACTGATATGCATTGAGGAGACAATAAATATATCAGAGAAATTTATAGAAAGTGACTAGAACTTTGAGGATTTTGTTTTATAAACACACACAAAAAAACAACCTGAAACCCATTTTCAAAAATCCATTTGTGGGCTTCCCTGCTGGCGCAGTGGTTGAGAGTCCGCCTGCCGATGCAGGGGACACGGGTTCGTGCCCTGGTCTGAGAGGATCCCACATGCCGTGGAGCGGCTCGGGCCGTGAGCCATGGCCGTTGAGCCTGCGCGTCTGGAGCCTGTGCTCCGCAACGAGAGAGGCCGCAACAGTGAGAGGCCCGCGTACTGCAAAAAAAAAAAAAAAACATCCATTTGTGTGGGACTTCCCTGGTGGCACAGTGGTGAAGAATCCACCTGCTAATGCAGGGGACACGGATTCAAGCCCTGGTTCAGGAAGATCCCACATGCCGCGGGGCAACTAAGCTCACGCGTCACAACTACTGAGCCCACATGCCGCAACTACTGAAGCCTGCGCACCCTAGGGCCCATGCTCTGCAACGACATGCCACCACAATGAGAAGCCCGCGCACCGCAACGAAGAGTAGCCTCCAACTCACCGCAACTAGAGAAAGTCTGAGCGCAGCAACGAAGACCCAACGCAGCCAAAAAATATTTTTTTAATCCATTTGTAACCTCATTCCCTAGCGAATGGCAACGTTAACCACAGTCTTGTGGGTTATCCGTGCTTGGCCAAACTTCCCAGGATCTCCTTCTCACTTCCTAAATAGTTTATCGAAAAAGGTAAAGTTCTTAGACTTACATGAACAACAGTTTAAATCCTAGTCTTGACACTCTAGATGTAATTAAATATCAAAAATCTCTGCGGGGGCTTCCCTGGTGGCGCAGTGGTTAAGAATCTGCCTGCCAATGCAGGGGACACGGGTTCGAGCCCTGGTCTGGGAAGATCCCACATGCCGCGGAGCAACTAAGCCCGTGAGTCACAACTACTGAGCCTGCGCGACGGGAGAGGCCGTGACAGTGAGAGGCCCGCGCACCGCGATGAAGAGTGGCCCCCGCTCGCCTCAACTGGAGAAAGCCCTCGCACAGAAACGAAGACCCAACACAGCCAAAAATAAATAAATTAATTAAAAAAAAAAAATCTCTGCGGGGCTTCCCTGGTGGCACAGTGGTTGAGAGTCCGCCTGCCGATGCAGGGGACACAGGTTCGTGGCCCCGTCCGGGAAGATCCCACATGCCGCGGAGCGGCTGGGCCTGCTGAGCCTGCGCATCCGGAGCCTGTGCTCCGCAATGGGAGAGGCCACAGCAGTGAGAGGCCCGCATACCGCAAAAAAAAAAAAAAAATCTCTGCGTACTGGTTCCAGTAGCTACTTACTTGATGATCTTGGATATATTGCTTAAGCTCCTATCTGTAATGTGTGGGGAGAAATACCTACATCAAAATAGGTATTGGGTGCATTAAATAAAGTCAAGTCTTCGGATGTACTATCTAAAAATTTTAACCTCCCTGAGGATCGGCTCTTTCATCCATAGAATAAAAGTGATTACTATGTAATCATAATTTTAAAGGTTTAAAATGATAATTAATATAGGATAATTAACAAATGAGAGGTCTCCAGTTATGATATTATTATTTGTAACCGAAAGTGGGGCCCAACTGCTTACCGCTCAAAAGCCAATAAAGAGGCAAGGTTGGTGGAAAGTTTGCTTTATTTTGGATGCCAGCAACTGCAGGGAGAGGGGAGGGCAGACTCCTGTCCAAAGGCCAACTTCCACCCCCACAACCAGTGGGCAAGAGCTTTTATAGACGGAGGGATGGGGCTACATGCAGAAACAGCACAGTCAGCTCTCACAGTCATCTTGAAATTGGTCATCAGTGGTCTGACCAGCATCATCTTGATTGTTTTAAGTACAGTTTTAGGGCCAGTTTGTTTCCATTTCTTTGAGGCAAATTCTCGGAATTGTGTCAGCTTATGTCATGGCTATGGTCTGGTCATCATGTAATTTCTTCCACCTGGTAGGGGTTTCAGTCTCTACAAGACAGCTCACAGGATACGGCTCAGAATATTATCTATAGCCCTTGAGAAGGACCTAAAGGTCCTTGACTTTGCTTAATGACTAAACTATCATTTAGTCTTGTTTGACTGCTTTTCTTTGCTTCTGCATTTTCTCACTTCTCTGATTAAACTTATTCTTTGGCTAAAGTGTTTCCACAGACAAAAGGCACGCTGAGGACATGGGGGTCAGCGACAATAGGGTCCTGCTCCATTTCAGTATCATATTCTCAACTGTCAGTTCCCAACCAGAGATGTGTATGAAGAAACTGCCTGTGGTGACAGAACACTTGCCCAGATGATAGCCTGACTGACAGACTCAGGATCTCTGTGAGGGTGTGTTCAGAATAGATAGATATTTTTTTCAAAGCTAAACAAATAAATATCATCACAGCTCTGGTTAAAAAATGAGCAGTGGTCTAATTTTCTGGATCATACTTTTTCTCTCTTCCTTCTCCTACTTTCACTCATTTTAGATTAGTGATTATTCCAATATGGTCCTGAGGTATTTATACTCTCTTGAACTTGGGCAATATAGCTGCCACCTGTGTCTATAGTTAATAAAAAGAGCAATTAGATTTATTCGGATTTCAGAGAGTTCTTTCATTTTATGTGCATGGATCTTATTTTTTTAAGATTTATTTATTTAATTTATTTTTGCCTGCGTTGAGTCTTAGTTGTGGCATGCAGGATCTTCTCTGAGGCATGCAGGATCTTTCTTTGCAGCACACGGGCTTCTCTCTAGGTGTGGCATGCAGATTTTCTCTCTCTAGTTGTGGTGTGCAGGTTCCAGGGAGTGTGGGCTCTGTAGTTGTGGTGCGTGGGGTCCAGAACGCATGGGCTCTGTAGTTTGCGGCATGCAGGCTCTCTTGTTGAGGCCCGCGAGCTCAGTAGTTGCAGCATGCAGGCTTAGTTGCCTCACGGCATGTGGGATCTTAGTTCCCTGACCAGGGATCGAACCCACATCCCCTGCATTGGAAGGTGGATTCTTTACCACTGGAGCACCAGGGTAGTCCCATGCATGGATCTTTTTTAAGGAAAGTTTTACTCCATTATGTTTTTGAGTTTTGTTTCTGTTGTTATTATTCTGATTTCCACCTGAGAAAAAAATAATAAACCTTATGTCGGTTTCCATTTTCAGTTTTTTCACTGTTCTCTTTTTATTTTCATGCTCTTAATATTTATAATAAACTCATAAACTGATTTTTTAATATATTTTCTTGGCCGCCGCACAGCATGTGGGATCTTAGCTCCCCAACCAGGGATCGAACCAGTGCCCCTTGCTTTGGAAGTATGGAGTCTTAACCACAGGACCACCAGGGAAGTCCTATAAACTGATGTTTAAAATTCTGTTCCTGTTCTAAATAAATACTTTTAAACAAACAAACAAAAAAAGAATTCATGGAGGAGTTGCAGCCCAAGATGAGTCAGGTAGGGTGAGGGAATGCCAATCACAATTCCTTTTCCTATTCCAGAAGCATCACTGGCACACCCCAGGCAGACATTTCTCTCCCTTTCCTGATGTGGAGAAAAAATAAGCGATTGCCAACCCAGCAAGTAGTAATCATGTGTCCCTCCTACAATTCACAGAACTATCAACAGGAGGGAAAGAGAGGGCAGAGACAACTTCCATGGTTCTGAAGACCACTTCCACAGTGACTTTGACTACCAGAGTCTCTACTCCCACTTCAGGTATGCTGTCTCTCCTTAGGACATCAGATAAAACAGCCAGCATAAGCACAACAGGAATGATCCTCACAACCCCAGATGTTCCAAAGATGACAGCCTCATTTGTCACCAGACCTGGAGACAAGACCAGCACAGTAGTTCCCATGACAACCCCATCTATTTTCAATAGAGGACCACAGACTACACCCTCACTGGTCCCTAGTTCTGGGGCAGAGACCAGTGCAGCTGTTCCAACTCTGTTTCCTTTGGTGAGCCAGAGACCACAACCTCATGGGTCACCCATCCTGTAGAGACTAGCCCAACTGTTTCCAGGGCAATCCTGAATGTTTCTCATAGTGAATCAGACAGCACACCCCCAACAGCTACAAGTTCTGGGGAAGAAGTCAGTTCAGCTGTTCCAACTCCGACTGTCTCCCCTGATGTACTGGGGGTGGTGACCTCACTGGTTACTAGTTCTGGGACAGAGACCAGCTCAGTTGATCAAACTCTGACTGTTTCCCCTGGTCAGCCAGATGCAACAACCTCATGTCTCCATTCCACAGAGACCAGCACACCTGTTTCCAAAACAACTCTGAATTTTTCCCCTAGTGAATTAGACACCACATCTTCAGCAGCCACCATTCCCGGGGCAGAAGCCATTTCAGCCACTCCAGTGATGACTGGCTCACCTAGCATACCAGCGATGGTGACCTCACTGATCATTAGTTCTGGGACAGACACCAATATAATCTTTTCAACTCTGACTGAGTCCCTGCATGAATCAGAGTCAACAGTCTCCTTGGTCACCCAACCTGCAGAATCCAGCCCAACTGTTCCCAGAACAACCTCCGATGTTTCCCATAGCACACCCTCAATGGCCACCAGCCTTGGGACAGAAGCCAGTTCAGCTGTTCCAACTACATGTATCTTCTCTGGTGTACCAGATATGGTGACCTCACAGGCCACTAGCTTTGAGATAGATGCTAGTATGGCTATTCCAAGTCTGACACTTCCTCCTGTTGAGCCAGTGACCACAGCCTCACTGGTCACTCAACCTGGGGTGCAGACCAGTCCAGCTGCTCCAACTCCAACTGTCTCCTCTACTGTGCCAGGGCTGGTAACCTCACTGGTCACAAGTTCTGGGGCAGAGACCAGTACAACTTTTCCAATTCCAACTGATTCCCCACACAAACCAGAGACAACAGCCTCTCACGTCACCCACTCTGGAACAGAAACAAGTTCAGCTATTCAAACTATGACTGTTTCCCATGGGAAAACAGATACAACAGTCTTACTGGTCACCCATCCTGAAGAGACCAGCCAAAGTATTCCCAGGACAACCCCCAATGTTTCACATCATGAATCAGACACCACATTCTCAATGGCCACCAGTCCTAGGGCAAAAGCCAGTTCAGCTGTCCCAGCTACAACTGTCTCACCTGGTATGCCAGGGATGGTGACCTCACTGGTTACCAGTTCTGGGGCAGAGACCAGTACAACTTTTCCAACTCTGACTGATTCCATGCACAAACCAGAGACAACAGCCTCATGGGTCACCCATACAGAAACAAGTTCAGCTATTCCAACTATGACTGCTTACCCTGGGAAGCCAAATACAACAGTTTCACTGGTCACCCATCCTGTAGGACTAGACTGTTCCCAGGACAGCCCCCAATGTTTCCCATAGTGAATCAGACACCACATTCTCAGTGGCCACCAGTCTTGGGGCAGAAGTCAGTTCAGTTGTTCCAACTCCTACTGTCTCAGCCGGTGTACCAGATATCAGGACTTCACAGGTCACTAGCTCTGAGACAGACACCACTATGGCTATTGTACCTCTGACTCTTTCTCCTGGTGAACCAGCAACCACAGTCTTATTGGTCACCCATTCCAGTGCAGAGACAAGCACAAGGTTTCCTGCTTTAACTAAATTATTTTTCCTCATTTACCAGAGATCACAGCCGCACCATCCATCCCACCTGGGTTGGAGACTAGTACAGCTCTTCCAAATCAGACTGTTTCTCTCAGTCCACCAGAAACATCCTCTCTCTTCACCACAACTGTGACCAAGACAGCCAGAGTTAATCTAACTCCAACAGCTTCATTTGGTGTTCCTGCAGAAACAGCCTCACTCTCCACCCATCCTGGGACAGACATCAGCGCAACTATCTCAGCTTTAGCTCTTTCCCGTGGTTTACCAGAGACCACAGGCTTACTGGCCACCAGGCCTGCAATAGATGCCAATACAAGTACCCCAGCTCTGACTGTTTCCCCTGGCGTTCTTGGGCCTTCCAGGACCCCTGCAACAAATGTTGGGCTTTATCCTGTACCTTCCAGAATGTTGGGCTCTATCCTGTACCTTCCAGAAACCTCACCACCTACAACCTCAGTTGGACTCCCAGAATTTCCCAAGACTGTGACAGGGGACACCGTGACCTTGATAGCATCAGAGACCCCAACACCACCTAAAACCAGTCATGGGGAAGGATTAAGTACAACCACTGTCCTGAAAACCACCACTGCTGAGACCACTCATTTAGCTGCCACAGGTTCAGGTCCCACTGTGGCCGAGACCACAATCACCTTCAATACACTGTCTGGAAGTCCTTTTGCCCCTGTGACCACACCTGGAACCTCTACCTTGGCCTCTGTGAGTGTGACTTCAGGAACAAGTAAGAATAACTTTATTGTGGTCAAATATAATTTATTTATATATATATATATGAAATAATATTTGCTATTGTAACCATTTAAAATGTACAATTCAGCAGCATTAATTACACTGACAGTATTGTGTAACCATCTCTACTGTTCTCAATCACCCTGAACAGGGTATGTGAACCCATTAAGCAAGAATTCCCCCTTCCCCACTCCCTCTAGCCCCGGGTGACCTCTAATCTACTTACTGTCTCTATGAGTTTGCCTATTATAGATAATTCATATAAGTAGAATCATCCAAAGTATTTTTCCTTTTGTGCCTGGGTTATTTTGCTTAGCATAATGTCTTCAAGGTTCATCCATGTTGTAGTGAATATCAGAACTTCACTCCTGTTTAGGAGGAATAATATTCCATTGTATGGATGTAGCTCATTTTATCTGTCCATTCATCTCTTGATGGACACTCAGGCTGTCTCCACCTTTTGGCTATGGTGAATAATGCTGCTATGAACATGGGTGTACACCTGTCTGAGTTCCTGTTTCCATTCCTTTTGGGTATACACCTAGAATAGAAATTGTTAGGTCATTTGGTGTATTAGTTTGTTAGGGCTGCCTTAACAAAGTACAACATACTGGGTGGCTTAAACAACAGAAATCTATCATCTCACAGTTCTGGAGGCTGGAGAGGGACCCTGAGAGAATGCACAGAACATGTACTTTGGAGTTATCCTATCTTGGTGGTGAGGGAGCTGGGGTATTTATCCACCAACTCCCATCAGTCATTGCTAGATGGATGATCCCTGGGCCTAAGTCCCCTAAGACAAAGAGATGCAGGTGCTGGTGTGTGCTGAAATGGTAAGAGCCAAGGGGAAGTGGGAGTAGGGTGACCAACTCTGCATCCCAGGAATTCACATAGTCCCAGCAAACTGGGATGGTTGGTCACCTTATGTGAGAGGGCCCTGGACAGGGATTGCTACATGAGGTGTCTCAGGTAGGCCAGCCCCCCAACTAGGCAACGGAGTTAAGGTATGTCCTCAGAGCCTTACCTCCTGCCCCCAGACCAGGCTTGACTCATTTTACTATCCCCACCACTGCAGCTGCAATTCCTTTCTTGATGCCTTTTACTGTCAACTTCACCATCACCAACCTGCAGTACACGGAGGACATGGGAAACTCGGACTCTGAGATATTCAATGCCACTGAGAGAGACCTGCAGCACCTGGTAAAAGACCCCCACCAATGCCCACCTTGCCCCAACACTACCACACCCTGCTATCTTGGTCCCTCCTGCTAATCCCCCTCTCATTCTTTCCAGCTCAGTTCTCTGTTCAAAAAGAGCAGCGTTGGTTCCCTGTATACCAGCTGTAGACTGACCTTGCTCAGGTGAGACTTCCTCCAGATCACCTCCAGAAACGTCAATTCTCTCCTTTCTTGGTCCCCCACACCCTGGTCAACCACAGCTACTTGTGTATCATAGAGGATCAAAAGTGCTTGGGTTTAGGGGCTTCCCTGGTGGCACAGTGGTTGGGAGTCCGCCTGCCGGTGCAGGGGACACGGGTTCGTGCCCCGGTCTGGGAGGATCCCACATGCCGCGGAGCGGCTGGGCCCGTGAGCCATGGCCGCTGAGCCTGCGCGTCCGGAGCCTGTGCTCCGCAATGGGAGAGGCCACAGCAGTGAGAGGCCTGTGTACCGCAAAAAATAAATAATAATAAAAATAAATAAAAACACAGTGGAAAGGAAAAAAAATAGAGAGTGGAAAGTTTCATTCTCTGACTAGGAAGAAAAAGCAGGTTAAAAAAAAAAAAAAGTGCCTGGGTTTAAAGCCCTCCTCTCCCACCTGCTAGCTGTGTGATCTTGGGCAAGTCACAGAACCTCTCTGTTCTTCAATCACATTATCTATAAAATGGTGATAATAACAGTACCTTACTCTTGGGGTTGTTAATTGTTCATCACAATACCTGACCCACTGTGAGCATTCTATTAATGGGATCTCGTAGTGCCAGCTAGTGTAACATCTTTGCCAACTGTGTTGCCAGAATCCCTGACACTCTCACTGCCCCCAGCTCATCTCTATCCTGCTGGGGACAAACTCTAGACACTGCAGCTCTGCAGTTTATTCCCTGAAAAGAGGTACTGAACCAAAGGGGGACACAAAACAAATATAGATTACCAGTAGGATATATTGCAATTTAAAAACTCTCAAATGGGCCTGAACTCTGCAGAAATGGCCTCTCTTCTCCTCTCTGTCCCCTGAGGTCAGTGTGCTCAGGACCCATTTCTTACACTTCATGATGCTATGGCCTTTCCACAAGGTCCTTCATTCAGCCAATTCAGTCATCCTGCTGAAGAGGTGGGTTCTCTGCCCCCATCTCTCCATAAGATGGGAGAATTAATAATAATAATAATATTGCCCATACTACATACCACACAATAATCCAAGTGGTTTGCATGTTTTCATTCATTTCATCCTCACAAGAACACGATTATTATTCTACCTTGCAGACGGGACACTAAGGCTCAGAGTAGTCAAGTCACTTGCTTGAGAGGAGTCAGGGTTTGAACCCAGGTGTTCTGGTTCTTGAGTCGCCCCTTTTAACCACAATACCAGCAGTGCTCAAGCTTGCTGGGCTCAATAGCATTTTACATTCTTAAAAAGTACCCAGGGACTTCCACGGTGGCAGAATGGTTAAGAATCCGCCTGCCAATGCAGGGGACACGGGTTCGAGCCCTGGTCCAGGAAGATCCCACATGCCACGGAGCAACTAAGCCCGTGCGCCACAACTACTGAAGCCGGCACGCCTAGAGCCTGCAAGCCACAACTACTGAAGCCCGCGCCTAGAGCCCGTGCTCAACAAGAGAAGCCACCGCAATGAGAAGCCAGTGCACCACAACGAAGAGTAGTCCCTGCTCACTGCAATTAGAGAAAGCCCGCGCACAGCAACAAAGACCCAATGCAGCTAAAAAAAAAAAAAAATACCCAGAACTCCAAAGAGCCTTAAGGGTTATATCTGTCCATCTTTACTGTATTAGAAATTTAAATGGAGAAATTTTCATTTACTTCAACCAAAAGAGAGAGAGAGAGAAAACTCAGTAAGTTGTAAGCAAAGATTTTGTCTTTTCTGAAAATTGTATATATTCTTATTTGATTCTACACCAAACTGCATCAAACTCAGTTAATGGTAATTATTAAAAGTTGGTTGCAATCTGGAATCTGAAACCATATTAAAGAACTTTATGTGCTTACCAAAAAATGGATAAATTTTATAAAGATCTATTCATTAATTCACTAAAAATGATAATCCCATTACAGGTTAGCATAAATAACATATTTTTATGAATAATAGCCATATTTCTCCTACCGCCCCCCCAAAAAAAGTGTAATGAGAAGAGGGTTATTGCTTATATTTTTCCAAATTTTTTAAATGTCTGGCTTAGTAGAAGACACAGAAGGATATCTGCTTCTGCATTCCATATTTTACAATATTTCACCTGTGGCCTCTGGAAAAAATCTCACTGTATACTCCTGAAAGAGTGAGAGTGAAAATAATGTCTTAGTACTACTAAGCAATATTTTTCACTTGGTGGATGCCCTGTGAGTTTTGGGAACTTCAGGGGTCTTTGGGCCACGCTTTGAGAACCACTGCACTATGCTGTATAGACATATCATGGGAATGCTTTGGATAGCATGGATAATAGCAAGTAGAATTCCCAGACAGGGGAGGGATGGGAACTTTCTTCCTACCTGCAAAGCTGGGTGAATCACTGTAGGGTCAGCTTAAATTCAGGACAAAGGTATTTTTGAACCATCTTTCCCTTTATTACTTAACTAATTTTCTCTGTTTCTCTCCAAACCTGGTTGCCTACCCAACATGTGTTCCCAAAGAGTTGACCTCAGCCTTTGGACTTTCCAACTTGAAATAAAGCCCCTCCTTTCAGGCTCCACAATAGTTGTCACACAACATCACAGCCAGCCATGGGGGTGATTCACTCACATTCTCCAAGGTCTCTGATCCTCTTGCTTTTCCCTTGCACATGCTACCTGGCCCCAGGATTCTCAGGAGTTTCCTCCCTGGGAGCTTTACATCCCCAACCCCAGGGCCCAAGCAGGACTCAACTGTTAACTAGAGTGGACACTATCTTTATTTACCTTCGTGAGTGGACAGGGAAGGTACTAGGGGCTGGTAGTGAAACAATGAGCTTGAAGCAATTAGTAAAAAGAACAGGCAGAAAAAGAAGAAACTGAGCTAAGGAGTAGCCCTAGAAAGTACTGCACTTAAGGAGGTGAGGGGATCTGGATCCCCACATGAGACAGAAAAAGACATGTTCAAGAAAGCAGATAAAACCTAGGGAAGAGTGCCGATCTAAAGGAAAAAAAAGGGTACAAATGAACTTATCTACAGAACAGAAATAGAGTTGCAAATGTAGAAAACAAGTACCTCTCAAACCAGGGAGTAAGAGAGGGGGAGAGATAAATTGGGAGATTAGGATTGGCATATACACACTATTACGTATAAAATAGATAACTAATAGGGACCTACTGTATAGCACAGGGAACTCTGCTCAATACTCCATAATGGCCTACATGAGAAAAGAATCTAAAAAAGAGTGGATATATGCATACGTATAACTGATTCATTTTGCTGTACACCTGAAACTAACACAACATTGTAAATCAACTATACTCCAATAAAAAATTTTTTTTAATTAAAAAAAATAAAACCCAAGGAGTACAATTGAAGGAAGGTGTTGTCAAGAGTATCTAACCCTCAAGTGTCTTTCATGTTCCTACTCCCATGTCCCTCCTTCCCCAGGGCTGACAAGGATGGAACAAGCACCAGAATGGATGCGGTCTGCACCTACCGCCCAGATCCCACAGGCTTCAGGCTGGACAGAGAACGGCTGTATTGGGAACTAAGCCAACAGACCCATGGTATCACTCGGTTGGGCCGCTACACCCTGGACAGGAACAGTCTCTACGTCAATGGTGAGCAGTTCTGCTGGCTGTAGCTGGGGTCTCCTCTTGCTCCCTAGATGGGGTCTCCTTGCAGTGTAATTTCTCTGTACCCACCTTCATAGTTCTGGACCAACCTAGGATTTCCATGGAGGCTCAGTTCTCTCCCCTGAGAACACCTAAAAAGGAACTTTCCAGGTCTGGAAATAAAGGTTTCCTCCAAAGTTTACTTCATTTCAATGACCTTTCACAGAAGCCCAAATAGAACATGCAGACATCAAAGAAGAAAAAGGGTAAATAAAGCAAGCCCATGGTGGCCATTGGGGTTAACTCTTCCCCAAGGGGCAATGGGTTCCCAATGCAGTGACTGCACTTCTTTCTCTTCCTTATGGCAGCTTGTGGCCCTTTACTCACTCTCCAAGGGCCAGCTGGAACTACACCCCACCTAAGCAACACACAACAAAGCTGTTAGTAATGCTTTTGGCAACAAATTCCTTTGCCACAATGCTCTTAGCAACAGCACCCGCAATACCACCTGTACTAAAGGCTAATATTTATTGAGGAACTCCTATGTTCTAAAGCATTATATGTATTATGTCTTAGTAATCCTGCCCAGCACTCTATGGGGTATTATGTATATTTTACAGAGGATCAAACAAAGCTCAGGGACGGAAATCCATTTTCCCAAGATCAGACAGCTAATACATGTGGTAGAATCGAGACTCAAACCTAAATTGACTCGAAAATCTAAACCCACCTAATTACTAGGCTACAGCTCAGACTAACCCAGCTATAACAAACCTCAAATCTCAGGATGGAAAAGTATATTAAGGGGCCCCTAATACAACAATTTAAACTAAGTAATTATGTCCCCACTATATCACCTTGGACAATTTCTTTCTACCTGGATTAAAATCTGTTTTGTATTTCAGCAGTCCTTGGGAATTACCTAAAAGTAGTAGTTAACCACTATGGGTTTTGGTGAATTATAGGTCTTGCTTTAATTTAGCCCTGGTCCTGCCTATTGCTTACTCTGTGGCCCTGGGCAAGTCATGACCTCTCCACACTTTGTCCATTTTTAGAATGGAATTTTTTAAAAAGTCACCTACGAACTTGGACTGGAACTACACCATTGACTTTCCTGGGTCGCCAGCTTACAGAGGGCAGATCTTGGGACTTTTCAGCCTCCATAATTACATAAGCCAATTCATTATTTAAAAAAAAAAAGTCACCTAAGTGTGAGTCAAATAAGATGAAACCTGAATAACCCCAGTAAACCACAGGCTCCACTTGGTCAAGTCTCAGAGAAGAGTTTCATTTCAAGAAACCCAATGAGACTATTAAATATAAAATAAGTCTAAGTTTTACTTGCATTTCTTACAGAGCATCAAAGAGGATCCAATCCATTATCCAGAACCATACTTATTCAAATCCTCTTTCCTCCATTTTCTCATATTCTCCAACTTTATACTCTCTGGCTGACCCCCCAAGTCTGTCTCTCTCTCCATCTCCCTCACTATTCTCAGTCCAACATTACAGAAGTCCAAGAACTATGCTGTCAAAGGTCAAACTTTGTCTTTGGAGAGCTGGGTATTGGGAGAAACTCAATGAGCAAGGACAAAATTATATGTCATGGATGAAGAGAACACAAATAGGGCTGGAAACACACATAAAATTGCTGTCATTATTTATTTGATGAGGTTGATATTATTCCAGGCACCTAGTAAATCTCCACAATATTGAGGGTGATTTGATCATTATTTTCTTTAAGGTTAATGGTTATGAGGATGAAATTATCAGGAGCATCAGAGTATGAGGCAGTTAACTCATAAAGAATAGCCATCTTTATTTACTGATGAATCTCAAAGAAAGCACTCAGTAAGGTCTGTGAGCTTGTGTTTCCAGTTCTACACTTCATTCCTTTTTTTTTTTTTAAGTCTTTACTGAATTTGTTACAGTATTGCTTCTGCTTTAAGTTTTGGTTTTTTTGGCTGTGAGGCATGTGGGATCTTAGCTCCCCGAACAGGGAATGAACCCGCACCCCCTGCATTGGAAGGTGAAGTCTTAACCACTGGACTGCCAGGGAAGTCCCCCTTCACTCCTTTCTTAACCTTCTCCCATCATCTTACTCTTTCTTTCTGCCTCTCTCTGCAGGTTATAACCATCAGTACTGGATCCCCACCACCAGCAGTGAGTAATGAGGGCTCAGATATTCCCATGACCCTGGGACCCTTCCTTCCTCAGCCTGCTCCCTGGGAGGAAAGTATGCCCCATCCCCCAGATACTCAGCCCCACAATAGCCTCAGACCAGCAAAAGTCTCAGGTTAAGCTAAGGTAGAGATGCAAGTTTCCATTAATAACTCTAGCCTCTCGTTGCTTCATGATAGGATCCAACAGTTTTATTCTTTCAGCTCCAGTGACCTCTGCATTCTCTCCAGGACCTCCAACATCTCTGACCTCCACCCCCAGCTCCACAGGTCTAATTTCTGGGTCATGAAATTTCAAATCCCATCTAGTGGCTGATGGATTCTTGCACGGTCTGGACCCTGATGCCCACACAGCCTCAGCCTGTCCCACTGTATAGCTTGCTCCCTAATCCAGCCTCACTTCTGTTCCTGCAGGGCCCAGACATCCTTCCATTCTCATGCACTTACTGTTTTTGGAACTCAGCTGTGCTTGGTTCCTCCTTGTCCTCCAAATCTCATCTCAGCACGTTCTTCCTCAGACCATCTCCTAGAAAACAGCTTTTCCCCATAGCTAATCTCTATTCTATTCCTATTGATATGAACATTTCCTTCCTGGAAATTACTGCTATTCTGTGGGCAAGGATGTGGATAAAAGGGAACCCTTGTACACTGTTGGTAGGAACGTAAATTGGTATATTCATTGCAGAAAACAGTATGGAGGTTTCTCAGAAAACTAGAAATAGAACACTATATGACCCAGCAATTCCACTCTTGAAAAAAACAAAAACTAACTTGAAAATATTCCTGTGCCCCAGCGTTCATAGCAGCATTGTTTACAATTGCCAAGATATGGAAGCAACCTAAGTGTCCATCAACAGATGAATGGATAAAAAAAGATGCGTGTGTGTGTGTGTGTGTGTGTGTGTATGTGTGTGTACAATGGAATACTACTCAGTCATAAAAAAGGAAAAAATTTTGCCATTTGCAGAGACATAGATGGACTTGGAGGGTATGATGTTAAGTGAAATAAGTCAGACAGAGAAAGACAAATACTGTATGATCTCACTTATATATGGCATCTAAAAAATACAACAAACTAGTGAATATAACAAAAAAGAAGTAGACTCACAGATGTAAAGAACAAAGTAGTGGTTACCAGTGGGGGTGGGGGGAGGGGCAACACAGGGGTTGTGGAACTCAGGTCTCCCTTGCTTCAAGACCTATGTTTGTTCTTCCACTGGCTCCAGTGGCCCCCTCCAGCCCCAAGAGACCTCCATCGCACTCACTCTCCCTACCCTTTATTCCAGGTCACAAAACTGTACAGAGGCAGCCAGCTACAAGACATATTCCACTCCTGCCTGGTCACTAACCTGATGTAAGCTGAGATTGGAAGCATTGGCTGAGCTGGTGGCTTGAGGCTCTGACCCCCTGTTGGCACACCCTTGAACTGGAAGGTTCATTGATGTGGTGCCCATTCTTCTCCATGTCCCTGACAGCTAATCTTACCATCTCCTTCCGTATGTCTTCAGGGTGCAGGAAAAGGATTAACCTCATGGAGCCACCAACCCCTTGCACCCACCTCCTTCTTGGGAAATACAACTTTCAGCTAATAATAGTCCAATAATAACATTCTCCGTGGCCAGGCTCCCTGCTGAGTACTTTCATGCAAGATCATCTCATTTAATTCTCATAACATCCCCCAAGAAGTGAATGCAATGTTCATCCGCAGTGTTCACATGGGAAAACTGAGGCTCAGAGAAGTGAACAGCCCAAGAGCTGTCAAAGTTGGGTTTGAACCCAGGTCTCTGAGGGATGGGTAGAGGAACTAGGACATCAATACTAGAGAAAGGGAGGATCATGGGACACAGTGCTGACTTTGAATGTTACCAAACTTCAGTTCCTTTGTCTTTAAAATGGGGATAGTTATAATAATAGCTTCCACCAGAGCGATGGGGAGGGAATGTGGAATTCACTTCTTAGAGGTGCACAGTAGACATTCATTATTGTTACTGTTATTGCTTCTATTCCCAACCCCTAGAAGTCTTTCCCTTTTTGGTCAGGGTCTCTTCTCTTGCCTGGGGGAAGAGGCAGTCAGATACCCACAGTGCTTGTCCCTAGGTCTTTGGCTCTATAAAACAGTAACTCAGGAGACACTGCTGGTGTTGGGTGCTGGCTGAGTTCCCATGGCCTCTGTTCCTAGGCTGGATCCCATGTCAGTCAGCATCAAGGTACTGTTCTTCTCCAAACTGGACTCCTGATGAAGCAAGTGTTTCTAGACAAGACCCTTAATGCCTCATCCCACTGGCTGGGTGCCACCTACCAGTTGACAAATGTGCATGTGACAGGTATGAGATAAGGTGGGGGAATAGGTTCATGGCTGGAAAAGATGCTTTTATGAAGAAGGATAGGGCTTCTGGGTAGCAGTGAAATGGATAGAGGCTGCAGAGGAAAAAGGGGGGCTTTCTGGAAGCCCATGTTGATGATTCATGGCAATGTGTCATCCAACAGGATGCAGGAAGAGAAAATGCAGCGATTGCAACCAAGGAAATGGTTATTTTACATGTCAGTTTTTCGAACCCAGAATGTAAAGGATCCTGTGTTTCCTTCTTAGGCTGCAGTTATGAGTCATGCATTGGTTGATTCATTCATTCATTCAATGCATACACCATGAAAATAAATAGGCACTGATGATACACTGTGATAACCACTATAACAGGGGAATTTCAAAAGTCTGTGGGAACCCCCAAAAGGGATACACAATTCTCTCTTGGAAAGTTTTCTAGAGGAAGTGATGAAGAAACTGAGATCTGAAGGAGAACAGGACCTAGTTGGGGGAAAGAGATGGGCAGCTGTGCTACATGTGTCTATAACCTAGAGTATAGAAAGAACATGTCATTGGAGGAGGCTTTAAGAAGTTTGGTGTGGCTGGAGCATACACCTTGACATGAGACATGGGAAAGCTGTAGCTGAAGATGTGGGCAGGGACTTTCCTGGGCACTGGAATGGTTTGTGGAGGAACAGAACACACCCAGAATTCTACTTTAGAAAGCGCATCCTCTCCGTGTTACAAGGACAATGACTGGGGACGGGGAGGAAGAACAGAGGCAAGAAGACACATTAGGAACCTAGGTCAACAAAGGTGTGTGATAGATGCCCACTGAGATGGTCAGCACCTGCACCTGCCAACTCTGCCCCAGAGAAGCCCAAGCTCCTCTTCACCACATCCTAGTGAACTCTCATAATGCTTGGTGGAGAGTTGGACAGGCAGACAGATGAATGGATTCAAGGTGGACAGGTAGATGAATGGTCTTCTGTAGGCCACTTTTTTTTTTAATTTTATTGAAGTACAGTTGATTTACAATGTTGTGTTAACCTCTTCTGTACAGAAAAATGACTCAGTTATACATATATATATTCTTTTTCATATTCTTTTCCATTATGGTTTGTCACAGGACATTGAATATAGTTCCCTGTGCTGTAGAGAAGGACCTTGTTTATCCATCCTATATATAAGAGCTTGCCTTTGCTAATCCCAAACTCCCATTCCCTCCCTCCCCCACCCCCCTCCCCCCTGGCAACCACAAATCTGTTCTCTATGTCTGTGAGTCTGGTTTTGCTTCATAGATATGCTGATTTGTATCGAATTTTAGATTCCACATATAAGTGATATCATACAGTATTTGTCTTTCTCTTTCTGACTTGCTTCGCTTAGTGTGATAATCTCTAGGTCCATCCATGTTGCTGCAAATGGCATTATTTCATTCTTTTTGAGTGTAGCCCACTTCTAAAATCCCACCTCAGTCCACATTGCCAGGAATAAGTAGACTGGCTGTAATGACTTCTTTGTTAAAAACTTCATACTTTCTTTTTATTCTAGAAGTGGAGCCATCAATTCATATACCAACAGACCAGCCAACAATCAGTCCCAGCTTCCAGGACTTCCAGCTGAATTTCACTGTCACCAACTTAATCTATTCCCAGGACATAGCCCCAGGCACCCCCAAACACCAGCGGAACAAGAGAAATATTGAGGATGCGGTGAGAATGGGGTTGTTTGTCCACCCTGTTCCCATGTAGAGACTGACCTATGGACACTGGGTAGTCAGAGGGCGACTTTTTTTTGGTGTGCACATTTATTTTTTTTCAGTTTGGCAATCTGGCCTTTTTTTTTAACATCTTTATTGGAGTATAATTGCTTTACAATGGTGTGTTAGTTTCTGCTTTATAACAAAGTGAATCAGCTATACACATACATACATCCCCATATCTCCTCCCTCTTGCGTCTCCCTCCCACCCTCCCTATCCCACCCCTCTAGGTGGTCACAAAGCATCGAGCTGATCTCCCTGTGCTATGTGGCTGCTTCCCACTAGCTATCTATTTTACATTTGGTAGTGTATATATGCTGGACATTTTAAAAAACTGAAGTATAGTTGATTTACAATATCATGTTAATTTTGGGTGTACAGCACAGCAATTCAGATATATATATCCTTCTTCAGATTCTCTCCCTTAAAGTTAATACAAAATATTGAGTATAGTTCCCTGTGCTATACAGTAGATCCTTGTTGGTTACCTGGAGGGTGACTTTTTTTTAACATTTCATGAAGACAGGTTCTTATTCCCATTTTACAAACTAAGAGACAGCCATAGAGGGGTTCACTTGCTAGCCCAAGTCATACCCTGGAACAGGCCCTGGGCTAGTGTTTTCTTTTTCGTTTTCGTGTTTATTTGGGGTTTTTTTGCCGTACCACTCAGCATGTGGGATCTTAGTTCCCTGACCAGGGATCAAACCCATGCCCCCTACAGTGGAGGCACAGATTCTTAACCACTGGACCGACAAAAAAAAAAAAAAAAAAGATGGGGAAGTGTGTTCTTTGGTTAATTGGCATTCTCCGATGCCACTGTGCCATGGATTCTGACCAAGGAAATGTTGCCCTGTCTTTCAGCTCAACCAGCTCTTCCGAAACAGCAGCATCAAGAGTTATTTTTCTGACTGTCAAGTTTCAGCATTCAGGTGAGTTCCAACTCAGGACCCAATCATTTTGGAGGTTTGTTCTGTCCTTTGAAAGTGTCCCACTGCCATAGTCTCTCAGTTCCTAGCTGTTATAGAGGAGAGCCCTAGGAATATAGAGCTGTTACCCAAACATCAGCTTGTTCCTGAACCAGCGAGTACAACTGGCTAGAAACTCAGAAGAGCTTGTGTCAACCTAGCTAGGCATGAAGGTGGCTGGTGCTGGGGGCCATGGAATATAGAGTGTAGCATTCATGTCTTAAGAAATCGGCCACTGAAGGCAGAATCCATGGGAGCTAGGGGTTAGAACCAGATGACTTGGAATCCAGCAGTCTAACCGTGCTGTCCAATACTGTAGCTACTAGCCATAAGAGGCAATTAGACACTTTTATACACCTCTTGGGATATGTTTCACATACCATAAAATTTACCTTTTTGATGTATGTAATTTAGTGGTATATTTATATAGTGTTACAACTATCCCACTACCTAGTGGAGGGAGGAACATTTTCATCACACCAAGAAGAAATCTTGTACCTACCCATTAGCAGTCACTCATTTTTCCCTCACCCCCACCCCCTAGCAAACAATTTACTTTCTCCCTCTGTAGATTTGCCTATTCTGAACAATAGGCATTCCATTTATATGAAATGTATATAAATGGAATCATACACTATGTGGTCTTTTGTGACTGATTTCTTTCACTTAGCATAATGTTCTCAGGATCATCCATGCTGTAACATATATCAGTCCTTCATTCCTTTTTAGGACTGAATAATATTCTATTGGATGGCTGTACCACTTTTGTTTATCTGTACATCCACTGATGGACATTGGATTGTCTCCACTTTTTGGCTATTATGAATAATGCTGTTATGATCATTAATATCCAAGTTTTAACATGAACTTATGTTTTCAATGCTTTTGGGCATATAAATAGGAATGGATATTGTAGGGTCATAGGGTAACTATGTTTAATTTTTGAGGAACTACTGAGTTATTTTCTACAGAGGTTCCACCATTTTATATTCCCTTAAGCAATGTATGAAGGTTCCAAATTCTTCACATCCTCACCAACGATTATTATTGCCCTTTTTTTCCCCACTATAGCCATCCTAGTGGGTGTGAAGTGGTAGCTCATTGTAGTTTTGATTTGCATTTCCCTAATGATTAGTGATGTTGAGCATTTTTTCATATATTTATTGGCCATTTTTATATCTTCTTTGGAGAATTGTTTATTCAAGCTCTTTACCCATTTTTAAAATTTTGTCTTTTTAATGTTGGGGTATAATAGTTCTTAATATAGTCTGGATACTAGACTCTTACAAGATACATGATTTGCAAATATTTTCTCCCATTTGAAAGGTTGGATTTTCATGTTCATGATAGTATCTTTTAAAGCACAACAGTTTTTCATTTTGGTGAAATCCAATTTATCTACTTTTTCCTTTGGATTCTTGTGCTTTTAGTACCATATCTAAGTAAGCAATGACTAATCCAAGGTTATGAAGATTTACTCTTATGTTTTCTTCCAAAGGTTATATAATTTTATCTCTTACATTTAGATCTTTAATTTATTTTCAGTTAATTTTTGTATATGCTGAGATAGGGGTCCAACTTCCTTCTTTTGCATGTGAATATCTAGTTGTCCCAGCTCTATTTGTTAAGTAGCCTATCCTTTCCCTGTTGTTTTGGAAACTTTGCTGAAAATCAGTTGTCCATAATTGCATGACTTTGCTTACAGACAGTAAATTTTATTCCATTGATCTGTATGTCTTGTTGCCAGTGGCAGTGTTTTGAGTACTGTAGTTTAGTAGTAAGTTTTGCAATTGGGAAGTGGCGCTGTCCAGCGTTGTTCTTTTTCCATATTGGTTTGGTTATTCGAGTCCCTTGAAATTCCATATTAATTTTAGTATCAGCTATCAATTTCTGCAAAAGAGCCAGCTGGGATTTTGATAGGCATTGAATTTAATCTTTAGGTCAATTTGGGGAGTGTTATCATCTTAATAATACTAAATCCCCAATTCATGAACATAGGATGCCTTTTCATTTATTTAGGTCTTTTTAAAAGTCTTAGAACAAAGTTTTATAGTTTTGAATATACAAATCTTACATTTCTTTTGTTAAATTTATTCCAAAGTGTTTTGTACATTGTTTGATGCTATTGTAAATGGAACTGCTTTCTTAACTTTATTTTCAGAATGTTAATAACTAGTGTATAGAAATACAATATAGATTTTTGCATATTGCTCTTATATCCTACAATCATGCTGAACTAATAGGATTTAGTAGTGTGTGTGTGTGTGTGTGTGTGTGTGTGTGTGTGTGTGTTCTTGGGATTTTTCTATATACAGTATCATGTCATCTGCAAATAGAGAGTTTAACATCTTCTTTTCCAACCTAAATGCCTTTTATTTCTTTTTCTTTCCTAATTGGCCCCATAAGAACCTTCAGTATGATGTGAATAACATATAAGAGGAGGGCAGACATACTTGTCTTGTCCTTGGTCTTAAGGGAAAAGTTTTCACTCTTCCACCATTAAGTATGATGTTAGGGGTAGTCTTTGCATGAATGCTTTTTATCAGGTTTGTAAAGTTTCTTTCTACTCCTAGTTTGTTGAGTTTTTTTTAATCATGAAATTATATTTTGTCAGGTTTTTTGTGTCTATTGAAAACATGTGGAAAAAAAGAAAACATGTGGTATTTGTCCTTTATTCTATTAATATGGTATGTTACATTGATCAATTTTTTTAGATATCAAGCCAACCTTTCAGCTAGAGGTAAGAGTTTGAGGCCTTCTCAAGTCTTGCACAGCACTCTTGTGGTCTTCTGGATACCCAGGAATACACTGGAGCTTTTCAAAGCCCCCTGTAGACATCTCATTCCCCAATTTTTTCTTTTAAATTATTAGCTCACCTCTTGCTTGCCTCAACTGGTATTGCTCCCTTGGGCAGATATAGTGTAAAACAATTACCACTGACTGTGGCAAGTGCCATGGGGTTAGGCTTTCCTCTCTAAACAAGCTCTGAACTACCATATGACCCAGCAATTCCACTACTGGGCATATACCCTGAGAAAACCATAATTCAAAAAGAGACATGTACCACAATGTTCATTGCAGCACTATTTACAAAAGCCAGAACATGGAAGCAACCTGAGTGCCCACTGACAGATGAATGGATAAATAAGATGTGGCACATATATACAATGGAATATTATTCAGCCATAAAAAGAAATGAAACTGAGTTATTTGTAGTGAGGTGGATGGACCTAGAGTCTGTCATACAGAGTGAAGTAAGTCAGAAAGAGAAAACCAAATACTGTATGCTAACACATATATATGGAATCTAAAAAAAAAAAAAAAAAAGGTTCTAAAGAACCTAGGGGCAGAACAGGAATAAAGACGCAGACGTAGAGAATGGACTTGAGGACACAGGGAGGGGGAAGGGGAAGCTGGGACGAAGTGAGAGAGTTGCATGGACATATATACACTACCAAACGTAAAATAGATAGCTAGTGGGAAGCAGCTGCATCGCATAGGAGGATCAGCTCGGTGCTCTGTGACCAACTAGAGGAGTGGGATAGGGAGGGTGGGAAGGAGATGCAAGAGGGAGGGGATATGGGGATATATGTACACATATAGCCGATTCACTCTGTTATACAGCAGAAACTAACACAACACTGTAAAGCAATTATACTCCAATAAAACTCTGAGTCAAATAAAGACAAGCTCCGAAAATAAGGCTTTTTCAAGGAGCTGCCAGATAGGTCAAATAATGACAATTCAATGGTGATGGGCCTTTTGGGGAGCTCTAAACCCATTATGGTTTTCAAAGTTACTGAGCCCCTTGTGAGAGCAGGATGAGAACTGTGCAAGTTATAACACCATAACGTTTACTCCATTTACCAAGATTCAAACATTTTTTCTTAACTAAATGCTGTTTGAATTGTTACAAGCCTTCGGTTAATTTCTAGACTTCTGAAAAAGTTGATTTTGACCATGTTTGCCAGTGTTCTCATTGTTTTTACAGATTTTCAGAAGTTTTTACTCCAACATTTCAAAATGTTCTCCCTGCAGCTAGTTATTTATAAATTAAGTCAATTAAATAAAATGAGACATTCAGCATCTCACTCACACTAGCCATATTTTAAGTGTTCGATAACAACATGGGGCAAATAATGACTGTATTGGATAGTACAGACACAAATGTTTACATCATTGCAGAAAGTTCTCCTAGACAGGACCAGAAGCAGGGAACCAGGAATCGGGGTAGAATTCCAGATATCCTTGTTCATCCCTTGTGTCCTTCCAGGTCTGAGCCCCGCAGCAACCACACTGGGGTAGATGCTCAGTGTAACTTCTCACCATTGGCTCAGAGACTGGACAGAGTTGCCATCTATGAGGAATTCCTGTGGCTGACCAAGAACGGTACCCAGCTGCAGAATTTTACCCTGGACAGGAATAGTGTCCTTGTGGATGGTAAGGCTCCCTGATCATTGGGGCAGAAGTGGGGGCTTCCAATTTCCTCACCTGGGGACCTTCCTGGGAATCTGGAGACTTTGGGATGAGTCAGCACTGAACTTTCCCAGGCTGGCAGGAGGTGCATACTCCCACAGATTTTACCCACTACTGAGGGAGAGGAAAGGACATTCAGTGGGATATAGGAGACGCTCGCCTTCTCCTAGACTGCACCATGCAATAGAACTCTCTTAGTGAAGGAAATGTTCTATATCTGTGCTATCCGGTGCATAAGCCACATGAGGCTCTTGAGCATATTAAGCACAGCTATTGTGACTGGCTTTTATGGTTAATGATTTTTAATAGTACTGACTACCAGATTTTTAAAATTTCGCTTAATTAAAATTAATTTTAATTTAAAAAGGCACTTGTTGAAGTAAGTCAGAAAGAGAAAAATACCGTATGTTAACACATATATATGGAATCTAAAAGAATAATGGTTCTAATGAACCCAGGGGTAGGACAGGAATAAAGACACAGACGTAGAGAATGGACTTAAGGACATGGGGAAGGGGAAGGGGAAGCTGGGACAAAGTGAGAGAGTAGCATTGACATATACACTACCAAATGTGAAACAGATAGCTGGTGGGAAGCAGCTGCATAGCACAGGGAGATCAGCTCGATGCTTTGTGACCACCTAGAGGGGTGGGATAGGGAGGGTGGGAGGGAGACCCAAGAGGGAGGGGATATGGGGATATATAGCTAATTCACTTTGTTATACAGCAGAAACTAACACAACACTGTAAAGCAACTGTACTCCAATAAAGATGTTAAAAATTTTTTTTAATTTTTAAAAAATTTTTAAAAAGTAAAAAATTAATTAATCACAGCATATATTTTGTAAACCTGGTTTGAAGGGAAGTAAGAATAAACCTCCAAGTAGATGTAGAAAAAAATAAATAAATAAATAAATAAAATAATTAAAAAGCACTTGTTCCTGCTCGTAACAGGCAGCACATCTTAAGAATTTGCCTGGGGTTGTACGAGCAGGGGGACCTGAAACCCTCTCCCATTGCCCAATGGGTGCTATGTGTCCCTACCCTCATAGAGTTTGTGTTGCAGTTGGAAATAACAAGAATAGGCAATTTAAAATTATAAATTATTTGATGTGAACCAATCCATACTTGGGAGTGGTAATCAGAAGGCTTCCTGGAGGAAGTTACAGTATAGGTGAATCCTGGAAAATAAGCATTAAAAACTCAGTAAAGGAGAAGGGAGAGAATGTATTCATAGCCAGAGAAGAGAGTTTTGAGTGGGAATTTATAAATTTAAAGAGATCCCATGGTCTTGTCAACTGCGATGATCCATTCTCCCCTCCACTAGCATAAGAGGGTCCAGCCCATCATCAGTCATCCATTCCCAGAGGTATGATTTGAAATATCACTCTTGTAGTGTGATAATGGCTTTGTTATTATGTAGCAAAATATCCTCATTTTCCAGTGATGCAAACTAAAATGGAGTGAATCATCATTATGGCTACATGACTTTAATATTTCAATGGAATTATGGGATGATGCAAGGGTAGCAAGTGTTACTAATTTATACATTGGGTATGATACTGTTTTAACTGGATAAATTATATATTGTTATTTCTAGGTGATGGACGTTTATAATGTGGTTCTATTTTTCTGTGTATTTGAAAAGTTTTATTTAAAAAAGTAAAACACACTCACATGCATTCTCCATTTCATTCACTTTCAGGGTATTCTCCCAATAGAAACGATATCTTGACTGAGAATTCGGGTAAGCCTCAAAGACGCTCCAGCCCAGGATGGGGAGGGAATATTTTGATTCTCTGCCTCACTAAAGGGAACCATGTACCCAGGGTATTGGATGATGATGAATGTTGGCCAACCCATGCTAAGGACTTTGAGGCACAGTAGGGGGGATCAGGAGCCCTAGGGGAATGATAGGAGGGGCTCACACAAGCACTTGTCTCCCCAGACCTCCCCTTCTGGACCATCATCCTCACCTGCCTGGCAGGACTCCTGGTGCTCATCACGTGCCTGATCTGCTGTTTCCTGGTTAGAAAGAAAATGCTGTTGTCTTCTTACTATCAGGTTGTAAGAACCCTTTATATATTACAAATACCTGTCTTCTGCTGGGGATATGTTTTGCAAATATTTTCTCCTAGTCTGAGTGTAGTTTGCCTTTTCCTTTTCTTAACAGCATTAGTCATTAGGGAAATGTAAATGAAAGTCATAATGAGATACCACTACACATGAGAATGGATAAAATTAAAAAGATAACAAGGGTTGGTGAAGATATGAAGCAACTGGAACTCACATATAGTGCTGGTAAAAAATAACATGGACACATCTTTCAAAGTTACATTGGGGTTAGTAGATGCAAACTATTACATATAGAATGGCTAAACAAGGTCCTACTGTATAGCACAGGGAACTATATCTAATATCCTGAGATTAAACCATAATAGAAAAGAATATAAAAGAATGTATATATGCGTATAACTGAGTCACTTTGCGGTACAGCAGAAATTAACACAACATTGTAAACCAACTATAGTTCAATTAAAAATAAATTTTAAAAGAAGTTACATACATCTATGCAACCATCCAGTCCTAGGAATTTATCTAAGAGAAATGAAAACATATGTCTACACAAAGACTCATACACAGATGTTCATGATAATATCTGTACTAGCCAAAGACTAAAAACAACCCAGAAGTCCATCAACAGGTGAAGGGATAAACAAACTGTGGTATATCCACACAATTCAATACTATTTAGCAATAGTACTGGATTAACACATACAATGATTAATCTCAAAATAATTATGCTGAATGAAAGAAGTCAGATGAAAAAGAGTACTTACTGTATGATTCCATTTATAAACAAACTCTTGAAAATACTAGCTAATCTCTGAGGCCAGAAATCAGATCAGTGGTTGTCTGGGAATAAGAATGTGTTTGTAAATAGCAGGGGAGGAGGAATTGCAAAAGAACATGAGGACGATTGGGGAGATAATGAGCATTCCTTATTTCGATTGTGGGGATGGTTCAATAAGTTTATAATCCAAACTTATCAAATCATTCACTTTAAATGTATGCAGTTTACTGTATGTCAGTTATACATCAGTTAAGCTGGGGTGGGGGGAGGAAAACAGAAGATATGAAGGGGATATCAGAGAGAAAATGGTAGGAAAAAAAAGAGAGATAAAAGGAAAAGAGAAGAAGAGAAAGATGTGAAAGAGGGAGAAAAGAGAGGAAAAGGGCTGGGAGAGAAAATTAAGAGAAAAAGAGAAAAAAGGAAGAGACACACAGGAACATCAGGTCTTTTTGGCTGTGGCCATGTCCCTCCCCTGTAACCCCCAATACTTGGCAATGACTGGTCCATTCTGATGCCCTCTGCTCACCCTCACAGGTCACTGTCTCCAGGCAGGAGGAGGAGGAAGACTGTGAGGCTCAGCAACAACACCTGGGCTATTATTACCTGCCACACCTGGACCTGAGGAAGCTGCAGTGACATCTGCTTGAGTCCCCTTTTCCCAGTCAGGTTCCAAAGGAGCTTGGCCGGAAAAGAAAAAAACCACATTGGTCAGACACAACCTCTGGGTCTTTCTTGAACTGGCCCTTACCTGGTTCACCCTGCACTGAGATAAAATTTTTCCCCTTCATTATGTCCTAAAGACAACTGCAACTTCTGTCTTACGGTTTCACGCCATATCACCCCTCAGGGACACAAGGATTGGTGAAACAGGCACAGACGTTGTCAATGAACAAAATCAACATCCCACTTAAGTGTGAGGTTTGCCTACCTAGTCACGCACTACACACGTCTCTCCTTGACTCCTGCGCAGCCATCACCCCATCTCTATTCCTCCATATTCTGCACCCCCTTCCCTGAAGCCCTGACAGTCTCAAGTTCCCCTTGAACTACTTCATTCTCTGATGTTCAGATTCACCAGGACGTCCAGAAAATCTGCCTTGGTGACTCCTTTCCCTCATCACAGGTCCTCCAAGGAGGGAAACAGACCAAGAAGGAATGAGTGGGTCTGACATGACTCTGCAGTCAGCCTTGGGACTTGGGAGCTGAAATGACTAGGTATCTGGGAAGACTGAATCCCTGAGTAATACCAAACTCTAGAGAGATAGGGTCTGCTCTGTATTTAAAGATTAATAAAACTCAGGGGAAAGGTCTGACAGAAAAAAAGATAGTCTTTTTTTCATTATTTTTTGCACTGAATCTAACCAAACAGTTAAAGCAGAAACTCTCTAACAGGCAGTGTGAAGCATCCCAGGCATGAAACAAATACTACAGATGCTCTATTATTGTTTAACACCTCGCTCTCAGAAACTATAAATCCCTCAGACAAAAGTCAGTCATGATAAAGAGGATTTGAATAATACAACATGCTTGATGAGGCAAACAGGCAAATAAATCACAAAAAGCAGTGACTTATTGTTAGATTAATGATGCTGAAAACAGTCTCTTTTGATATCATGATACGCCAAATGGCATGTCAATTTTCATGAATCAAATTTTCAACACATAAACATCTTTAAAAATAAGGAAAAAAGGGGCTTCCCTGGTGGCGCAGTGGTTGAGAGTCCGCCTGCCGATGCAGGGGACACGGGTTCGTGCCCCGGTCCGCTCTCCGCAACGGGAGAGGCCACAACAGTGAGAGGCCCGCGTACCGTAAAACTAAGGAAAAGTTTGGTATCTCATTATATGCAACTCTGAATTAGCATGCAACAACACAAAAATAGAGACCCAGTAGTAGATATCTTATTTGAGAACATAATTATAACAGCTCTTTAATGAAATATTATTGTGGAATCTACTGGGTATTATACAAAAAAAGTATAATCTATTGTGAAAAGGTAGGTTTTATTCTGTGACTGTAAGGGCAAAAATACTAAATAATCCCATAACTTTAATAACTCTCTATTGACTTTAAAATACAAATAAATAACATACACAGAGAGGAAAATGAGATAACAACATGAAGAGGAAAGATCTCCTCTTCTCACCAGAAACCAAATCACTCCCCTCAAAAAGATCACTGTCTAGGGAATTCCTTGGCAGTCCAATGGTTAGGACTCAGCGCTTTCACTGCCGTGGGCCCGGGTTTGATCCCTCGTCGGGGAGGCCAGCAAAAAACAAACAAACAGGGCTTCCCTGGTGGCGCAGTGGTTGAGAGTCCGCCTGCCGATGCAGGGGACACGGGTTCGAGCCCTGGTCCGGGAAGATCCCACATGCCGCGGAGCGGCTGGGCCCGTGAGCCATGGCCACTGAGCCTGTGCGTCCAGAGCCTGTGCTCTGCAACGTGAGAGGCCTGCGTCCCGCAAAAACAAACAAACAAACAAATATAAATAGATGACTGTCTATATTTTCTATGCCACACAAAAGAATCTAATGAAAGAAAAGTATTGGTTTATTTTAAAGTTTCAAAAGCTCAAAGCAAGAAAAACTTACAGACACTGCAGAGAGTCATTAATAAAGTGCTGTGGTGTACCATTTCATCTGCACCATTTTCTCTTTTTTTTCAACAGTGTTTGTCAGGACATCCTTCTTAGCCCCTCACTTTTTCTGCCTTGATAGCTAGCCTGTCTGCAATCAATGCTATCCTCAGTCTCTCTCTTGCCATCTTCACTTTCCTGTTTCCTGATATCTTCCTCAGTCACCGGAAATTGTTTGCAGAGGAGCTGTGAGATACCCAGACCAGCTCCTGGAATCATCTCTGCCAAATCTGAAGACTGGGTAGGGGTGGGCCTGGGGCTGGAGTTCAGACCACCTGTGAGAACTCCTGGCAGAGATTCACCTGTGCAACTAGTTGTAAGTTTTTGCAAGGCTTTGGCAAGATCCAAAGTACTTAAGGGTTCTCTGGTTCCACTGAAGACCTGGAATCCATGCAGTCTCTTCTGCCAGAGCACTTGCTGGGGCTTATCCAAAGTTTCCTCCCATTGATGGCATCTGATCTCATTGCCAGGATAGGATATGATTCTAGTAACTAGCCTCTTCAATATGTACAGACATTCTCAAAAGGATGGAGGTGCTTAAGCCACGCTTTGCATTGGTTTCTACGATCACGTTGCTTCCTCTGTGAAGTCTTGACCATCATGCTTCTTTTCTTCTTATCCTATAAAATTAATCATGGGGGCTTCCCTGGTGGTGCAGTGGTTGAGAGTCCGCCTGCTGATGCAGGGGACACGGGTTCGTGCCCCGGTCCGGGAAGATCCCACATGCCACGGAGCGGCTGGGCCGGTGAGCCATGGCCGCTGAGCCTGCACGTCCGGAGCCTGTGCTCCGCAAAGGGAAAGGCCACAACAGTGAGAGGCCCGCGTACCGCAAAAAAATTAAAAAATTAAATAAATAAAAAATTAATCATTAAATTGTACAGGACAAAATAGTTCTAACATCTTATTCCTAAGGAGAAACAAATATTATTAAATATATATATATTTTAACATCTTTATTGTAGTATAATTGCTTTAAAATGGTGTGTTTCTGCTTTATAACAAAGTGAACCAGCTATACATATACATATATCCCCACATCTCTTCCCTCTTGGGTCTCCCTTCCACCCTCCCTATCCCACCCCTCTAGTTGGTCACAAAGCACTGAGCTGATCTCCCTGTGCTATGCGGCTGCTTCCCATTGGCTATCTATTTTACATTTGGTAGTATATATAAGTCAATGCTAGTCTCTCCTTACCCTTCTCCCTCCCCGTGTCCATATATATATATATATATATATATATATATATTTTTTTTTTTTTTTTTTAAGTGCCAATGTAGCCATTGCCCGGGCATTAAAAACTCTTATCCACAACACTGCCATTTTCAGGAAAGATCCAACAGTTGATGTGATTCCCTTTTTTGAAACCCTCACTGGTGGGTAGTTGCTTTACTTTAAGCATGATAACCCTACGAAAACTTCCAACGGAATCACCATTCTGAAGCATAACATACTTCACACAGCTGGTACCCTGTAAAAACGTTTGCATTGCACTGGAAAGCAGCATCTGGAGTAGACCTATTTCCTCTTCTAGTTCATTTTCAAGCCCTATTATCAAAAATCTCTTCTCTAGATGGAGAATGCTACTCTTGGTATGGATTTTACAGGCGTTCTTCCCTCAACTTCAGATTTCTCACAAAGACGTTTGTAACAACAGCTGGTCACTGCTATGCCTCAGTGTGATCTGACGTTCACTTTCCATTTGAGGGCAAAGGAGGGAGACAGAGATGAGGGAGTGAAAAAGAGAGCTGGCTTCCGCAGCCCCCAGAGCTGCTAGACAGTGCTGCTCTGTTCTTCCCTACTGCTGCCTGCACATTGGTCGTTTCTTTCAACGTTCGCTACTGTGTTAAGCATAAAAGAAAATCCAAATCTGTTACGTATTGCAGGCTCTCTGTTACATGTCTTTACCCACATTTATCTTGCTCCGTTTTTCCACAACCAGGAGAATATAAACACAGAGCTTATTACTAAACTTTCAAGATTATTAAACACAGGAACTAGATCTACATTTCCAAAAGGAGACTGATATTTCTTCAAAGTCCCAGACCAGGGCTGAGTGTGGTACATCATTAACAGTCAATGATGACAGTGAAATATATATATTTGACCCTGTTTGGCTGCTTCTGTAGTGGATACTTTATGGGGTGACACCAGCCAACATGTGACCTGGTGGATGAATGCAGCCAAACAGGTTTAATTAGATCAGAGACACAAAGGGCTATTCCCTCCTTCGATAACAAATAAAGCAGCTGTAAGCGCCTACAATAGCAGTCGAGAAACAAAGGCAGCCAAAACAGAACCATAATTGGTCCTTCTCCTAGCTGGCCTGTGATTTACCTGTAACGTGGGAAGTGACAGCTGGAGCAGGAGGGAGCAGGAGACTCAGCTAGAAGCCAGCTCCAGAAGATGAATTGCTTGGGGATGGGGAGGAGGGAGGTAGCAAAATCTCTGTTTTGTAGCCCAAATTTACTCAACTATTTGTTACACATCATAGAAGGCTGCTAGGTTTTAGCCTGCTGCTCCCAGACCTGGTCCTGATTTCACCAGCTTTGCACGCTAGGAATCCCATAAAATAAATCACCCCCTACTCCCGGATCCCACAGACAGCTCAGCGGGGTTAACACCACCACAAACCGGCTCTGGCCTTAGTACAGGGCATCCTCCAAGCCCAGGCTGGGAGGCGAAGCGGGTAGGAGGCAATGGCAGGCGACGGTACTCCGACTTTTCCCCACCCCCGCGCGCATTAGAAGCGTCGATTTTTGGATCCAGGTCTAGCAGGGATTAATTGTCAGGCAAGTCAACAGTTTACCCCACTTCAGAAAGGACGAAAGATTGAGCGGGCGGACAGGAATCTCCCCCTGCCAAAGGGCTCCTACCTGCTCCCTCTTCCTCCTCCGTCCAAGATAACAAGCTCAAGCCAAAACCTGCGCATTTTGCCAACTCTCCGTTTTCTAAATGGCCCAGGAGCCCAGACAGGGACCACAAGGTGGTGGAAGAGGAAGTGAAGGAAGGGAGGGGGCAGCAGGTGCTGCGAACAGCTTCGCCTCACAGCTCCGCACTCAGCTCGCGCATCAGCGCACCACCGCCTTTCGGTCCTCCTCCTCCTGGCCTGGCGCAGTCTGCGTGGCGTTGCGTTCGCCCTCCTCCAGCTCCGCGGGGTGCAGATGCTTGGCGAGCTCCCGCAGCGCCGCTGCACGTCCGAAGTGGTCGTTGTGCCGCTTCTCCATAATCAGGTCCTCCAGGCTCTGGAACTCGAGCTCGTGGTTGCGCTGGGCAAAGAGCTGGTTCTGCACCCCACAGGGCTGCTGGCCGAAGCGCGGCTCGTCGCCGATCTTGAACCCGTGCTGGCCTAAGGGGCATCAATTGGGTGAAGCTCTCCGAGTGGCGTCTGCTCAACTCGAGTGGCGTCTGCTCAACTCGCGCTGCGCACCGTGGCGCTGGGGCTCCGCGGCTCGTAGCTGTAGATGGTTCACCACGCGGCTCGCGTCGGGTGGGAGGCTGTTGCTCACCTCCAGCCGATGCAAATGCACCACCTGGAAATTGCCCACGTATACAGTCCAGTTGCGGGTACTGCGCCTGCCACACGAACTCCCCCAGGTCGCCAGGTCGGCATTGTTGAGCAGGTTCTCGGGCGTGTAGGTGTTCAGCGTCACGGAGCCCGCGCAAAGCTTTTCTGGTAGATGTAGTCGTAGCAGTAGAACTCGGAGCGCCCCACCTCGCGCAGCCGCGGGTCAGAGGTCCACGGCGCGGGCAGCGGCTGCGGCTCCACGGCCTCATCACCATTGGAGAAGATGTAGGAGATTCCGATGTGGGGCCCGTCGGGTCGGCTGTGGGAACTTCCTAATAACTTAGGCGGGTCATTTACTCCGCATGGTTTCCCATCACACTGCGGACGCAAGATCACACCGCTGAGGGAGGAGAAAGCGGAACCGCCACTAGGGTCATTGGCACAGGTCTCCGGACAGGGACTGAGACCACCCGCGAGAGGTGGAGGCCGTGGGGAATTTTGGGGAGGGGGGCGCTGCACCCTGAGACTTCTAGGGCAGTTTGCAAGTGTGGGATCCGCAGTTCCTCTCCTGGCGCAGTGGCAGCGAGGCTGGGCAGGGGGAAGGGACACACGTCTTGCCCTTACAGCTACATCGCGCCTCAAGACTTGAAGGTAGGAGGGCACTGCCTGTACACACCATCCCCTCCCTCCTGCTGGGGTTGCTGCTCCCCCTCAACCTGCTCTCGGGGAGGTGGGGCTCCAGAAGGAGAAGGAAGCAGCCTTGCTGCCTGCCATTGGCAGCTCCTGCTCAGCCCTGTGAGCAACAAGCACCAGATCAGGAGAGCTGGGGTTGTACATAGATCCTGCTCCCCTGCTCCCGGCTCCCCCAGGGGAAGGAATACAGACTATTAATACAGGGAGGTCTGTTGTTCCTCAGCTAACAAACTGCCTAGAAGGTAACAATTGTATAACTTTCCCCCTCAACCAGACTCAAAATGTACTTTCAAAGGCCAAAGCGTTTTTCACTGCGGGCACTCCTGTCCCTCCTCTTGCACATGTGCCTGAGGGGGCTGGGAGTTCTTGGGTGAGCTAGACCTCCATCCTCCTGGTAGTTCATGGTGATGCCACTGACTGTCCCCTGTTGTTGCAGGCAAAGATGAATCAACTCTTAAACTAAATGAGGCCTGCAGGATGGGTACCCTCCAGGAAGATACAGTGTAGAAGCCTGTGAAATCCATGGTACCTACCAGGGAGAAATGTCTCCTACGTGGCCACATTGCTGTCCACCTACCCCACTTCCAACACCGCCCAACAGTTACTGGACCAGTGGTTCACTAGGTGAGTGTGGCCCCCTCAGCACAGTGGTGACTTGCCCACAGCTAGCTGTGTGTTTGAGGATGTGACCAAATCTCTCTGAGCCTCGGTTTGCTCCTCAAAGTGGGGTGGTAGAGGATAAACCTCATAGAGTCCTCCTTGTAGGGACTACTGGATCACCTATGGCAGGTGCCTGTCTGGTGCCTGGCTCTGCAGAAAGGGCTGCTTGACGTGCCGGGGTTGTTCCTCGTTATTATTTTCCCCTCCCCCATGAAAGGCCATCTGCCACACCCCCCTGGTCTGTGGCCTTCCTGAGTTTAGAAAAGCACATGGAAAGCAACCTGCTATTCCAATGCAAAGGTTTGAGATTCCATCTTGCTGATCCTGGTCCTTGTCCTTGGTGAGGCCAGAGTAGGGATCTCTGTGGGCAGGATGAGAGGCCCCAGGCCCACTCAGATACCTGGCATGGTTCTGGTTGAAGTTCATTCATTCCACAGTATATATTAAGCATCTACTACATGCAGGCACTTTCTGAGACACTTAACAAACTCAGTGAATGAAGCAAACACAATACCTAGGCCTCAATATAGCAGAAGAGTCACAGTCATACTAAACATCATTTGCAGGTCCTGCCCACTGTACATCACATGTGATGCCCTCATCTAGATCTGCAAGCACCCTCCCATATTCTAACTGGGATGATGAACCACAGGACCAACTAAAAACCTGAGTGGTGTCTGGGCCCAGAAGAAGGGCCTCCTGTCCCCACAAAACAGATGGGGAGAGTATAGGGGCTGTGTGTAGGGAGTGACTGGCAGAACCGTGGATCTCACACAATCTTTTGATTTCCCTGGGAGGGCTGAGGTCTGAAAGCTTCTGCCTCAGAACAGGAGGAAAGAGAACTGTATATGGGGTCCCAGGTCCCTTGAGAATCAAAGGGGAGGATGGGTTGAGCACCCCCTGAAATAGCCATCCCCACCACAGTCCCATCTTGATCTACCTGGCCCCCTCCACATCCACCACTCCTGACACCCACCATCAGGCCCAGGACAGGAGACGTGGGAGAAATGTGCTCACAGGTCTGCCTCAATCCTCAGTCCTGACTCCCAGATGCATGGAGGACTGAGGTGGGAATGCATATTTGGTCAACAAGCACAAGAAAGGCCTCAAAAGATTCAGGCCAATGTTTCCAAGACAATGAAAATTAATCTGTACAGAGGCCAACAAGGTGCTCATTAAGCCCAAAGTAGTCAAATACAAGATGTTAAAAAGTGCCAGCCCTAAATTAGACAGTCTCACCCATATCATCCACCCCAGTCGCTGGAAGTATGTTGTTTTTCTTTTCCCATATAGTCAAGAGTACTACACTTTGGCAATCACAGACCATGAGCGAGGCCAAGGTCAAAGCGAAGGCCAAGGTCCCAAAAAGTTCCTCCAAAGACTCCAGGAAAAAGGCTTTTGTCCATTAACTTTGAGGATCAAAAATGGTACAAAACTTGGACTACTGCCCGCCTGGGCAGGTATCTCCCTATGCAATTTATAGAAACACAATATAAATTCCATCCCCCACCCCCCACTTACCATAAAAGAGAGATAATCATATAGTTTTTACCCTGAAATATGTTAATACAATAAATCATGTTAATATTTAACTGTCCTTGCCGTTATGGAATAAACTCTACTGGATCATGATGTATGTCTTTTAAATACACAGCTGGATTTATTTTGCTAATATTTTATTCTGAATGTTTACTTCTCTAATCATGTGTTAGAGTGGGCTAATGTTTACAATAGCAAAAAAAAAAGAAAACAAACAACATCCATCAGATGGAGAACAACAGAATAAATTATGGTGTAGTATACTATGGAATGTTACTCAGCTTTTTCTTAATTTTGAGAGGTCCATTGACTAACCCAAAGAGATAGCCATGATATACTCTTAAATGAATACAGCAAGTTACAAAAAGTCTATATATGTGTGTATATATGCTTATATATTTTTGAGCAAAGAGAAAGGTGTCGAAAAATACTCAGTGTTGGTTAATGTTGGCTACCCCAAGGAGTACAGTGGAGAAGGGAGAGACCTGAGAGGGGAGGAATATATTAACTTTTTCTTTATTCACTCCTGGTTTGTTTAGTGATTGCAAGCAGAGTATTCCTTTTGTAATTTTTTCTTTTAACAAAGGTAGGATGGTGGGGGGGGGGGAAGAAACACCAGTTATCTATTAAAAGTGATGTCAATTAACATCTGTTGAGAACCAATAAATAGCTACAATTAATACATCCAAAAATGAAAATAGAATAAAATTATCAAAAGCAAGAAGAAGAATCATTATGAAGTTCATTTACCTGAAAATACAAAGCAATCAATCTGGAACCAAAGTTACATAGACGTGGTCTTTCCCAAGTGCATTAAGCAAGACATCTTCAGGAAGAACTAGTTTTTCATTTACAACTAGCACAAAATTATCAGTTCATGGATATGAGGACAACCAAGGATAAAACAAAGAGAAAATGAGTCAAGTCCACTTAAAGGAAAATATTTAAGGAATAATTGTACCCATCATACATACACAGATTAGCTGAAAAAGGCAAAATATTACAGAAATCATTGAAGCTTGGGGGAAAAAATAACATTCTGAATAGTCAGCTTGTCATCTTCACTAAAGAAAGAGGGGCAAATTTTTTCCTAGTGTGTTATTTTATATTTTACACCGTAAATAGACAAGTCCTTTTTACTAAATCACAAAGGAAAACCAACCACCTTGACCGATCGCCACATATGAAACAATTTAAAATGAAAACTTACAAAAAGCTATCAACATGGAGCATGGGGCCGGGTGGGGGGGAGCGATAAAGTTCTCACACTCAGAAAGTTGCAGTTACTCACAAAAGTAAGAAATGTTTGTAAAACTTGAAAATATTTACATAATCGAATTTTTAAAAATTGTCAAAGGTCTCATTCTCTCTAGAAAAGCTGTGGTTTGCTATTTCACCGAGGAGATAAAATTTTAATTTTTGTCAGCTCTGTGGTGGTTAAAGGAGAATAGTACAGAAAGAAATGCGTACTAGGAGTCTGCCCAACAGAATTTTTGTCCTAAAAGTTTTTGACTAAGTTTACGGTTATTCAAGTACTCTTTCTCTCAGCTCTTATCAAATCCTTCATAAAAGAAAATTTCAGGACACAAATCAGTAGCCGAATCGCCATGGGCTCCGTTGGCTGCCCACTTCGCCGTCTCCCGCTCGCCCCGTCCCTCTCCCTAGAGCTCAGGCGCTGGAGACGAACGCCCGCCCATCCCGAAGCCACCTTTCCCGCCCGGCTCGCCAGTCTCTTACCTGCAGCTCCGAGTTGCTCTTGGCACGTGGGGGTCAAGCCCCAGGCCCCGGGGTCTCCCGTGAGGCTGGCGCCGCCCGCGATTCCCCGAGCACCTCGCCGCGCTTCGCTGCCTGAGGTGAAACTGCGCCCGGCAAAGCGCTGCGGCCCTCTCCTGTCAGCGGCCCTCTCCTGTCAGCGGCCGCCTCACAGACGCCGGCTCTCCGCCTCAGCTCTCAGCTCTGAAGTGAGCGCTCAGCTGGGATGCGAACGCGGCCGGGGGCGGGGCCTCGCGGAGCATGCGCGGAGGGCGATGCCGGAGGCCGTAAGGGCGACCCCTGCCCTGCGCTGAGAGCTCTCAGCTTCCCCTGCGGCGGGGGGCGTTGGGTATCACTGGCCCGCGTTGCCAGAGCCCAATTGAGCGGCACCCGGGAACCCGCAGTTCCCGGCCTCCCGGTGGCGCCGCCTTTGCGACGGGGCTGTTGCACCCTCCAAAGAACGGGCAACCCTGCCCTCTCCACAGTTTATGGGTGATGAGCAGCTTCGAGAGAGAACGGAGACCAAACCGTTCTCTGCGCGGAGAAGGTGAACCCTGGCTCTGCCGCCCTGTGAGGTTTGGGCATTCCTCTTTTCCTCAGGGGCCTCTGACTGGTGGTCCTTGGTATTTTGTGAGGAAGAGGAAGGGGAATTCAATAGATCTCCAGGCCCTAGATAGTTAAGCTCTGCCCCCAGGGGTGAGGTCGCGCTAGGTGATGCTGTTGTCACGTGCGCCCATTTCTGAGCCAGTCCTCCTGCTTTGAGGGCCGGAACATTCCTTTAGATGCCCCCCTCCCCCACCTCAGCACCTCACAGGCACAGGTGAGTCATTGGTCCTTATAAATGTCAGTTATTCTTTCCTTGATGCTGAGCTGTAATCTGTAGACTGTTTGAAACGCCACAATTGGCTGAGGTGGGAATCGGGGATGAGGTGCAAAAAGCAGCCCTGGGGGGTGGGGGTGGGGAGGGAAGAGAGAGAAGGCCGACTGTGTTGTCTAGAATCACCGCTGAAATTCACCAACGCCAGCCCGAGAGCCTGTGGTGAAGCTGTGACACTCCTTCTGTCACTGCCAGGTTGGACAAGAAGTAATGCGGGTTTTTTTTTGTTTGTTTTGTTTTCCGGTACGCGGGCCTCTCGCTCCGGACGCGCAGGCTCAGCGGCCATGGCTCACGGGCCCAGCCGCTCTGTGGCATGTGGGATCTTCCCGGACCGGGGCACGAACCCGTGTCCCCTGCATCGGCAGGCGGACTCTCAACCACTGCGCCACCAGGGAAGCCCAGGAATGCGGTTTTGAGAGCTAGTCATCAAGGCACAGAAAGCCCCCATATTAAAGCCTCCTTGAAGGTCCTATTTCCCCCATTTGCCTCCACATAGATCCTCTTCACTTTGACTCTTCTTTCCCTCGCATCACAGAAGAGGAAGCCAACTGTGAAAGATATCTGGACATACGTTTTCCTCATGGGCTGTAAGATGACGCAAAGCAATCACTGTCACATACTCTTCCTGGTTAGTCTTTCCTTCCATCAACTGAGACGACCTTTTGTGTTCATCCGGTCCCTAATGAGAAGCCTAATGAGAAGTGACTGGAAATAGATAACCCAAATTACTTCAGTCAAGCAACCTGTTCCCTGGTGTTTCTAGGAGAGGTTGGTTTGGTAAGTCCTTTGAATCTACTTCAGGACTTTCTTTCATTTCCACCCCCCCCCCCCCCCCCCCGCCAAAGTTAGTATGAATTTCAGAATAATACAGGAGATTGAATATGAAACCATTTCCAAAAGCTAGTCTCTACAGTGAGTGCTTGAAAAGTTAGAACTAGAGCAGCTTTGAATACTATGGCTAAAATGGCAGGGTGAAGGATTGGTAGATGGAACTTTCTGGTGATAACTCCAAAAACTTAGATTACTCTAAAACGGATCTGTCTATGGTGATGGAGGCAGAGTAGTGATTACTTTGGGGGAATTGACTTGAGAGGGGGCAGGAGGGAGCCTTCTGGGCTACTGGAAATGGTCAGTATCTTGATTTGGTTAATGATTACAAAGGTTAACATATGTGCAAAAAGATTTGTGTCCTTTACTGCATATCAATTCTAAAACTTCTTTTAAATTTTATACACACAAAGAGGCATTACAACATGATCAGGATTGGAATCTGGAAACTTGGGTTTGAATCTCAGTGTCACTCGCCAATTACCAGCTATGTGAACTTGAGCAAGTCTCTGAGCCTTCTTTTTTTCATCTAGCTAATATGGGTGATGTTACCTCACAGGATGGTTGTAAGGATCAAATCAAATTATGTTTGCAAAATACTTAGCACTAACCCTGCTAAATAATAAGTGCTTGGGAAACAGTAGCCATTGTTACCTTATCTTTCTTACACTCACATTTACTCTACTCCTCTGGTCTTTTTAATTTATTTTAAATATTACTTTGTACCACTGAACTAATAACATTCCTTTCCCCCAAAATAACAAAAGGCAGTCAGAAGTGTCAAGTGTTGGTTTTCAAACTAGCTCAGGTGGCAGGACTTAGAAATTAGGGTAGTCATTGTGGAACCCTATGAAATGTTGATGGATTTAATTCTTCCACATGGACTTCACACAAATTTACTAACACTAAATCTGGCTATATTTTGTTTATGCAGATCTCCCACATATTTAAAAATGTATTTTAAGAAATAATATGTCTGCCTTTTCCCTTTTTTTTAAATTTTATTGAAGTATAGTTGATTTTGCTTTTTTCCTTTAAAATTTGTTGGCAACTCTTCACAAGATAGAAAGTATCAAACATTTAAGAACAATTCACAAAATGCAAACCTTTAAATCCATTCTTCCTGAAAATTAAGAAACCACTGTAATTGTTCAGTTTTAGCAGCAGAGCTCTTTAGTGGGCAAAAGCAACAGGCAAAAAGCACATCTGTTTGTCTGGCACAGACACTTTTAGGCACAGACCTCTTCCTCAGTTCTCTACAGAGTTTGAAGGTACTTGGTATTGACAATGTAAATTCTGTAAAAGACATTTCGACTGGGAAAGGGGGGAAAATTAAGTTCCATTTGGAACTTTCTACAGGTGGAACCCTAGTTTATTTCCAACCCATTCCCTTCTAGTTTATTCATATACTCCTGAACACATATACAAAGTTGATTATGAAAAAATTTAAATGCACAGTATATTACAAGAGCATTTTTCCCCGAGAGAGCTGAAAATCACTATTTAATTCCTAATTGCAACTCACCTTTAAGATCTGATCTTTGAAAAAAGAAAACTGGGCTTCCCTGGTGGCGCAGTGGTTGAGAGTCCGCCTGTTGATGTAGGGGACGCGGGTTCGTGCCCCGGTCCGGGAGGATCCCACGTGCCGCGGAGCGGCTGGGCCCGTGAGCCGTGGCCGCTGAGCCTGCGCGTCCGGAGCCTGTGCTCCGCGGCGGGAGAGGCCACAGCGGTGAGAGGCCCGCGTACCGCAAAAAAAAAAAAAAAAAAGAAAACTGTTTCTTATTACTAGTATCAGCATTTCCATTTTCTATTCATATTTATAAATGGTGATAAAAATGTAATGAAATGTTCAAACAGTCATATAAACAAATACCTGTAAATGAAGATGCTGCCAAAAATAAACTCTTGACTGGTAGGCTGTGCCACTGTGTAAGAGCTTAAAACGTTCATTCAGCAGCAAATGCAAGTATGTCACAATTCCATGTATTAAAAGATGACTAAGGAATGGCATTGTAAGAGAAACTCTAAGTTGATCTAAAGTTGAAACCACAAACATTGATGACCACCTATTTTGCACTCATTGTTGACACATTTTTTTCAAAGACAGTACACTAAAGAAATTACAATTCTGTCATCATCAAGGGTATTTACTGTACCCAAATACAAACATGACGCCACTGACCCACCACTAATAAGAAGTTTGAGTCGATTCTCCAGTGTTGTATGGGTTTTATTGAACCTGCAGATCCCCTTACGCAAAGCACCTAAGTACTTACAAGGGAGTTAAATATTAGGAGGAACCATTGGCAGCAAAGGGAGCATGACTGGCCTTTACAGAGAATGACCACACAGTCATATGGTTTGGTACCATAGCCCTTATCAAGTAGCAATGAGTAAAGGGAAGAATACAGTAGAGTTGTGTAAACTGTCTTTATTTTCTTTCATATAGTGGAATACCCCTAATTTCTTTGAATCCAAAATGGCTTCAGACAAGAGATGAATTTTTCTTAATATAATTGAATTATAGCTTTGTTGATGTGAAATATAAAGAGTTTTCAATTATATAAAAAAAAAGAGGTGAGAGGAAGAAAAGTGAGGGGAAATAAAGGTTTCAATTGGACTTTATCCCACACATCTGAAGCCCATGTCACAGTTTCTCTAGGTTGAGTGAACCAAGCCTGATGCGCAGTGTGAAAGGAACAAAAGAGGAAGTCGAGAGTCAGAATTCAGCAGAAGAAAGGGAGCGGGGCATTTTCATGTTACGTTGCCAACCTAATAATTGTAATGAAACTTCATTCAGGTGTAATTTGGCTATCTGAGAGTCTCATCTATCTAAAGTACAGCAAAGAACCAAGGAAATAAAAGAGATGGAAAAAGCCCTCTTCAGAAATAAAACAGAGATCACCAAAGTCCATGCCCTAAAGATCAACCCCATTACTCCTAGAGATTCATCAAAGCCCTTTCTCATAGGTTATTAATGTTTACTTGGATTCAATTTTAAAGGACCTGGCAGTCCGGTTTCCAAACTCATAAAAAATTAAAATCGGTAAACTATTTACCGAAGTGGGAGGAGAAACTATCCCATGTGGGCATGCAGATAGCAGTAAGAAGACTGGAAGTCTATAAGCAGGACAGAGATAAAAAAAGGCATAAAAATTGACTTAATGATCAAAAAGCACTGCAATTTAGTGTCTTTAGGGGGAAAGAGTCTTACACCTCTATAGGCCTTGTGGAAGAAATGTTAAAATCTGATTCTATATTAACCTTGAGTAATCAAGAAAATTAAATTATGTTCACTATACAGACATTCTCTGAATTATGCAGCGCTCAACTTTATGTAAATAGCTCTATAAGGCACACAATAAATTTTTGAAATTTTGAAGATGATTTTATATGACACTGAGAAATACAAAGAAGTCAAGTGTATGTTAATGGTTAAATAAATTATGACATGAAAATTTGATGGGCAATTATGAAATCATAAAAACTATTAGTGAAGAAGTGTGTATGACACATGAAGTTAAAAAAAACAGGATACAGGGCTTCCCTGGTGGCGCAGTGGTTGAGAGTCCGCCTGCCGATGCAGGGGACACGGGTTCGTGCCCCGGTGCGGGAGGATCCCACATGCCGCGGAGCGGTTGGGCCCGTGAGCCATGGCCGTTGAGCCTGCGCGTCCGGAGCCTGTGCTTCGCAACGGGAGAGGCCACAACAGTGAGAGGCCCGCGTACCGCAAAAAAAAAAAAAAACAGGATACAGAATTGTATACACAGCATAATCTTAATAATGTGTAAAACACGTAGAAAGAAGATCTTTTGATCTCATTAATAACAGCCACATAAAAAATGTTTTAAACCTCAGAACAAACTCTATGTGCAATACACACACACAAAAAACTATAAATATTCACTGAAGGAAATTTTTAAAACTGCGTAAACAAAAGGGCATACCACATTCCCTAATGGGAAGACTTGATCTGGTAAAGGTGCCATTTTACCCAAAGAGTTTACAAATTCAATGTAATTCCAATCAAAATTACAATAGGATTTTTAACAAAATTGATATGCTAATGCTAAAACTCATCTGGAAGAATACATACTTAAGAAGAGCTAGACATTTTTTAAGCATACTGAGGGGCCTCTAACTACCAGGTATCAAAATATACAATCACAGTCATTAAAGGATGATATTGGGTCACAAACAGAAAAAAAAGATTAACAGAAGAGAAAAGATCATGAGCTACTGACACAAAATTGTGGATAGCATTTCAAATAATTGAGAATAGGTGTTGGGACAATTGGTTATCCATTAAAAAAAAAACAGCTATATCTCTACATCACACCGTTCAAAAATAAATTAACTTTCCCTTCCCAGCAACTGGCATGGTCAGGGCCAAGGCCTGAAGAGGCAGCAGCCAGCACCGTGGAGGCTAATGGGGACTGGGATGGGCACAGCTGGACCAAGCAGCAGGCAGCCACAGGGGTGGGGCAGAGGGGACAACCAGCATGGCAGGGAGATCTGTTATCCACAGGGGTATTGGGAAAAATAAGGAAATACACGGAGGATGGTGAGAGCAGGTTTCTCTCTGTCATAGGACGGAGTTACAAATATGGAAAGTGAGAAGCTTAAAAAGAACTCTGTGAGGTTGGACTGGAGAAATTGGTGTGAACTCAAAGTTTTATATATCTATGTTCTGATTTGGATGCTTGTGTTAAGGTTATGTAGCGGGGGCAGAAAGAGGTACGGATACTTGAGGGGGAGAGGAAGAGACTTTGCTGAAAGGAGTCTGGAGACATTACAGTTGCTTGTCCCATCCATAGAATAAGACACACACACCAATATATATATATATAAACATATAAATGTGTGTGTGCGTGTTTATATATACCCATACAATTACATGTACGTGAATGTGTATGTATGTATATGTACAGATATATGTATATATATATATGCCTGCTTGAGGCTGCAGGTTCCACCTCTGCTCCATCCACACCTCACAGACTTAGGGCTTTGCAGATACTTCTAAGATATTCCCTTTGAGTTTCATCTTCCTGTTCCTGCATTTTCCTTTGTCTGCACTTTGGCTGATCCCAGCAGCTTTCTGAGAATAAACCCAGTGTATACAAAGAAGGAGACTGGTTATTGGTGTTTTCTTCCCCTTTTTTATATTTCTCCCATAGAGTGGGATGTTATTTTCCAGCAGGAAGCGCCTTTCTATTTATTCATTTTCTGCTTGATTATTATGATGAATGATGCCTAGGGGATCTGTGGATGGATGAACCAAGGCTCTCTGCATCACCTGTCCTGTCCTTTCCCCTGCACCCCGACTTCCCCACAACTGTCCATAATTATTTTGTCTCTTTCCACCCACTTCACTGTTTCCTTCAAAGTGGGAGATGAGAATTTTTATGTTTTCTGATTTCCTTCCTTTTCGCATCCCCTTTTCAGGGCTTAATAAGACAGTACAATGTACCCAATGTTAGAGGCCTAATATTCTAGAATATTCCCTCCCCGGCTGGTGGCTGAACAGTTGACTTTGATGGGTGCGGTGAGCAGCTGGCTCTCAGGGAAGCCTGGGTGGACCCAGCTTTCTCGTCAGCTGCCCCACACCTGCCATTCCCTGATCAAGAACCTGATGATCTTGGTCCAAAGCCCTATTCCCCCCACTTCCCACTGCGTGACCTGAGCAACTTTCTTTTTTTCTTTTTTTTTTTTTTTTTGTGATACGCGGGCCTCTCACTGCTGTGGCCTCTCCCGTTGCGGAGCACAGGCTCCGCACGCGCAGGCCCAACGGCTATGGCTCACGGGCCCAGCCGCTCCACGGCACGTGGGATCCTCCTGGACCGGGGCACGAACCCATGTCCCCTGCATTGGCAGGCGGACTCTCAACCACTGCGCCACCAGGGAAGCCCCTGAGCAACTTTCTTAATCCCCAAATCTTCGTTGTCCAATGTGGACAGTAGAGATGGACACTGAGAGAGCCTGCTGCACAGGGTGGCTTTGCAGATTAATGAGGAAGAACAGATAGTACGTTGGGTGGGGCTGGTCCTTTGAGGGTGGGAGGTGAGCTCACTGAAGTGCTTCCAGGTCCTGGGATCAATCATCCATTTGCCCAGGAGGCCTCAACAGCCTCAGCATTCATTAGGCACCTGGTGTGTACTTGTCTTATGGGAGACAAAGACCCTGGTTGTAGCAGCCATGGGAGAATGTCCATCTGAATGGGGAGTCAGACCCGAGGGGTGATCAGAATGAGTGGAAGATGCCCCTTGAGATGGGCAGGTGTGAGTCATGTTTCTGGTGCTTGGAAGAAGTGAAGCTGGGCTGGATGCAAATGCCACTCCCCGCTCCCCAGTACTGTGTCCTGTGTCATCCTGTGCTGGGCATCTTCACTGGACATAAACAAACCCAGGGACTCCAAGAAGCTTCAGGTCACATCCTCAGCTTCCTGAGCTCCAGCTCTGACCAGAGACCCCGGTGTAGAACCGTGAGGAACTGCAGATGCTAGCTGTGGTGTGGAGGCTGTGACACTCTTCATCCTCCCCGGGAGCTGTTCAAGAAGGTGGTGCCCCATCACTGCCTGGGCTCCATCTGGTCCCAGGGGACCAAAAGGGGCCATGAGCACCTGGTGCCCACTGTCCACAACACCGTCACCCCCTTCCAAAAGGTGGTCAACTTTATCACCACCACCTACCTCGGGAACCCAATTATGACAGCCCAGAATAGGGCCGAGGTGGTGGAATTCTGGATCCAGGTGGCCAAGGTATGCTGTAGGAGGGCCCAGGGAGCACTCTCTGGAGCCATGGGCACTGCCCCTTCTCCTTTCTCAGCTCTCAGGATTGAAGTCCGGGGTCTGAGTTCCTACACAGTCCCTAGGCCCCTCCTGCCAGGGGCACACTGACCTTGACATTCAGATCCCAGTGATGGGCTGCTCACTTCCTCCTTGGGTTGAGCTAAAACCCTCGGGTCCCAGGTGCACCCTCCCCAGGGCCACTGGGCATCTTTCTCATCCAGGAGAGAAGTTAATGAGGGGACAGAAGCCAGAGGAGCGGGGTTCCAGCTCTCTCCTCACTGACCATTCCCTTCCTTCCCTAAGTGTGCAGAGGCCTGAGGAATACTCCTCTCTACAAGCCATCATTTTGGCTCTGCAGAGGCCTCCATTAAAGCGCCTCAGAAAGACATGGGGACAGGTTTCTAGGTGAGTAGGCTGCTTTCCATCTGAGCACCAGAGTAGACAAGACACTACCCACCATGTTGCTGGCTGTGTCCCCTCCGTCAGCTGGGAGCTCCTGGGAGACAGTGGACCCTGGGGACAGGAAGCCACCTGGTTGGTGGGACTCTTGAGTCTCTCTAGGACCTGAGGCCTGTGGTTCTGCTTAAAAAATTAGGATCTTTAAATGTCAGATCCTGCATTGAACCAAGTGGGAGATTTTCAAGTGTTTACTTACCAGCGACAGAACTCTCTATCCAACTGAAACCAACACTGGTCAAAACAGATCTGCTCAGGAGTGAAGGGAACAAAGGCCCCAGGAGACAGCCTCCTCCCCAGTCCCACAGAGACCTCTGGGCCCAGACGACGCAAGGGATACCCTCATGAGGCCTGTTAATTTTCCAGGTACTCAAAAAGGATTTGCTCTCAAATCCCTGCACATTATTCCCGTTTTCTTCCTTCTTTCCCATCCCCTCAGGAAGAGCTCCCAACAATTTGAAAAGTTATGCCGGAAAAACAAACTGCTCAACAGGACAATCACTGAGGTGAGGTGGAGGCTGTAGATCTGGAAGGAGGGGGGACCAGGCAGGATGTGGTGTGGGTAGCTTATCACAAAAAGTTCTCCGAGAAATTCAGTCTGTCTTGTCCAGGTTGACAGGAAGAGGGATGTGTGAGCTCTACAGGCAGGTGGGGGCAGTCTGGGGCAGGAGGCCTTGGTCATGGGATGTAGCAGTGTTGGCTGGACTGTTTCAGGAGGGTGAGAAGCTGGTAGAATTAGTAGTTCTCTGGATCCCTTGCTGGTCCATCAGCTGCCACTCATCTTCCTACAGGCTGTTGGGTGGACGGTGCAGGTGGGGGTCCTTTCTTCCTAAACTAGCCCAGACTGTCTTCACTAAGCCAGGCCGCTGCTGCTCCTTCTGTCTTCACTGTACCTCGCAGAAGAAGGGGACCCTGGCTGCAACAGGGATGGACACAGCGAGAATCCCAGGGACCAGGGGGACGGGGGCGGGGGGCGCTGCCCAGCCTGAGACAGATTATGTGTGCTTTCTGAAACTCCCCACTCTGTCCTACAGAGTCACTGCTAATCGATCCCAGAGGGATTCTTGCCTGATGCCTTTTTAGCAATGATAGTTGCCCTAGATGGTGATGAGAAGTATCTGAGGAACTGATAGATTCCTAATGGATCCTTCCTGACTGGACTTCAAAGGTTGCCACAAAAAAGGTGGAAGTTATGGGCTTCCCTGGTGGTGCAGTGGTTAAGAATCCGCCTGCCAATACAGGGGACACGGGTTCGAGCCCTGGTCTGGAGCAACTAAGCCCGTGTGCCACAACTACTGAGACTGCGCTCTAGAGCCCACAAGCCAAAACTACTGAGCCCACGCGCCACAATTATTGAAGCCCGCGCACCTAGAGCCCGTGCTCCACAACAAGAGAGGCCACCGCAATGAAAAGCCCACGCACCGTAAGGAAGAGCATCCCCCACTCGCTGCAACTAGAGAAAGCCTGCGGGCAGCAATGAAGACCCAACACAGCCAAAAATAAATAAATAAAAAAGCATTTACCCGCTTCTGGACAGGAGGTCTGGAGTCGTAGGTGTTTCAGGGTTCCTATTTGTAAGTAAATGGAATCCTTAATCTTGAAAGTGTAGTGTTTAAAAAAAAAAAAAAAAGTGGAAGTTAGTGCTCTGATCGCCCACTGCCCTGTCAGTCAGAGCACCTCAAGGGTCCCCTTTCTGAGTACATGAAAAAGGATTTCTGTGCAAGGGAATGTCATGAGGGGTTCTTAGGGAAGTGAGGCTTTAGCATGGCCTCGGGTCAGCCTAGGGTCAGAGGACAGGAGGCTAGGGCAGTCAGGAGCCTCTCAACCAGGCCCCCCAATATACCCTGTTAATTTTCCTCCATGGCTCTGCTCCTCGCTGGGAGCCTGGACACTCATTAGTCCAGAGGTTAGGACTGTGGTCAGTGGTGGAGCCGGGGGTGGGGTGAAGGCATCCAGGACAGGGCCTATGGCTGGGAGGGGTAGTGGCCTCTCCTCTGTGGACCCCTCTGTAAGTCACTCACCTCTGAGGGCCTCAGTCCCCTAAACCGGGGAGATCTGGACAGAGATGATTCTGTACTTAGGCTGCACAAGGAGGTTCAATAAGTAGGATCAAGGGAGGAAAAGAATGTGTGGAGCTTTGTGATGGCTCCACCTGGACGGGTGAGGGCAGTGATGACAGTCACAGGACACTGAGCGCTCAGGAGACCCAGGGACGCCGGCAGAGTTCTCACACGGTCCAGATGAGGATAGAGGCTCAGGGTGGCCAGGTCACACAGCCAAGGTCACACACAAGTGAGTGTTGGAGCTGGGGTTGTTCTAGAATAAGAGCTCACTGGAGGTTGGGGCAGCAGAGGTACCGGGTCACTCAGGCCACATGTCCAGGGGTTGAGATCAGGAGCCCTTGGGGGTAAATGTGGGAGGGTAGTATGGCCACAATGACACTGTCCTCGACCCTGCAGGAGGCAACCTCCTTGTTGGCCACTGTGGAGGCGGACCTCCAGGGAGCTCGGGAGACACAGCAGCAGCAGGTGAGCCTGCCTGCGGGGGAGGGGCGCAGGGGTCAGAGCAGAGGGTGCTCCTCCCTCCCAGCTGGAGGCATCCACCAGGAGAGGGGTGCTTGCCATCTGCAGACCTGCCCCCGGTACCACAGGACCTGAATTGACTGCAGTGGAAGTGACCAGGAGGAGGGATTTGGGGAGGGATGGGCCAGGGACCGCATAACCTGGGATTTGCCAAATGCCGGCCCCAGGAGGTGACTGGAGGAAGTTTGGTGCTCCTGAAGGGGAAGGGAGGGGGTTCGGAGGAGGCTGCTAAGAGTCCTGGGTTACTCCGTGTGGGGTCTGGGGGTGGGATAGGAAGCTGAGAGTGAGGGGTTTCAGGGGACCTTCAGATGGCCCCCGAGAGGGGGGGCTCATCACCATTCCTATCCCGACGGCAGAGTGTCGTCCCTTTCCTCAACACCTTCCTCAGTCACCTGCTGCTGCTGGACTACATAATGGACGGTCATGAGAAAGTGAGCCTGGAGTGGGGGGCTGGGCAGGATCCCGAGGCTGGGAAGGAGACAGCCCTACCCTGAGCCCTTAGCTCTCAGCACGTGGCAAACCTCCTCTCATGGGAGCCTAACAACCGCCCTTGGGAGCAGGGACTTAGGCCCGTCCTAGTTATGAGTGAAAGGAGCCTCCGAATAAGCCGCCCTCCCAGTTCCCTGGGCCGATGAAGCTCAGAGCTGCCTGACTGCAACGCTACAGGAGGTTGACTCTGAGCTGGACTCATCCACTCCCTCAGACCCTGCCCGTGACGGGGAGTGAAGTCTATCCTTCCAAGTCAAAAAACACATCCTGGACTTCCCTGGTGGCGCAAAGGTTGAGAGTCCCCCTGCCGATGCAGGGGACACGGGTTCGTGGCCCGGTCCGGGAGGATCCCACATGCCGCGGAGCGGCTGGGCCCGTGAGCCATGGCCGCTGAGCCTGCGCGTCCGGAGCCTGTGTTCCAAAACGGGGAAGGCCACAACAGTGAGAGGCCCATGTACCGCAAAAAAAAAAAAAAAAAGCATACTATAAACAGTTATACACAAACTAATTGGACAATCCAGAAGAAATGGATACATTCCTAGAAACAGACAACCTAATATGACTGAATCATGAAGAAACAGAAAATCTGAATAGACTGATTACTAGTAAAAAGATTGAATCTGTAACCAAAACCTCCCAACGAACAAAAGTCCAGGACCAGACGGCTTCACTGGTGAATTCTACCAAACATTTAAAGAAGAATGAATGCCAATTCTTCTCCAACTCTTCCAAAAAATAGAAGAGGAGGGAACACTGTAAAACTCATTTTACAAGGCCAGTGTTACCCTGATACTGAAACCGTAACAGCCAATTTTGACTGTGTGTCAGACCTGTTTCTTTGACTTTAGCCTTTGCTTTTCGTTGCTTTTGTTATTATAATCACACATGATGGCCTGCCTCAGGGAACCCTACCCACCTGTGAATGGCTTCAACAAAGAAGAAATTAACACATCCCCCTCCCCAAGGCTGGCCATCCCAGATGTTTGCCCTTTTTACTTCACTTCCTCTCTGCCTCTCCATTCTGCCTTTTCACTTTACTTCCCTCTCTGAGTCTATAAAATAAACTGACATCCAGACCCCAATAAGATGGTTATTTTGAGACACTAGTCTGCCATCTTCTCGGTCTGATCTCGGAGAGGCAGCAGTGAGTGGTGGCGTGGAGCGAGATCTTAATTCCCTGTCCAGGAATGGAACCTGGGTAGCCTGGATGAAAACCAGGAATCCTAGCCACCATACCCCCTGGCTCTTGCACCCAGTGAAAAATGCATTTCTCACAGAGGCAAAAACTGTAAAAACAGGTGCCAAGTTTATTATTAGAGACACAGCACAACAACAAGTGGGAGAGCACACAGAGAAACAGTTTGTTTAGTTAAGATAGAAGCAAGGCAGAGATGCACACCCGGAGAGAAAGGGTGTGGGGTTCTCTCTAAGGAGGAGGAGGGGTGCAGTAAAGAGGTGGTTAAGTCATTCATACAGGGCAGTTCTTCCGGGTCTTTACCTTTGGCCGATTATCTGGTTTCTTTTTCCACACCTGACCAGCCCTAGGACCCTCCCTAACATGTGTGCGCACCTTTTTTCCACGATGGATTTCAGCCCAGAGGCCTATGGGACAGCCTTAGCATCACGTATTATGGGTGGTGCCCCCTCCTTTTTGACCCCCAAGGAGCGTTTCTGCACATGTGCAATGTTTCCCTTGCCCCAAGGATGGGAAATGTATGACCTCTTGACCTTTTCCTCAAACAAGGTTTAGCCCCTCTCTGTTTCTGCCATGACTGTTATCTTAAGGCCTCCACAGGAGACAAAGCCTGCCTATTTACCCTGTTTCTCTTGTTACTTCCATTTGGAGAGCAAACAGGAGGCTGTTTTTTTTTTTTTTTAACATCTTTATTGGAGTATAATTGCTTTACAATGGTGTGTTAGTTTCTGCTGTATAACAAAGTGAATCAGCTATACAGATACATATGTCCCCATATCTCTTCCTTCTTGCATCTCCCTCCCACCCTCCCTATCCCACCCCTCTAGGTGGTCACAAAAGAGCTGATCTCCCAGCTACATGTAAAAGAATGAAATTAGAACACTCCCTAACAGCATACACAAAAATAAACTCAAAACGGATTAAAGACCTAAATGTGAGGTCAGACACTATCAAACTCTTACAGGAAAACATAGGCAGAACACCCTATGACATAAATCACAGCAAGATCCTTTTTGACTCACCTCCTAGAGAAATGGAAATAAAAATAAACAAATGGGACCTAATGAAACTTCAAAGCTTTTGCAAAGCAAAGGAAACCATAAACAAGACCAAAAGACAACCCTCAGAATAGGAGAAAACGTTTGCAAATGAAGCAACTGACAAAGGATTACTCTCCAAAATTTACAAGCAGCTCATGCAGCTCAATATCAAAAAAACGAACAACCCAATCCAAAAATGGGCAGAAGACCTAAATAGACATTTCTCCAAAGAAGATATATAGACTGCCAACAAACGCATGAAAGAATGCTCAACATCATTAATCATTAGAGAAATGCAACTCAAAACTACGAGATATCATCTCACACCGGTCAGAATGGCCATCATCAAAAAATCTACGAACAATAAATGCTGGAGAGATTGTGGAGAAAAGGGAACCCTCTTGCACTGTTGATGGGAATGTAAATTGATACAGCCACTGTGGAGAACAGTTTGGAGGTTCCTTAGAAAACTAAAAATAGAACTACCATATGACCCAGCAATCCCACTACTGGGCATATACCCTGAGAAAACCATAATTCAAAAAGAGTCATGCACCGAAATGTTCATTGCAGCTCTATTTACAATAGCCAGAACACGGAAGCAACCTAAGTGTCCACCAACAGATGAATGGATAAAGAAGATGTGGCACATATATACAATGGAATATTACTCAGCCATAAAAAGAAACAAAATTGAGTTATTTGTAGTGAGGAGGATGGACCTAGCCACTGTCATACGGAGTGAAGTAAGTCAGAAAAACAAATACCGTATGCTAACACCTATATATGGAATCTAAAAAAAAAAAAAAATGGTCATGAAGAACCTGGCGTAAGACGGGAATAAAGACACAGACCTACTAGAGAATTGACTTGAGGATATGGGGAGGGGGAAGGGTAAGCTGGGACAAAGTGAGAGAGTGGCATGGACATATATACACTACCAAACATAAAATAGCTAGCTAGTGGGAAGCAGCCGCATAGCACAGGGAGATCTCAGTGCTTTGTGACCACCTAGAGGGGTGGGATAGGGAGAGTGGGAGGGAGGGAGATGCAAGAGGGAAGAGATATGGGAACATATGTATATGTATAACTGATTCACTCTGCTATAAAGCAGAAACTAACACACCATTGTAAAGCAATTATACTCCAATAAAGATGTTTTTTTTAAAAAAAAGCACATCCAGCTGTAGTGTGCAGAGCAAGCAGATCATGGGGGCAAGAGCAGCAGTGGGAAGCCAGCAGGGATGCTATAGCAAGCAGCACAGGCAGGGTGAGGGTGGTTTCCAAGACCAGGGGAATGGCAGTAGGGCTAGCAGTACGGAGTTTTTCAGCACAAAAAGTTACATATAAAAATGTAAATATTAAAGAAAATCATGTAAAATCTCAAAAAAAAAAAAAAAAAAAAAGACTCCACGCTTCCACTGCAGGGGGAGAGGGTGCGTGGGTTCAATCCCTGGTCAGAGAACTAAGATCCTGTATGCCGTGTGGCGTGGTAAAAAGAAAAAATAAAAAAATTTACAGGACAATATACTGATGAACATAGATGCAGAAATTTTCAATAAAATATTAGCAAACCAAAGTCAACAATACATTAAAAGGATCCCAATTCCAGGGATGTAAGGATGGTTCAACATCTGCAAATTAGTAAATGATACACCACATAAACAAAATGAAGGGTAGAAATCACGTCACCTCAACAGATATAGGAAAAGCATTTGACAAAATTCAACATCCACTTATGATTAAAACTCTCAACAAAGAATAGAGGAAACATACCTCAACATAATAAAGGCCATCTATAATAAGCCCACAGCTAACACTACCCTCAATGGTGAAAAGCCAAAAGCTTTTCCTTTAAGATCAGCAACAAGACAAGGATCTCCACTCTTGCCACTTTTATTCCACACAGTATTGGAAGTCCTAGCTAGAGCAATTAGGCAACAAATAGAAATAAAAGGCATTCAAATTGGAAAGGAAGAAGTAAAAGTGTCACCATTTGCAGATGACATATTATATAGAGAAAACCCTAAAAACTCCATCAAAAAATTGTTAGAACTAATAAATGAATTCAGTAAAGTTACAGGATACAAAATCAATAACACAAAATCTGTTGTGTTTCTATATGCTAATAATGAACTATCAGAGAAATTAAGAAAACAATCCCATTTACAATTGCATCAAACATAATAAAATACTTCGGAATAAATTTAACCAAGAAATGAAAGACAAGACAAAAATACAAGAAATTAATTAAAGAAACTGGAGACACAAATAAATGGAAAGATATTCTGTGTTCATGGACTGGAAGAATCAACATTGTTAAAACATCTACACTACCCAAGCAATCTACAAATTCAGTGCAATCCCTATCAAGATTCCAATGGCATTTTTCACAGAAATAGAACAAACAATCCTGAAACTTGCATGGAACCATGAAAGACCCAGAATAGCCAAAGCCATCCTGAGAAAGAAGAACTCGGCAGGTGGCATCTCATTCCAATTTTAAAGCTATACTAATTAAAATTACAATATGGTATCCAGGTAAAAACAGACACATAGATCAATGGAACAGAACAGAGAGCCCAGAAATAAACCCACACATAAACCTGGTCAAATAATTTATGACAAAGGATCCAAAAACATACAATGGAGAAAGTACAGTCTCTTTAATTAATGGTGTTGGGAAACTTGGACAGCCATATGCAAAAGAATGAAACTGGACCACACTAACACCATACACAAAAATCAACAAAATGGTTCAAAGACTTGAACATAAGACATGAACACTCCCAGAAGAAAACACAGATGGCAAACTTCTTGACACAGGTCTTGGCATTGAATTTTTTAATCTGACACCAAAAGCAAAAGGAAAAATAAACAAGTGGAGATACATCAAATTAAAACCTGCTCAGCAAACGAAACCATCAAACAACACGAAAAGCAAAGTACTGAGTGAGAGAAAATATTTGAAAATCACATATCTGATAAGGGGCTAATATCCAAAATATATAAAAACTCATACAACTCAATAGCAAAAAAAAAGCGATTAAAAAGTGGGAAGAAGATACATTTTCCCAAAGAAGACATATATATGGCCAATGGTACATGAAAAGATGCTCTACATCATTCATCACCAGGGAACAGCAAATCAATACCACGATGAGATATTACCTTTTTCATAGCTGTTAGAATGGCTATTATCAAAAAGACCAAAAGTAAAAATGTTGGCAAGGATGTAGGAAAAATGGGAAACCCTGTGCACTGTTGGCGGGACTCTAAATTGGTGCAGGCACTATGGAGATCTGTACGGAGGTTTCTCAAAAATTAAAAAGTAGAAATACCGTATGACCCAGCCATTTGACTTCTGAGAATTTATCCAAAGAAAATGAAAAAACTAACTTCAAAAGATATATGCACGCCCACGCTCATTGCATCATTATTTACAATAGCCAAGATATGGAAACAACCTAAGTGTCCCTTGATGGATGATGGATAAAGAAATTGTGGTGTGTGTTTGTGTGTGTGTGTGTGTGTGTGTGTGTGTGTGTGTGTAATGGGATATTAAACCATAAAAAAACTTGCCATTTGCAACAACGTGGATCAACCTAGAGAGTATTATGCTAAGTGAAATCAGTCAAAGAGAAATACTGTATGATTTCACTTATAGGTGGAATCTAAAAACACAAATGAAGAAACATAACAAAATAGAAACAGAGTTATAGATACAGAAAACAAACAGGTGGTTGCCAGAGGGGAGGAGAGGGAAGGGAGGAAAGAAATAGGTGTGGGAGATTAGGAGGTACAAGCTTTCAGTGTCAAAATAAATGAGTATGAAATGTACGGTGTGGGGAACATAGTAAAAACAGGGCCCTGTTAGAGCACATGGCCTTGTGCCCATGAATACGTTATGACTGCTTCTGTTTCCCTCTCGGCTCATAGTCCCATGGTGTTGTCTCAGAGAAACTTTCCAGAGTGGGGTATACATAGATTTTTAAAGATGTTCAAAGTGAGCAGAGACAAGTAGGCTTCAGTTAAAAACAAATTGCCAAAAATACTCTAAAGATGGCAATGGAAAGAAATTACGCTGATGCTCATGAATGAGGATACACCTAGGCAGATTCCACTTGGGATACACCTTTATGTTTCAGAACTGCAGAATTTCCAAAGATCTGTCCAAAGATCCTGGTTTAAATTCAGATTCTAAAAGCACTCTCACTCCATTCTTAGTTCATGTGATGAGATGTAGACAGGTGCAGCCCTAGAGGGTGTTTTCTCAGTGCAGGTTGGGCTCCAAGAAAGGCCCGTTGTGGCCCAGGTTCTTCTTCCCCAGTCCTGCAATTCTTCCTAAGGATCCCACAGTGGTGAAACAGAGCTGAACACATAAAATTCAAGGTTCAGGAGCTTAACACTCTCCTATCATACAAAAGCACATCTGCGGTTCTGCATCTTTGGATTCAACCAATTGTATAGTATTGAAGTACATATTTAATGAAAAAATCCTCGTATAAGTGGACCCGCACAATTCAAACTCATGTCGTTCAACGGTCAGCTGTAATAGCCTCTCTCTACAGCTCGCTTCAATTATTCCTCAGATGATAGCCTCTAAGCATCAACAACTCTTTTTGGTGTTTCCACTGAGAAATCACAGTAGGTTTGCATAGGTAACACTTTATTCACAGAATAAACTCAGAATGAGCTGGAACTGTGTAGATGAATGTAACCATTTCCCTAAATGGGAGAAACTCCATGGTTTAATGCAGCAAAATGAAAAAGCCAAATACTGTAACATTTAAACATTTTAAAGGGAAATGAAAATCCTCTCAAATGACATTAAACACAAATAGGTACCACAAACATCTATGGCCCAAATCAACAGGCAGTCCCAAGCCCTAGAAAACAATATCCAAGATCATGACTATATATTCTACATACAAAATGTATAACCATTGCAAAAATGAAGATGAACCATGTCTATACTTTTGGGTAATCTTGACTGTGAATCCAGAATGCAGGAATTTATTGTTGCACTCTATTTACTTCCACATCCAAGTTTTTCCTCAACCAGTGTTCAAGATGTACCACCTGGCACAAATTCAAGTGATCACTGACATCATCATTCACTGAGGCTCTTACCCTCAGAGAAAAGATTTATTAACACCGCAGCATCTCTATGATCTAATGTTTTTTTGTGGGGGTGGGGGACCGCGACTCGCAGCATTTGGGATTTCCCCAACCAGGGAACGAACCCGTGCCCCTGCAGTAGAAGCACAGAGCCCTAACCACTGGACCTCCAGGGAATTCCCTCATGGTATTTTTTAATATTCATCTATCTTATACACCAAAAGTTTTACCATTTGTTAATTGTCTTTCTTTTCTCACAAAAATGTAAGCACCTGCACTGCTTGAACCTGTTTTTCTAATGTTACTTTATCCAAATCCTACAGCGCCTTGATTATGTGTGCTGAGTTTGGTAAAGTGCATGGCAGTGAGGAATATTGAAAAATCAGCAACAAGACTATAGTATCTGAGAAAGAAATGCTTGACTAAAATAGTGGTCCATGGGAATTCCCTGGCAGTCCAGTGGTTAGGACTTAGTGCTCTCACCGCCGTGGGCCTGGGTTCAATCCCTGATCAGGCAACCAAGATCTCACAAGCTGCACAGCACAGCCAAAAAAAAAGAAATAATGGTCCTGTCTTTCTCCCTTGGTAGGTTTGCATTCTCTCACGATTTATCTAAACTTACAGGCCCCAGTTGAGTCATAAAATGGATATTAAAAATATCACATAGTATAATAAGAAGTAACTTTACATATTTTAACTTTACAAAAACAGCGTCTAATACACTGAGAGAAATGCATCAGTGTTTAGAAAACAAGTAGGAAAGGCAAAAGCTGTTCCAGAGGACCGGGACCTGGCCTGCATTCATTGCAAGGCTAAGTCTTTTCCTGTTGAAGAGAAAAATGCCACACAACTTCAGCAAATAAGATAATTGGTGACCATGATGGATCAAGACATTTATAAGGGGATTATAAGCTATGTAACCATAGCTCTAAAAATGGTAAAAGATAAAGGTCAAAAGCATTAAAAAGACCAGTATTCCCGTCTTCTTACTGAGGCTTCTTAAGAATTAAGTTTAGCTTTATCACCTTTGTTTTTTGCCTTCTAGAAAATGATTATGATTACCACTGATAGTTTCCCTCCTCACAACATTCAATACAGAAAAAAATCTTGTTTCCTTGAGTGGTAGTCAAATCTTCCAACACAAGCTAAAATGCTATAAGAATTCCTTTTGAACATTGTATTACAATTATACTCCACAGTCCTTTACAGTTTGTGGTCATTCTTATTTGAATTCATTACAACCTTCTCTTTGACTACTGGTGCAATCCTGTGAGGCACTGGAAAGAGGATACTGAACAAACATGATCTAACTTTTGGGTATTAAGAATGATTAAGAAATTAGCTACATGACAAAAATTGCAACTAATACAAAAAAATAAAAAGAAAAAAGAAAATTTCCTGGAGGAAAAAATACCTGAACTCATATGCACATAATCTTCACTCATAATGTATAATGAATAAATGAAGAAAATTATAAAGTTTACCTTAAAATTGATAATTATAATGGCATATTTTCATATATCCTCTCAGGAAATAAAAAACCCAACATTTGTTAGCACTCGATGGCTTAGAGAACAGTTAATAAAATGTTTCTATGAAACAGCTACAGAAGCATTCCTGTGACAAAAATATTGACATACTTCTACTTACATATGAACATAATTTAAAACATATTGAGAGATTACATTCAACTATAAGAATAAGACACACCAACACAAGGAAAGAGTTTATTTTCACATGGAAGGATCAGGTGAAGGCAGCCCATGTACAATGCAGTAGAGAAACAAACTCCCCTGTTGTACTTTCACTGCACCATTGCAGGCGTCATGGTGAATCAGAAACATACTCACTAGCACCATTAGCAACATAAGGTGTTTGTTATACATTTTAGACTTTAAATGGATATAATCTAGAGAAGAGGGGTCTCAGACAATACTCGCAAATAGTGAAGTCCAAAGTAGCTTCCTGGTGCATACAAGAGGCCTTACAGAAAAATCCAAACTCTGATGGATCTTTGAGGTGAATCTTGGGAAGACAAAAGTGGAAACCTACAACTCCAGGAAAATGGAAATCAAACATTGGTGATGGTTTTGAGGTACTCTTGATTGGAAGGTCAAAGAATCCAAAAACTGGGCTGGAAGATGATATCCTTGAAGTTCCTATGTATTGGTCTCACTTCCTGTATGGTGCTTCCAAACTCTGACTAATGCCTTGTTTACTTCTGCTTTCCAAATCCTAGGCAAGTGAGGCTATTGGTGAATTTTAATGTGGAACCATAAAACGTATGGATTCTATAAAATTTAGTTTCTAACAGAGTCAAGATGGCGGACTAGAAGGACACAGAGTTGGCGTTTCCGCACAACTAGGGCACCTACCAGCACTGGAGGGGGACCATGGACACCTAAGGGGACAGGAGGAACCCCCAAGCAACCGGGTAGGATGTGAGGGAGGGGAAGCAGTGGAGGCGGGATGGTACCAGCACCACTGAGGGGCAGTTGGGGGAGGGGAGGGGTTCCTACACCCAGACGGGGAACGGGGAGAATGCTGGGAGTGCAGAGGATCAGAAGGGAACATGGCCAGTGTTTCCCCTGCCCACTTGGGCCCTGGGGAGCCTGTTGAGGTGCTAGGCCCGATCCTCTGTCTACTGAGCCGCCCTCCAACCACCTGCGTCCTGAGGGAGTGAGGGGGGGGAGGAAAAGTAAAGCCCAGAGTGATGGGATCAGCGCCCCCGAGGGGTGGCTAGGAGAGGGAAGGGGTTCCCACACCCAGTTGGGCCCACCCACGGTTAGAGGATCAACGGGGACAGGGGAGACCCTCGGGAAGCAGAGGAAAGGAAGGGAGTGCGGCCACCATTTCCCCTGCCCACTTGGGCCCTGGGGAGCCTGCTGAGATCCTGGGCCTAACCCTCCACACTCAGAGGCTCCCTCCTGCCACTGAGCCTAAGCCCCACCCCCACCCCCTCACCCAGGGCCTTACCTCCAAACTCCAGCTTCAAGGCATTCGGAAGCCCCCTTGAGGCCTCCTTCCTTTCCCCACTGCACAGGCCCTAAGCCTAGGCCCCACCCCCAAGGCTTTTCCAGCTGCAAAGGTCCCGAGCCTAAGCCACAGCCCATGCTTAAATGTCATGCCTGCCTAGGCCCCACCCTGCCTAAGCTTCGCCCCCCACAGCCAAGGTCTTTTCCAGCTTTTTTTTTTAAGGTTGTGATTCTGTTTTACCTTGTTATTGTTGATTCATTTGTATTTTTATTTTTTCTAATAAATTTTTTATTTTTCTAATTTTATTTTATTCTTTATACTTTGTTATTGTTCTGCTCCTTTTGGCTTGTTCCTTTTTTTTTCTTCCTTCTGTTGTGGTTCTGTTTTACCTTGCTGTAGTTGTTCCATTTATATTTTTATTTTTCCTAATATATTATTTATTTTTTAAATTTAATTTTATTTTTTATTCTTTGCTATTGTACTGCTCCTTTTTTTCTCTCTTTTCTTTTGCCACGCCATGCAGCTTCTAGGATCTTGGTTCCCAGGCCGGGAGTTGGGCCTGAGCTCTTGTGGTGGGAGTTCCAACTCCAAACCACTGGACTAACAGAGAACCTCAGACCTCAAGGAATATTAATCGGAGTGAGGTCTCTCAGAGGTCCTCATCTCGGCACCAAGACCCGCTCTACCCAACTGCCTGCAAACTCCAGTGCTGGAAACCTCAGGCCAAACAACCAGGAAGAAAGGAATACAGCCCCTCCCATCACAAAAAAATGAGATGACAAAAAAATATGTTACAGACAAAGGAGCAAGGTAAAAACCTACAAGACCAAATAAATGAAAAGAAAATAAGCAACCTACCTAAAAAAAGAATTCAGAGTAATGATAGTAAAGATGATCCAAAATCTCGGAAAGAGAATGGAGGCATGGGTCAAGAAAATATGAGAAATGTTTGACAAAAACCTGGAAGAACTAAAGAACAAACGAAACAGTGATGAACAACACAATAACTAAAATGAAAAATACACTAGAAGGAGAACATCTGAGGCAGAACAACTCAGCAGAACAACTGAGGCAGAAGAGCGAATAAGTGAGCTGGAACATAGAATGGTGGAAACAACTTCCAAGGAGCAGAATAAAGAAGAAAGAATGAAAAGAATTGAGGACAGTCTCAGAGACCTCTGGGACAACATTAAATGCACCAATATTTGAATTATAGGGGTCCCAGAGGAAGAAGAGAAAGAGAAAAGGTCTGAGAAAATATTTGAAGATATTATAGTTGAAAACTTCCCTAATATGGGAAAGGAAATAGCCACCCAAGTCCAGAAAGCACAGAGTCCCATACAGGATAAACCCTAAGAGAAACATACCAAGACACATATTAATCAAAGTAACAAAAATTAAATTCAAAGAAAAAATATTAAAAGCAGCAAATAACATACAAGGGAATCCCCATAAGTTTATCAGCTGATTTTTCAGCAGAAACTCTGCAGGCCAGAATGGAGTGGCAGGATATATTTAAAGTGATGAAAGGGAAAAACCTACAACCAAGATTACTCTACCCAGAAAGGATCTCATTCAGATTTGACGGAGAAATCAAAAACTTTACAGACAAGTAAAACTAAGAGAATACAGCACCACCAAACCAGCTTTACAACGAATGCTAAAGGAACTTCTCTAGGCAGGAAACACACGAGAAGGAAAAGACCACAAAAACAAACCCAAATCAATAAGAAAATGGTAATAGGAACATAACATATCAATCATCATGTTGAACATAAATGAATTAAATGCTCCAACCAAAGACACAGATGGACCGAATGGATACAGAACCAAGACCCGAATACATGCTGTCTACAAGAGACCCAGTTCAGACCTAGGGACACATACAGACTGAAAGTGAGGGGATGGAAAAAGATATTCCATGAAAATGGAAATCACAAGAAAGCTGGAGTAGCAATACTCATATCTGATAAAATAGAGTTTAAAATAAAGACTGTTACAAGAGATAGGGAAGGACACTACATAACAATCAAGGGATCAATCCAAGAAGAAAACATAACAATTATAAATATTTATGCACCCAACATAGGAGCTCCTCAATACATAAGGCAAATGCTAACAGCCATAAAAGGGTAAATCGACAGTAACACAATAATAGTGGGAGTCTTGAACACCTTACTTACACCAATAGACAGATCATCCAGACAGAAAATAAATAAGGAAACACAAGCTTTAAAAGACACAATAGACCAGATAGACTTAATTAATATTTATAAGACATTCCATCTGACAGCAGAAGAATACACTTTCTTCTCAAGTGCACACAGAACGTTCTCCAGGATAGGTCACATCTTGGGTCACAAATCAAACCTTGAAAAATTTAAGGAAATTGAAATCGTGTCAAGTGTCTTTTCTCACAACAAAGCTATGAGATTAGAAATCAATTACAGGAAAAAAACTGTAAAAAACACAAACACATGGAGGCTAAACAGTGTGCTGCTAAATAACCAAGAGATCACTGAAGAAATCAAAGAAGAAATGAAAAAAATACCGAGAAACAAATAACGAAAACATGACAATCCAAAACCTACGGGACGCAGCAAAAGCATTTCTAAGAGGGGAGTTTATAGCAATTCAAGCTCACCTCAAGAAACAAGAAAAATCTCAAATAAACAATGTAACCTTACACCTAAAGCAACTATAAAAAGAAGAACAAAGAAAATCCAAACTTAGTAGAAGGAAAGAAACCATAAAGATCAGAGCAGAAATAAATGAAATAGAAATGAAGAAAACAATAGCAAAGATCAATAAAACTAAAAGTTGGTTCTTTGAGAAGATAAACAAAATTGATAAACCTTTAGCCAGAATAATCAAGAAAAAAAGGGAGAGGACTCAAATCAATAAAATTAGAAATGAAAAGGAGAAATTACAACTGACACCGCAGAAATACAAAGGATCAAAAGAGACTACTACAAGCAACTATATGCCAATAAATAGGACAACCTGGAAGAAATGGACAAATTCTTGGAAAGGTACAACTTTCCAAGACTGAACCAGGAACAGTTAGAAAATATAAACATATGAATCACACATAATGAAATTGAAACTGTAATTTAAAATCTTCCAACAAACAAAAGTCCAGGACCAGATGGCTTCACAGGCAAACTTTATCAAACATTTAGAGAAGAGTTAACACCTATCCTTCTCAAACTCTTCCAAAAAATTGCAGAGGGAGGAACACTCCAAACCTCATTCTACAAGGCCACCATCACCCTGATAACAAAACCAGGCAAAGATATCACAAAAAAAGAAAATTACAGACCAATATCACTGATGAACATAGATGCAAAAATCCTCAACAGAATACTAGCAAACAGAGTCCAACAACACATTAAAAAGATCATACACCATGATCAAGTGGGATTTACCCCAAGGATGCAAGGATTCTTCAATATACGCAAATCAATCAATGTGTTACACTGTATTAACAAACTAAAGAATAAAAACCATATGATCATCTCAATAGACACAGAAAAAGATTCAACACCCATTTATGATAAAAACTCTCCAGAAAGTGGGCAGAGAGGGAACATACCTATGTATGAACATACCGTACATAATAAAGGTCATATATGACAAACCCACAGCAAACATCATTCTCAAAGGTGAAAAACTGAAAGCATTTCCTCTAAGATCAGGAACAAGACAAGGATGTCCACTCTTGCCACTATTATTCAACACAGTATTGGAAGTCCTAGCCACAGCAATCAGAGAAGAAAAAGAAATAAAAGGAATACAAATTGGAAAAGAAGTAAAACTGTCACTGTTTGCAGATGACATGATACTATACATAGAAAATCCTAAAGATGCCACCAGAAAACCACTAGAACTCATCAATGAATTTGGTAAGGTTGCAGGATACAAAATTAATACACAGAAATCTCTTGCATTCTTATACACTAACAACGAAAGATCAGGAAAAGAAATTAAGGAAACAATCCCATTTACCATCGCAACAAAAAGAATAAAATACCTTGGAATAAACCTACCTAAGGAGGCAAAAGACCTGTATTCAGAAAACTATAAAACACTGATGAAAGAAATAAAAGATTACACAGATGGAGAGATACACCATGCTCCTGGATTCAAAGAATCAATATTGTGAAAATGACTATACTTCCCAAAGCAATCTACAGGTTCAATGCAATCCCTATCAAAGTACCAATGGCATTTTTCACAGAACTACAACAAAAAATTTTACAATTTGTATGGAAACACAAAAGACCCCTAATAGCCAAAGCAACCTTGAGAAAGAAAAACGGAGCTGGAGGAATCAGCCTCCCCAACTTCAGACTATACTACATAGGTACAGTAATCAAGACAGTATGGTACTGGCACAAAAACAGAAATACAGATCAGTGGTACAGGATAGAAAGCCCAGAGATAAACCTACTAACCTACGGTTACCTAATCTATGACAAAGGAGGCAAGAGTATACAATGGAGAAAAGACAGCCTCTTCAATAAATGGTGCTGGGAAAACTGGACAACTACATGCAAAAGAATGAAATTAGAACACTACCTAAAACCAGACACAAAAATAACCTCATAATGGATTAAAGACCTAAATGTAAGACTGGACACTATAAAACTCTTAAAGAGAAAACATAGGAAAAACACTCTGAAATAAATCACAGCAAGATCTTTTATGACACACTTCCTAGAGAAATGGAAATAAAGACAAAAATAAGCAAGTGGGACCTAAACTTAAAAGCTTTTTCACAGCAAAGGAAACCATAAACAAGATGAAAAGACAACTCATAGAATGGGAGAACATATTTGCAAATGAAGCAGCAGAGAAGGGATTAATCTCCAAAACATATAAACAGCTCATGCAGATCAATATCAAAAAAACAAACAACACAATCAAAAAATGGGCGGAAGACCTAAACAGACATTTCACCAAAGAAGACACACAGATGGCCAAGAGGCACATGAAAAGATGCTCAACATCACTAATTTTTAGAGAAATGCAACTCAAAACTACAATGAGAAAAAAAAAAACTACAATGTGGTATCACCTCACACCAGTCAAAACAATCATCATCAAAAAATCTACAATAAAAAAAAAAAAATCTACAATAAATGCTGGAAAGCGTGTGGAGAAAAGGGATCCCTCTTGCACTGTTGGTGGGAATGTAAATTGATACAGCCACTGTGGAGAACAGTATGGAGGTTCCTTAAAAAACTAAAAACAGAACTATCATATGACCCAGCAATCCCACTACTGGGCATATACCTTGAGAAAAACATAATCCAAAATGACACATGTACCCCAATGTTCATTGCAGCACTATTTCAATAGCCAGCCAGGACATGGAAACAACCTAAATATCCATCGATAGATGAATGGATAAAGAAGATGTGGTGTGTGTGTGCATGCACGCATGTGTATATATGCACACACACACACACACACTATATATATATATATATATATATATATATATATATATAAAATGGAATATTACTCAGCCATAAAAATAAATGAAATTGGGGCTTCCATGGTGGCACAGTGGTTAAGAATCTGCCTGCGAATGCTGGGGACACGGGTTAGGGCCCTGGTCTGGGAAGATTCCACATGCTGTGGAGCAACTAAGCCTGTGTGCCACAACTACTGAGCCTGTGCTCTAGAGCCCGCGAACCACAACTACTGAAGCCCACGTGCCACAACTACTGAGCCTGCGAACCACAACTACTGAGCCTGCGTGCCACAACTACTGAAGCCTGCACACCTAGAGCCCATGCTCCACAACAAGAGAAGCCACTGCAATGAGAAGTTTGTGCACCACAATGAAGAGTAGCCCCCGCTCGCCACAACTAGAGAAAGCCCATGTGCAGCAACTAAGACCCAACGCAGCCAAAAATAAATAAATTAAAAGGATAAAGAAAATAAGCCTTAAAAAAAAAAAAGAAATGAAATTGGGTCATTTGTAGAGATGTAGATGGATGTAGAGTCTGTCACACAGAGTGAAATAAGTCAGAAGGAGAAAAACAAATATTGTATATTAACACATATATGTGGAATCTAGAAAAGTGGTACAGATGAACATATTTGCAGGCCAGGAATAGAAACGCAGAAGTAGAGAACAGACGTGTGGACACAGAGGGGGAAGGGGAGTGTGGGATGAATTGGGAGATTAGGTTTGACATAAATACAGTACCATGTATAAAATAGATAGCTAGTGGGAACATGCTGTAGAGCACAGGGAGCTCAGCTTGGTGCTCTGTATTAACCTAGATGGGTGGGATGGGTGGGGAGGGAGGTCCAAGAGGGTGGGGATATATGTATACATATAGCAGATTCACTTCACTGTACAGAAGAAACTAACACAACATTGTAAAGCAATTATACTCCAATAAAAAATAAAATTAGTTTCTAACATTACCCACAGGCTCAGATATTTGTCCCATCACAGGTCTCTCTTCTTAAAATCTATTCACCAAATAACAGTCATTGGAAGAACAACAAGCAAAGGCCCAAATATAAAAACAATTTGAAATGCCCACGGTCACGAGACCCCTCCACAAGACCACCAGAGACAAGAGTCAAAGCCAAACGGCAAGGGTCATTTATTGCAGGTTCGAACCTGGACCTCCGCGCACTCGTTGCCGGTGACGCTAAGAGGTCCCGATGGAGTTTAGTACAGCTCTTTTATAGACAGGTACAAACAAGCTCGCGACCTTCAGGGGTGGGGGGTACTGATTGGCTAACTTTTAAACAAAGACATTAGTCACTGATTGGTTAACTTTTAAACAAAGACACTAGTCACCGTCTGATTGGTTGGATGGTTGCAAAAGGGGGTTCAGCAAGCATAGTTACAGAAGCAAGAGCGGCTGGTTAAGTTTCGGTTTCCTGAGGCTTTGTTTTTCAATTAGGAATACTTAAGATGGGGCCATAGTTACAAACAGTACAAACAGGAAGATCGATGCAATCCTAGCAGCACTACGGCCTAATGGCAGGGCATCAATTCAGTCCTATTTCTACCAAAGTAGAACATAGCCCTTCATTCCCCCTTCTTTCATGAACCAGAGGAGCCAATCTTGGGTCCTCAAGGCTCAGTTTCTTCATTTTCTAAGTCCTCGTATGGCTGATATTGTGATCTTAATACCATTAGCTGAACTGTGTTTATTCTTTTTTGGACGAAATCCATGATTTTGTTGAATATACAGGGGCCTATAGTGAGGAGGAGAAGGAGGCATAGTAGAGGGCCCAGGAAGGGGAGGAGGAAGGGAAGCATCCCATGAAATCCTGACCAAAGGGGATTGTCCGCTAATTCTTTCCGACGGCGGGCTAAGTCTTCCTGGAGCTGGTGAATTTTGTTTCTTACAATGCCTGATTTATTTGCATAAAAACAACATTTTTCTTTTAGAGCGAGGCATATCCCACCCTGTTCAGCTGTCAGCAAGTCTAAGCCCCTCCTATTTTGTAGGACCACCTCGGCCAGCGAATCTAATTGGTCCTGTAAGTCCTGAATGGTTCCAGAGAGGGCTTCTACATCTTCTATTAATTGTCTAGACAGCTGATTATAGGAATGAAGGGAGACCCCAAGACCTGTACTCCCTGTGGCCACAGCTCCTGTAATTCCTAGTCCTACCAGGAGGGGTATGGCTGTAATGGCTCGTTTGGTTCTTCCTGCCCAAAGGTCAAAGCTGGGAATGGGCAATGGAGTGTCTCCCGAGATCAGGTCTACATTAGGGAGGAGGGTGGCTAGGTTGCAGACCCCTGTCCAGTTCTGGGGTAAATAGGTGTATGCTAGGTTATTTCCACAGACAAAGACAGTGGTGTTAGGACTACAGAGGGAGGAGTTTACGGGGATATACTGACTACATCCAGTAGATGAAAGGATTCCCAAGTCAATACTGGCGTTAGAGAGGGAATCGTTCTTGACAAAGCATGAGGTATTAAAGGTAGTTGAAAACTTTGAAAATTGTATGGGAAACGGCTCCGGGAGTAAAGTTGGGTTACATTGTTTGCTGATGTTTAAATTGGCGAAAATGGGGATGGCTATAGGGCGGGGCGGTCCTTGAGGAAGGCAGAGCGAGCAATCTTGTGCTAAGTTGGGGTTGGTGGTATTTAAAAGCGCAAAAGTAGCTTCTAGTATAGTCGTGGTTTGGGGGTCCAGTTCAGAGGGATTGACCTTAGGGCGAATTAGGGGGTGGTAGCTGAGCTGTGGGTACAGATCCTGATAGGCCTTTTCTATTTGTTTTCGGGTTTCTATCTGGCGCACTTCGTCTTGGGGCCCTCCACCGTCTGACATATGTATGGGGGCCCTGGTATTCCAGCACACCGGGGTCCCGGGAGTGCCAATGCATCCAGCCTGAAGGTATTTATTATTATCACTAATGGTGGGACTTTTATTATTTTGTAGTGTGGCTGTGAAATAAGTCTTGTTATTGGTCCCTGTACATTGCTGGTAAGAGGAGTAGCACGTGCTATGCATTGATTCCTGAAAAGTAGAACAGGGACAAATAGCTCGGGGGGGGGAGTGGTTTAGGCTTATGGTGGCATTGCCAGCTGGTTTTGACCCCGGTGCCTCCATATACCTGAACAAGGTATGCAGTTATTCCCCCGCAATCCTGCATATGAGTATACCTTCGGGGAACAACAGGAGTCTCGCTAGTACCTCCCCTGCACTCGCACGGTGCACCATATAGTTGTTGCATTAAAGCATTCTTATTGGGGGGGGGGTTGAATCCTCCCCTCGTGGCCCGAGGGTTGAGGGTTAGGACTGTCATTAGAGCTATCAGCAGTACCTTGGTCCTCATGGGGGAGGGTATGGCGTAAGGTCAGTTTGAGGGGATTGTCCTTACTCCGATCAACCGTCCAGGTGACGTCAGCTTTAGTGGACTTGATGAGGTCAGAAAGTGGGTCCACCGGCTTGACGTGGGTGTAATGGATCCAGGCAGCTATGCTGTCCACCTTGATGGCCGTCGGCGTTGTCAGGATGATCTGGTAAGGTCCTTTCCACCTGGGTTCTAGGGTCTCTTGTCGATGGCGTTTGACAAGGACCCAGTCACCTGGTCGGAGCTGGTGTGGAGTAGGCGGGGGTCCTGTTGTATATAGCTCTTTTAGTTTGGGCCAGATTGTCTCATGTATCCGCTGTAAGGCTTGGAGGGAAGACAGGAGATTATTTTCTGGGTCCGATTGGATAAGGTTAGTCTTTAGGTTAGGGATAATAGGAGGAGGCCTACCATGTATTATTTCGTAGGGGGTAAATCCTAGCTTATAGGGGGAATTTCGCACCCTAAACAGAGCGTAGGGGAGTAGGACTACCCAGTTAGCGCCAGTCTCCATGGTTAATTTAGTCAAGGTCTCTTTTAGAGTTCTATTCATTCTTTCTACCTGTCCTGAACTCTGGGGGCGGTATGCACAATGTAATTTCCAATCAGCCCCAAGTATGGAAGCCAGATCCTGACTTACCCTAGAAACGAAGGCCGGCCCGTTGTCTGACCCTATCATAACTGGAAAGCCATACCTGGGCAGGATTTCTTCTAGTAGCTTTTTAGCTACTATTTGTGCTGTCTCATTCTTGGTCGGGAATGCCTCAGTCCAACCTGAAAAGGTATCTATAAACACCAGTAAATATCTATATCCATATTTGCCAGGCTTTACCTCCGTGAAGTCCACTTCCCAGTAGGCTCCGGGCTGGTTCCCTCTTTCCCGGATGCCAGCGGTTGGTGGGTGGGTGTTAGCATTATGGAGTTGGCAGACTGCACAGCCAGCAACCAGTCGTTCAGTTTTTTCGGAGACATTTTTAATTTTAAGTCCAGTCTGTCTGATGAGATCCTGTAGCCGTCGGGCGCCCAAGTGGGTGCTACGATGGATCCGTTCAAGGACCAAGGTTCCTAGTTTTTCTGGAAGGAGGATATTGTTCTTAGCGTCCCGCCACCATCCGTCTTTAACCTGGGTTAGAGGGAGTTTGTTTATCCATCTAATGTCATCTTCCGAGTAGTCGGGTTGGGGCGGGCGGTAATTCCCGGGGCCCTGGATCCGGCAGTTGTAGGGGAAGTAATGGTATTGGAGTGTATGCCGCCTTTCGAGCCGTCTGGTCTGCCAAATTGTTGCCCCGGGCGACTGGATTTGTGGGTTTTTGATGCCCCGGGCAATGTACAATGGCTAACTTTTTGGGTTCCCATATGGCCGCTAGCAAGGCCAGGATTTCCTCTTTGTTCTTGATGTCTTTGCCCTCTGCTGTGAGTAGTCCCCGCTCTCGGTATATTGCCCCATGTATGTGTGCGGTAGCGAAAGCATACCGGCTGTCTGTATATATGGTGGCTTTTTGGTCTTTGCTCATCTTAAGAGCTTGGGTCAGGGCAATTAATTCAGCTTTTTGGGCTGAGGTCCCTGGGGGGAGAGTCTTTGCCCATATCACCTCAGTTTCCGATGTTACCGCTGCCCCCGCATACCTCTGACCTTGCTGGACAAAACTACTGCCGTCAGTGAACCATATGACTTGTGCATCTAATAGGGGCTGGTCACATAGGTCTTCCCGAACCCCATGGATCTGAGCCAGTACCTCTGCACAATCATGGAGTGGGGAGTCTAAGTCTGGGTCAGGTAATAGAGAGGCAGGGTTTAAAGCCCGTGGTGGAGTGTAGCTGATTTTGAGAGGATTTAACAGTAGACCCTGGTAGTGGACCAATCGAGCATTGCTCATCCATCGGTCGGGAGGCTGTTTGAGAACCCCGTCGATGGCGTGGGGGGTGGTGACATGTAATTCCTGTCCCATAGTTAGTTTGTTGGCATCCTTTACCATTAGGGCTGTGGCGGCGATCACCCAGAGGCAAGGAGGCCAGCCTGCAGCCACGGGGTCCAATTTCTTCGATAGGTAAGCGATAGGCCTGGTCCAAGGACCGAGGGGTTGGGTCAACACGGCCTTAGCTATGCCTTTGTTTTCATCCACAAAGAGGTGGAAGGGTTTGGAGACATCAGGGAGACCCAGGGCGGGTGCGGATAGCAAGTCAGTTTTGATCTGCTGAAACGATTGCTCAGCCTCCTCTGTCCATTCAAAGGGCGTCTGCTCTTTGGCGGCTAAGTATAGTGGTTTGGCCGTTTCAGCAAATTTGGGTATCCATAAACGGCAGAACCCAGCTGACCCCAAAAATTCTCTCACCTGTCGAGGCGTGGTGGGTCTGGGGATGCGGAGGACAGTCTCTTTCCGTGCATCTGTGAGCCATCGTTGCCCCCCTTTCAGTAGGTATCCCAGGTAAGTTACCTCAGGCCTGCAGATCTGCGCCTTTTTGGCAGAGGCCCGGTATCCCAGGGTGCCGAGAGTCTGTAGGAGGTTTCTGGTTCCCTGCAGGCAGGCTTCAGTGGTCCCAGCAGCTATTAAGAGATCATCAACATACTGCAGGAGGGTTATATTGGGGTTTTGTCTCCGGTACTCACTGAGATCCTCGTGTAGGGCCTCATCAAACAAGGTAGGTGAGTTCTTGAATCCTTGGGGAAGTCTGGTCCAGGTGAGCTGTCCGTTTATGCCTCTCTCGGGGTCCGACCATTCGAAGGCAAAGAGTTCTTGACTTTTGGGTGCTAAGGGTAAACTAAAAAAGGCATCTTTGAGGTCCAGCACAGTATACCATTGTTTTTCTGGACTAAGGGCGCTCAAAAGAGTATATGGATTGGGTACGGTAGGATGGATGTCCATGACTCGTCTGTTAACTTCCCTCAGGTCCTGTACTGGGCGGTAGTCTTTACTGTTAGGTTTGCGGACTGGCAGCAGGGGTGTGTTCCAGGCCGACTGGCAGGGACGCAGTATACCTAGGTCAAGAAGCCGGCGAATATGTGGAGTGATACCAGTTTTGGCCTCTATGGGCATGGGATATTGTCGGACACGTGCAGGATCTGCCCCTGGTTTGATTTCTATGAATAGGGCTGGGCGATGTTTGGCTAGTCCCATCCCACCTGTTTCTGCCCATGCTTCGGGGAACTGCTGAAGCCATGACTTTATATCTTGATTTTGGGAGGGTGGTTCCTGGTGAAGTCGGTACTCATCTTCCAAGTTCAGGGTGAGCACAGATATGGGTTGGTTGTGAGGGTCTGTTATGATCGGCCCCTCTGACCGAAAATGAATTTGCGCTCCCATTTTAGTAAGTAAGTCTCTCCCCAGTAAGGGGCAAGGGCTATCGGGAATGACCAGAAAGGAGTGGGTTACTTTTCCAGTGCCCAAGTCTACAGTTCTCTGAGTGGTCCAGGGGTAACGTTTAACTCCCGTAGCTCCCTGGACCCAGGAGGTTTTGTCAGAAATTTTCCCGTGGGGCTTAACCAAGACCGAATGCTGTGCCCCTGTATCCACCAGGAATTGGACTGGTTTCCCCTCCACTTGTAGGGTTACCCTGGGTTCGGGGAGGGGGTCCGAACCCCATCCCCCCTACTCTGCATCATGTGTAAACAGGACTGGGGTGGTGGCCTTCGGTTGCCATTGCCCCTGGTTGGGGCACGGCTGCCTTTTTTTGGGGCATTCCCGAGCCCAATGGCCTTTTTCCTTGCAATAGGCACATTGATCTCTGTCCAATGGTCGCCTGGGAGGTCGAGTGGCTGGGGGGCCCCCTTGATCTTTCTGAACAATGGCGGCCAGGACCTTAGTCATTTTCTCAGTGGCTTTAAGTTGTCTATCCTCTGGGGCGTCTCGGTTATTAAAGACGCGCTGAGCAATACGGAGTAGGTCCTGTATCTGTTTGCCCTCCAGATCTTCTAACTTCTGGAGTTTCTTTTTAATATCAGGGGCTGCCTGGTTAACGAAGGACATTACAACGGCAGCCTGATTTTCGGGGGCCTCTGGATCCATAGGGGTATATTGCCTAAAGGCTTCCATTAATCTTTCTAAATAAGAGGAGGGACTTTCTGTTTTACCTTGTACAATTGAATATACCTTGGCCAAATTAGTGGGCTTGCGCGCGGCAGCCCGGAGACCCGCCATTAGAGTCTGGCGATAAATGAGCAGTCGTCCCCTACCTTCTCCGGTGTTGTAGTTCCAATCATCCTGCGGGGGGCGAGTTAAGGGAAAGGCTGCATTAATAAGATCAGGGTTAGCGGTGGGTTGACCATCATCTCCAGGAACCAGTTTTCTTGCCTCCAGCTGGATTCGTTCTCGTTCCTCGGTAGTGAACAGGATCCGGAGAAGCTGTTGGCAGTCATCCCAGGTGGGCTGATGGGTAAACATAACACTATCTAGAAGAGCTATCAAGTCTTTAGGATTATCAGAAAAACGAGCATTCTGGGTTTTCCAATTATATAAGTCACTGGTAGAGAATGGCCAATATTGGAGTCGGGGGTTCCCTGTCTCATCGGGAGGGCCTATTTCTCGCAGGGGTAGGGCTGTGGTGGAATCTGGATGGCGGAACCCTGGGTCGCGCTGAGTGTGTCCACGGGTGCGTCCAGCCGGCCCAGGGGAGTTATTTTCATTGGGCAGGAGGGCCGGCAGTGCCTCTGCCTCTCGCTCCTCCGGTTCTGACCTGGGTGGCCTCTCGGGAGGGGCCACAGGAGGTTCTTCCAAGGGGAGAGGAGCAGGGTCAGGAGCAGGAAGGGGGACCGGTTGTGGGGCCAAAGGAGGATGTTGATATGGAGGGGGTTCTATGAGAAGGAGGTCTTGGCTGTCAGAAAGTATGGGTGCGGTTGAGGTCTGAGGCTTGGGAGGTTTAGTTGGTCGGGCCGTAAGGATCTTATATGTCCCTGATGACAAAAAGGGGGCCATCCAGGGAGGTGGGTTTTCTACCAGGTCCTGCCATACCAAGATGTAGGGGATTTGGTCCGGATGGCCTTCTTTCCCTGGTAAGAGAACTCTAGATTTAATTTTTAGGACTATAGGAAGACAAAAGGTACCCTCGGTGGGCCAACCAACCCCGAAAGTTGGCCATTCAGAGCGGCAGAAGGTAATAAGTTTTCTTTTCCGGATGTCCAGACTGAGATCGTGTCCTCGGGATTTCACATCCCCAAAATTAGTGAGAAGGAGGGAGAGAGGGGTACTCTGTGTTTGGCCCATGTTTAGGTCCTGGAAGAGGTTGGTTAGAAAAGGTTATTCTGAAAACGAAAGTGATTAAGAGCAGTCCCAATAGCGGAGCCTGTAAAAGGAGGAAGGGAGGTTATCGCGTGCGCGCTTCAGATGGGCTATCAATCCCCAGATGGGTCGCGGTGGACGTCTCCAACCACGCCCGACTAGGTGTCCTATAGCGCGTCCGCCAGGACTGTCCTAGTCCCCAAAACAGAAGGTACCTTGAGCCAGCTTACTTACCGATCGGTTGTCAGCGATGACCCGTTGACCTGATGTCTGGTGGGCTTGGGGGCATCCCGGACGAGCCCCCAAATGAAATGCCCACGGTCACGAGACCCCTCCACAAGACCACCAGAGACAAGAGTCAAAGCCAAACGGCAAGGGTCATTTATTGCAGGTTCGAACCTGGACCTCCGCGCACTCGTTGCCGGTGACGCTAAGAGGTCCCGATGGAGTTTAGTACAGCTCTTTTATAGACAGGTACAAACAAGCTCGCGACCTTCAGGGGTGGGGGGTACTGATTGGCTAACTTTTAAACAAAGACATTAGTCACTGATTGGTTAACTTTTAAACAAAGACACTAGTCACCGTCTGATTGGTTGGATGGTTGCAAAAGGGGGTTCAGCAAGCATAGTTACAGAAGCAAGAGCGGCTGGTTAAGTTTCGGTTTCCTGAGGCTTTGTTTTTCAATTAGGAATACTTAAGATGGGGCCATAGTTACAAACAGTACAAACAGGAAGATCGATGCAATCCTAGCAGCACTACGGCCTAATGGCAGGGCATCAATTCAGTCCTATTTCTACCAAAGTAGAACATAGCCCTTCAAATTATTCACATGAAACTCCAAAAAAGGAGCTCTGTCATTAAGAAAAGTAGAATACATAAAACAGACTATAAAGATATCCAGGAACTGTCCAGTATCCAGATATCCAGTAGGAAAATCCCAACAAATACCACATTTTCCAATTGTCCCTTAACACAGAATAAAACTATAAAAAATTAAACCTGACTATGCACATATCAGAAATACAGTTCAATTCACCCATGGATCCAACAGACTTCAAAATGGGGAGAGAAAATATTAACTGATTCAAGGAAAAAGCACTGCCTTTTAATGTTATGTACTACTGTTGAAAGATGACTTGCAGAATTATATCACCCCAATATTCATTTTTGAAACTAGTAGAAACCCACACTCCAGTGATATACTTTAAGAAAGAGGCTTGATAAACAATATATTTACAACTTGTAAAAAACAATTCTTTTGTGTTGAAAGTTTTTTGGAACGTTACACATGGATTAATTTTCATCAAGCTTTCTCACGTTACTTACATTTATAATTTATTTCTGGTGGGAGTTTTAACATGTAACAATGAAGGCCAACTGAAGTCTTTCCCACGCTGTTTACATTCAAAAGGTTCTACCCTGTGAGTCTTTTCATGCCTTCGGAAGGAAGTGGGATGGCTGAAGGCCTTCCCACATTCTTTACATTCATAGGGTTTCTCTCCAGTGTGAGTTCTTTCATGTCTTCGAAAACTCTGATACCACCTGAAAGCTTTTCCACATTCCTTACATGCATAGGGTTTCTCTCCTGTGTGAGTCCTTTCATGTGTTTGCAAGGAACTGTAACCTCTGTAGGCTTTACCACATTGTTTACATTCATAGGGTTTTTCTCTAGTGTGAGTTCTTTCATGTGTTCTAAGATAACTTGGACACCTGAATGCTTTACTACATTTTTTACATTCATAGGGTTTTTCTCCAGTGTGATTTCTTTCATGTCTTCGAAAACTTTGATAACACCTGAAGGCCTTTCCACATTGTTTACATTCATAGGGTTTCTCTCCAGTATGAATTCTTATGTGTGTTTCTAAGGAAGTGTAATCTCTGCAGGCTTTTCCACACTGCTTACATTCATAGAGTTTCTCTCCAGTGTGTGTTCTTTCATGTAGTCGTAGCAAAGCTGAACAACTAAAGGCTCTTCCACACTCCTTACATTCATAGGGTTTCTCTCCAGTGTGAGTTCTTTCATGTTTTTGAAAGGAAGGGTAATACCTGAAGGTTTTACCACACTGTTTACATTCATAGGGTTTCTCTCCAGTGTGACTCCTTTGATGTATTCGAAATGAACTGGGAGAAATAAATGCTTTCTCACACTGCTTACATTTATAAGGTCCCACTCCAGTGTGAGTGATCATGTGCACTCGAAGGCTTGCAAGAGCTCTAAGGGCTTTCCCACATTCCTTGCATTCATAAGGTTTTTCCCCAGTATGAGTTCTTTCATGTTTTCGAAAAGAACTGGGACAACTGAAGGCTTTACTACATTTTTGGCATTCATAGGGTTTTTCTCCAGTGTGATTTCTTTCATGTATTTGGAAACCTATATTAGAACTGAAAGTTTTACCACATGGCTTACATTCATAGGGTTTCTCTCCAGTATGAACTCTTTCATGTGTTTGGAAGGAAGGGTAATACCTGAAGGTTTTACCACATTGTTTACATTCATAAGGTTTCTTTCCATTGTGAGTTCTTTCATGTATTCTGAGGGAACTGGGGCAACTGAATGCTTTACTACATTTTTTACATTCATAGGATTTCTCTCCTGTGTGAGTCCTCTCATGTATTTGTAAAGTTTGATGATATCTATAGGCTTTTCCACAATGTTTACATTTATAAGGTTTCTCTCCAGTGTGGGCTTTTTCATGTATCTGAAGTGAAGCTGAAGAACTAAAAGTTTTCCCACAATCCTTACACTTATAAGACGCACCTCCAGTATGTGTTACCATGTGTCTCTGAAAAGTTTCGAGCTGCATGAAGGCTTTCCCACACTCCTTACATTTATAGGTTTTCCCTCCAGTGTGATTTCCTTTATGTTTTTCAAAACACTGCAGATAACTAAAGGCTTTCCCACATACATTACATTTATATGGCTTCTCTCCATTTTTCTGATAATCATATGGCTTGTGTCCAACGTGACTTCTGGTGTACCTATTATGGGATGAATGATGCATGAGGACTTTTCCACATACTTTGTGTTCCCATGGTTTTACTCTGATAAGAGTTTTCTTGTTCAGATTGAGATTTGGAATAAGGCTGAGGTTTTCTCTGCATGGACTATCCTCTTTCCCTTCACATATTCTCCCTACCTTACGACTCCTGCAAAAAACAAGGAGGAATTATTAATGATCTCTTTATTAATGATTTCATGCTTATTACAATATTTCAGCTACAATTTTATTATTTGTAGCAAAACTATAGGTATTTTTCTATTTCGGGTGAATTGTTCAAAACTGAATATACTGAATGCTCCGCGAGAGGACTCACCCTTGCTCACCAAAACGGTGATATTTATACATAGGGATTATTAATGCTATTTCCAAGTGAACTATTTTGCAAACACTGAACATTATGTCATATGTAAGAAAGTAATTTGGTGAAAATTTTCTGAAAAGCAATAAATTTGAAGCATGGATTGTCTTGTTTCTTTTTAAGATCTGGTACAATAATATAATTCTCATGTGAAACACTGCTTTCTGCTGGGAGTGCCACTCACCTTAGTTTTGTCCCCTGGTTTTTGCACTTATCTTCAATGTCATGATCTTTCCATGTTTCTCCTAAAATGCAGACACAGAAAAATGATTCCAAAGTATTAGAAGTTATAGAAAAATTATTAGATTCTAGTGCTACAGTGAGCTGTGACCATACCTAGTTTATTTACCAATGTCCTCCCTGTACACATTCCACCTCTTAGAATAATATTGTAGGGCAGAAAAACTTGACCTTTGACTGACAAGGTGAAGGTAAGTTGTCATCCTTACCTACTGAGGCCAGGTTCCTGAAGGTTTCCCCCATCACATCTCTGTAGAGTTTCTTCTGTGAAAAATCCAGTAAAGCCCACTCTTCCAGGGTGAAGTTCACAGCAACATCCTCAAAGACCACTGCGTCCTACAACATCCCATATATATGTATGGTAGGATGAGTAAGACTGACAGCACTGGACATCTATACTCCATTTATAAGGAAGGTTACATATGATTCTGCTATCTCCCAACATTTGTTCTCTGACTTGATCATCAGAAACTAATTCTCTGTCCATACTTACTTCCTCATAAATTTAACAGCATCAGGAACACATGAACATTATTTACATAGTTTTACTGCGATCACATTACAAATCCTATTGCTGTCTAATGGCAGGGTCCAAAGCATGTTGGGAAATGTCAGAAATGCTATAAAAATGAAATAAATATTATCAATTTAAGACCATCCATTGGTGAGAAAAACTCTTTCCTCCCGTTTCTTATTATCCACCATTTACACACTCCATGACGCAGAGTGTGTAATATCCTGTAATAAACCATAATGGAAAAGAATATGAAAAAGAATATGTATATATATGCATAACTGAATCACTCTGCTGTATAGCAGAAACTAACACAACATTGTAAATCAACTATACTTCAATACAATAAATTTAAAAAGAGGGACTTTATCTTAATGACAAAGGTGTCAATTCTCCATGAAGGCGTAACAATCATTCATGTGTACATGCATCACAACAGATTGGCAAAATATATGAGGCCAAAACTGATAGAATGCAAGAAAGTAAGTGAATCCACTACTAGTTGTAGACTTCATCACCTCCTTACCATGAATTATCAATTGCAGCAGGCAGAAAATTAGGAAGGACAGAACTGAAATCAATAGCACCATGGAACAACTGGATTTAATTGTAATCCATGGAAATCATTCTTCTCAAGTTCATAAGGAACATTCACCAAGACAGAACACATTCTGGGACATAAAACATACTTTAACAAATTTGAAAGGACAACAGTCATTCAAAATATGCTCTCACACCACACAGGCACTAGTCTAGAAATCAGTAACATGAAGATAGTTAGAAACTCCCCAAAATACGTGGAGATTCAACAATACACTTCTAAATAATACGTGGGATCAAAAAAGAAGTCCCAAGAGAAATGAAAAATTATTTTGAAGTAAATGAAAATACAACTAATCAAGGGTTGTGGGATGCAGCAAAACAATGCTTAGAGGGAAATTTATGCCACTGAACAAATACACTAGAAAAAAAAGAAAAATCTATAATCAACAATGTAAATATCTACCTTTGGAAGGAAAAGAACAATTTAAACCCAAAGTAAGCAGAATAAAAGAAATAATAAAAATTGGGGGGAAAAATCAGTGGAGTATATTAAAAGAAAAAAGCTGGTTCTTTGACAAGATCAATGAAACTGATAAACATCTTGTAATCATAACTAAGAAAAAGAGAGAAATTACAACACAAGACCATCAGGGGTGACCAGAAGGTATGGGAGGTGGGTGCTGAAGCCTCTTCACTATAGTGAAGGAGTCTCTGAGGACACTACCAGGTGTGCTTGTTGTATGGCAACAGTCTTGAGCCTTCTATGGTAGGGCTGTCCATTCAAGGTGGCCCAATTTCCAAGTAACCGCATAAACGGGCTCCGGTAAATTTATAAACAAGGGATATGTTGCCTCCCAAACATCACAAGAATCTAGACAATGTTGTGAGTGCTGAGATGGACTATTGGTATTTCTTCATGGTGCCAGGAAGGGGTGGGCTTCTGTTTATTAATTTTTTTTTAATGTATTCATTAAAGGTATCCGGGCCTCATATGTTTGGAGCAATGCCCATCCACTTTTTACAAGCCCACCTTTTTCAATACTGTATGTCCTGAATATCAAATGAACTTCCTCAGAAGAGATGTCATTAATGTCATATCTCTGCTCGTGGCACAAGGTGGATGCAGTTCAGATCCTGCCTGCAGAGACTGTGTGTGTTCACAGTGGTGTTGAGGTTCCCTGACGGTAACCAGTTAAAGGTGTATCATGTCCTTTCAGAGGTGAAGGCCAAGTGCATCTGAGAGGCTGTTGAAACAGGAACTGAACAGAACAGACGTAGCCAAATCTGTGAGAGTAGAATGTTGAGCAGAATGTTTAGCAGTTGCTGAGTAGATGGAGTCAGTAATTTCCATAATGCTGGGGACTAGGAATAAGGGGTTTCTGTGATGGGACAACAGCCTCAAGGTAGTAGCATTCCACTGTGAGGTGTTTTTCACTCTTTCCAGGTTTAATAACAGGTCAAATTAGGCTGTTCAAGGCAGAAGCCCTGGGGATAATCACTTCTTCCCAAAATAACAGGTTTCTTAAAGTTTTCAATCCTCAGAGGCCCTGTTTAACTTACACTGGATCATATAACTAATTTAACTAAGGGGTAAGGACCATGGAGTCTCATTTTGTGAAGCCAATTTGGAAGTGGCAAGAACTTAATTTAACTTAATTTTAATTTATGGTTTATTGGTTCAGAGCTTTCCTGCTCACTATGAGACATTTTGTGACAATGGGTGCTATGATCGTAAGGAGAGGCAAAGAGTTCTGATGGTTATGGTGAACTATACCAATCTGCCCTCTATATTATATTCCGTACTTCCTTTAAGATCATGCAGTACACCTTGCTTAAATCTACTGAGATTCTAGGTGTAACTAACTTGAGATCTCTCACTCAATAATTGTAGGAAGGTTTGTGAATTACGGCGTTATAGGAGACTGTAACATTAATTCAAAACCTATGTTCTGAAGAGGTTCAAAAAGCAAGGACTTTTTGCCGAAAGCTTTCTCTGCATCTCTTGAGATGATCATATGGTTTTTCTCCTTCTATTTGTTAATATGGTGTATCACGTTGATTGATTTGCGTATATTGAAGGATCCTTGCATTTCTGGAATAAACCCCAATTGACCATGGTGTATGATCCTTTTAATGTGCTGTTGGATTCTGTTTGCTAGTATTTTGTTGAGGACTTTTGCATCTATGTTCGTCAGTGATATTGGCCTGTAGTTTTCTTTCTTTGTGACATCTTTGTCTGATTTTGGTATCAAGGTGATGGTGGCCTCATAGAAAGAATTTGGGAGTGTTCTTCCCTCTGCTATATTTTGGAAGAGTTTGAGAAGGATAGGTGTTAGCTCTTCTCTAAATGTTTGATAGAATTCGCCTGTGAAGCCATCTGGTCCTGGGCTTTTGTTTGTTGGAAGATTTTTAATCACAGTTTCAATTTCAGTGCTTGGGATTGGTCTGTTCATACTTTCTATTTCTTCCTGATTCAGTCTTGGCAGGTTGTGCATTTCTAAGAATTTGTCCATTTCTTCGAGGTTGTCCATTTTATTGGCATAGAGCTGCTTGTAGTAATCTCTCATGATCTTTTGTATTTCTGCAGTGTCAGTTGTTACTTCTCCTTTTTCATTTCTAATTCTATTGATTTGAGTCTTCTCCCTTTTTTTCTTGATGAGTCTGGCTAATGGTTTATCAATTTTGTTTATTCTTTCAAAGAACCAGCTTTTAGTTTTATTGATCTTTGCTATCGTTTCCTTCATTTCTTTTCCATTTATTTCTGATCTGATTTTTACGATTTCTTTCCTTCTGCTAACTTTGGGGGTTTTTTGTTCTTCTTTCTCTAATTGCTTTAGGTGCAAGGTTAGGTTGTTTATTCGAGATGTTTCCTGTTTCTTAAGGTAGGATTGTATTGCTATAAACTTCCCTATTAGAACTGCTTTTGCTGTATCCCATAGGTTTTGGGTCGTCGTCTCTCCATTGTCATTTGTTTCTAGGTATTTTTTAATTTCCTCTTTGATTTCTTCAGTAATCACTTCGTTATTACGTAGTGTATTGTTTAGCCTCCATGTGTTTGTATTTTTTACAGATCTTTTCCAGTAACTGATATCTAGTCTCATAGCATTGTGGTCGGAAAAGATGCTTGATACAAATTCAATTTTCTTAAATTTACCAAGGCTTGATTTGTGACCCAAGATATGATCTACCCTGGAGAATGTTCCATGAGCACTTGAGAAAAATGTGTATTCTGTTGTTTT